>NC_045700.1:16203607-16512725 GCF_009834535.1 Camelus ferus
TCTGTTTTGTAAATAAGTTCATTTTTATCATTTTTTTTTATATTCCACATACAAGTGATATTATATAGTATTTGTCTTTCTCTGTCTGACTTACTTCACGTAGTGTGATCATCTCTATCTCCATCCAAGTTGCTACAAATGGCAATATTTCATTCTTTATTATGGCTGGCCATTCTTAAGGAAAGAAAGGCATTTAGGAGGGAGGTGGAGATCATACTTCCTGCTAGATGGACTCTAATTATTGCCCGTGAGTGTAGGAGAGAAAAGGCACCAATGAAGACAAGAAGAAGCTCCCCAAGGCTCGGGTCTGCAAGGAATCCTAGGAAAACAGACCCAAATTTGCACCAGCCTGTCTCTATCATTCTGGTAGCTTATGCCCACACACTTGGAAAGGTTTCCAGAATTTCCAGAGAAGCCTATCCACCCCTTTACAGAAAAACATACAACCTCTGCTTGGACATTGGGTTCTCAGCAAGGGAACATGAGAAATAGCACAGCCTGGGCTGCACTGTTTCAAAAAGTAGGTCATAAATATCCTTGAATCAAATTACTGGGGCTCATGGCTGGCGGCAGCCGCCACAGCCAGCAGGTTCTATGTGGTTTATTTTTCTTTCCTTTTGGGAGTTGCAGAGACGAAAGCACTGAAATCTTCATTTCTTTCACTCTGAAAAAGAGAAAGAAAGAGAGAGGGAGAAATGGCAGATATTTCAGTGTTTTTAATGTCTGGATGTTCTAGTACATACAAAAGTCCATGCACTTTCTATGTGTGATTTCTGTGAAGTCAAACTGATGAGGTTAATATGGAATCATCCTTGTTTTTGAATTGAGAAAAGTCTCAGACATCTGACTCACCCCATAAGAGTAATGCCAGAGTTTGAACCCAGCACATAGGCATTCCTTCGAACACTGGAATCCTCTGTCTGGTTCACAGACTACATGCAAAGTAGCAACTCTGATAGATTGATGACTCTACAGCTCTTCTGGAGAGTTCAAAGGTGGAGAACAAAATTGCTCTACATCACAAGCCTTTGCAGTGGGCATACCATCACCCAAGCAATTCTACCTCTAGGAATTTTCCCCAATTATGCAATCAATAATATACCCCAAACTTATCTATAAGGCTGCTTATAGCAGTGTTATGGATAATAGTGGAAAATGGTGGGGGGGGGGGGCATGGGCAGGAGGATGCTCCAGAGAGGAGATGGTTAAATAAATGATGATACACTTCTGGTTAAAGTGTCTCAGGCCTTCCAGCCCTGTGTAGTCACAAATGCTACTTAATACTCATGACACGGGGATTCCTGAATGCTTCTAACCAGTCATGTGGAGCAGCTATAGCAATTAGTGACGGCTCTCTCCCCTTGCTCCATGCGCTCTTGACTTCTAATATCTTTTGGCCATATTCTAAGCCTCTCTCCACTTTACTGCAAATGTGGAAGTGGAGGGCAGGGTATAGCTCAATGGTAGAGTGCGTGCTTAGTATGCACGAGGTCCTGGGTTCAATCCCCACTACCTTCGTTAAATTTAAAACAAAACAAAATAAAACACAGAAATAGCCCCTTCCTTCATTTCTCAGGGCATTACTTGAGTGTATAACTGTGTATGCAAGAGTCTTTACAGGCAGGATCATAAACAGAGTTCAAGACCAAAGAAAATCAGGTCAGACATCAATGTTCCCAAATCCATCTTTTGCGCTTCAATACAAAGAACTCCTTGCTGAGCATTTCAGCTTTGTCCCGACCCACCTCCCATTGCGAGAGTCCATTGTCACTTATATCCACATCCTTCTCACCTTCCTGAGTCCTAGGCCTGCAACCTTGATTCCAGACCCCCAAAGGAAACCAAAAATCTGTTACCATCAGAACAACTCAAAGAGGCACTTTTCACTGCCATTTATTTTCTCCTTGTCTCCAACTTTGGCTCCCATGAAGGCATTAGTTCTTGCCTGTCTGTGCATCACCAAAAGGCCCATGGAAGTGTTTCTTTTATTGTAAATTAAAAAAAAAAATTCTCCCTTGAATGAATTTTGCTACCACACCCTAGAGAAACCAAGACAAACTGCCAATAGCTTTTAAAATAGCAATTTATTTTCCTTCCCACCATGCATTTAATTGAATTCCTTAGAGCCATTAAAAGTCATGTTGTAGAAAAGTATTTAATGACATAGAAACAGTGTTCATGGCATATGGATAAGTGACAAAAAAAAACCTATCAAAAAGTACATGCATTAGAATCCAAATTACATGAAGTTGTGTGTATATTTGATTAGGAGAAGAGGATAGGATTTGGAAACACACTGTTGTGTTTTTCTATTTTGCCTTCCTACATCCATCTGCCTCAGGGCGAGGCGTTACTACAGATGCCAAGAGAAAGCCTAACTGTTTATCTTTGACGTTCAAAATAGGATTTTACACCTGAGATGGTCTTGGAGCTGGGAACCAGTAAAAGAGGGCCATTGAACATACCAATGGCTTTGCATGACAGTTGAGAGGGAAGAGAAATGGAGACAGAGGAGGGAGATGTTCAGGGAGAAACTGTGTCCTCTGAGCTCAGGGGACCCAGGGCAGACAGAACCTTGCCCTTGTCTCCTCTTGGGACTCAGGAGGAGACCACTGTGCAAGACAAGTCCACGGCGCAGGACTAATGAGGCAGAGAGACACAGCTGAGCAGAGTGAGCAGCCCCGAGAGGCACGGATTCCAAGCTAAGATGTGGACAGGGGACAGCCTGAGTGGATCAAGCTGATCAAGAGTAAATAAGAAGAAATGATAGAAACCCAGGGGTCAGCAGCACCTTGGGAGCCATGGAAAGACCCAAATTGCAGAGGGAGGACCCTGGCCCCTGAACAAACTGAGAAAGAGTTGGACACATATCAGCAGTCATGGTGTCAGGGACAAATGCCAACAGAAAGTCCAAAGGTGAGAACAGGCCAGCTGACTCCCAGCACCAGCATCAGCACACGGGGGACACCATCTCAGGGCCTGGGGTCCCTCTGGCCATAGGGACATGGAGGCTTAAGCCCCATATTTATTCCCAAATGCCATTTTGAAAGGAGCTGGGTGACGTGGGCAGGGAAAGAATCTAAAAGACTAAGCAATCGTCCCGAGAAGATGAAGTTAAACCTGAAGGGACTGTTATTAGCTTGGACTAAGTTTAAACTCCAAGGAGCTAAATTGAGAATCTTTTCTAGCAATCTCGTCTAGGCGACAGGGTAGGGAGCAGAATGGGACAGAGGACCAGACTAGTTATAGAGCAGGAGCTTTCAGACTTTAGTGCACATTAGAGTCACCTGAAGGGCTGGTTAAATCGCGGTCCACTGGGCCCACCCCCAGAGTTTCTGACTCCCAGGAAGTCTGAGGTGGAGGCCTCAGAATTTGCATTTCCGGGAAGTTCTCAAATAATGTCGATCTTGCTAGTCCAGGAATGACACCTTGAGAACCACTCTTCTGGAAAGTTAAGGAGCACCATGGTCCGGCACAGCTAAATGCAGTGATGTTGATCTGTCTGTCTGTCTGTCTATCTATCTATCCATCCATCCAATCCATCCATCCATCCAATCTATTTACCTATCTATCTATCTAACTACCTACTTACCTACCTAGCTACCAACCTACCTATGACCAGAAGTACATATACTAAATGGCAGTTGTGATTATAAGGTTGCAAGATTATGGCTGACTTACATTTTTACTTCATGCATTCTCAACCTTTCTAACTATGTGAAATGAGCATGTATTACCTTTGAAACTAAAAAAAAAAAAATCAAAAGAGTTATCAGAAGATAAAGAGACTTATTGAATGTAATCTGTCTAATATAATCCTAAAAAATGAGACTGACCAAAGGGTCAGACTCTCACTCTTTCTTCCCTTCCCTGCACCTTGTACTGCAGATACTTTGCAGCAAAGACTAGTCTCTTTCAGAGACAAAGAAAGCAGCCACCGTATAGGTGAAATGTGAGCGGTAAACCAAATCCCGCAGCCCTTAAATAGCTCCCTCAGCCACCTGCCCTGGTCCTGGAGCTTGCTCGGGAGACTAGTCCCTAAAGAGATTTGGGAGTTGTGCATCACCACTGTCACCTGGTGGGGATCATCATTCACTTTCCAACCTAGAAAGCTGTGATAAATACAACACCTGCCTTGACCTCGGGTCACTAAGAGACGGCAGGAGTCTAAGGGGCCGGGACAGGTGACATCGATTTTGCTGGCAGGTTCAAGCACCAAAAGTTCCAGGCTTCACGACCCAGCCTGGAGGCAGCAGAGGGCAGCTGTGGGCCTCCAGAGGTCAGCCCAGGGAGGGCAGGTGGGGGGAGGGAGCTAAGGACGAGCTGCACAAATAACATTAAGACTGAGGCACTCCGGGGCACTGCCTGACAACAGGGCTGCCTGCCTGGGATGTACCGCAGTTCCAAGCTGGACCCGCCCTGCCTCTGGTCAGCTATCATGCACAGCGGCTTGGGAGAGCAAGCTGCTGCAAAGGCCAAATGGCCAATACAGGTGGAAATAATACATTTCGCACACGATTAAGTTTTAAAAGCAGTTGGACTGTTGGTGGAAAATTGTCCTTTGAATGTCTTGGGACATCTTATTTTCCACAGGCAAAATTCTCTGGACAAGGAGTGGTACCAGGGCCCCAAATCTGGCTCATAATGAAAATCACAGAATGCGTGGTATTTCTTTTTCAAAAGAAATCTCAGTTCTTACAAGAGCCAGTTTGCCTCCCGCAGGCATCACTGACTCATCTTATTTCCAATCTACTGCCTTGTTTATAAAAATGGCTCAGATATAGAGTTCTTCAACTGTGCTGCAGGGCTGTCCCAGCTTAGAGGCTAAGCAGGCTGACTTATAGCTCTGATTAGACCAAAAGGATCTATTTATTTCAGATGTTAGAATCTATCTTCTTTGGCCGTAACACTTTGCTGATGTTATTCCCCTCCCGGCTCAGGGAGCGAATCCTTCAGCAGCAACAGTTAACTAGGTGTGGAGTGGTTCTCCTGAATTCCACCACAGAGCTGACGACCCTGGGCCTCTTACACTAGGTGACACACACGTTGAGTACGGGGGCACAGATGGCCAGCTAACTGCACGGTGTTTGTCCTTCCTGTGTTATTCTCTCTGCTTGGCTGGGAGCTCCTCGAAGGCAGAAATCACGTCTGAATCCTCACAGTGGATGCCTAGCACTGTGCCTGGTGTGTGAGATGTTCCTTAACGTGTGTTGGAGGGTTCAGTAAATAGATAACAATGATAATGGCTCCCATAGAGAGCAGCATTTACTAAATACTCACCAATACACTAAAGAGATTACCTTTGTTAATCCTATTTAATCCTTCTAACAAATCATTTTACAGATAAGAAATGAGGAGGGGAAGAATAAATGGGAAAAGAAAAAGAAAGGCAGGTAGAAAGATGAAGGAAGGGAAAGGGAAGGGTGAGGGAAGAGGGGGCAGGGGATGGCAGGAGAGTGGAAAGAAAGGAGGACAGGATGGGACCGCGAGGGGAAGGGCAGGGTGGGGAGAGGAAGTGAGAAAAGGTGACATGGAGAAAGAGCAAAGGAGGGAGAGATTTAGAGAGAGATCAACTGACACCTGCAAGTTGCCTTGCCCAAAGGGAAGCCCAGGTCCAGCGGAAGCTACAGAGAGGATTTCAGTTGAGCCCACAGCGTGCACCATATGGAGGAGTTGACCAGAGGAGCCTGGTGTGATGCCAAGACCACAGTCAGGACCCAGATTGACCAGAGTGACCTGCTGGATGGCAGGCTCTGGCAAGGGGACTCTCCCCGCAGGCCAGATTTGAAAACCAAGCAGGCAGGCTCAGTAAAAGTCTGCCAGCAAGTAGTGAAGCCTCACATGCTGGATTGGAAACCAGAGACTAGACTCTAATCCAAGGTTACAAAAGAGAGTTAGGCCTGGAGCACAAAGCAGGAATCCAGTTACAGAGGATAGGCCCAAGGAGAGATCAGATAAGATGCCTCGGGTCAGATTGAAGAATGTTATTTAATTACACCATGTACAGCAAGGTATTCGCACATTTGTGTTTAAAGTAAGGACCTCCTTGTTTGGGGAGATAAACATGTAATCCTTATAACATAAAATTAAACAACACAAAATAGAACAAAGACCAAAGAATAGAACATTACATTGCATCACCCAGGAATAAGCCATATTCCTGATAGATAGATTTTATTTCCGACAACTCTCCAAGCACATAAACACAGAGAAACATGAATAAATAGACGCATGGACACACAGATGAACACTTGAACAGACAGGTAGATATTACCAAAAGTTGTTTTTAAAGTATTAAAGTTAATTTTACTTGATTTTACTTAGATTTACTTAAATTTCAGTTTTACTTGAAGTTGCATCCCAAGTTCATACTTTCTTGCGTTTTGAAAAACTTCAAGCCAAAACTATGGTTTCAAATCACCCCAGACTGTGATATTGCCTTAAGACACAGAGGAGAGAGAAACACATTTCCTCTCTGGAGGACCCACTTCATCTCAGGGCTCTGAGAATTTCTTCAGATCAAATTTCAAGGAATATGAGCATCTTAAATTTAATGTCATGAAACACACAAGAAAACCAGTCACCATGTCCGAGAGAAAGCCCAAACAAGAGAGAGGGCTGAAGCAACATGAAATATTCCAGATATTAGAATTATCAGGCACATAGAATAAAGTTGTACTTAACGTGCTTTAAGAAATAGTGGGGGCACTTCACAAATGAGCAGGAGCTAGAACTATAAAGTGTACCCAAACAGATTCCAAAAAAAAGAACCAAACAGAACTTCTAGAAATGAAAAGCAATCTAATCATGGAAATTAAAACTTCGATGGCTGGCTGCAAAACAGATTAGTCACAGCTGAAGAGAGACATAGTGAACTAGAAGTCAGAACTGAAGAGATTCTCCAAAATGCAGCAGACACAAAGAGATGGAAAAACACCCAGAAAAAAAAAAAAAAAAAAAGAGTTGAAAGATGAAGTGGAAAGGTACAATATACATTATGTTAGAATTCCAGAAAAAGGAGAATGAAGCAGAAGCAATCTTTGAAGAAATAAGAACTCAACATTTTCTAAAAGTGACTAGTTCCTCATATGCACAGATTTTAAAAGAAGGAAGAGGACAGATACAGACAAATATATCCTGAGATGCATCATAATCAAACTGGGAAATACCAAAAACAAAAAGCATATTATAAAAGTAGCCAAGAAGAAAAGACAACTTAATTTCAAAGGAACAAAAATGAAACCACAAGTCTCTTTTCAACATAAACCAGAGTACAGTGGGATGGTACCTTTGATAATGGAAATCAGCACTTACATGGTATATGTAATGTGCCTAGAAATGTTCTAAGAGCTTTACTTGCATTAACAACCCATTTAATTCTCAAAATCACGAGGAGGTTGGTACTAATATACTCATTTTACAAGTAAGAAAACAGAAGGAGAAATCTGAGCACATTCACACAGTCAGTGTCAGAGACAGAACTCAGATCAAGTTAGCCTTGTTTCTGAGACTGTATTTAATTAATTCTCTGTGCTGAGAGAAATAATTTGTTACCCTAAATTTTTTTTACCAGGAAAGATATCTTTCTATAATAAGGCCATATGTAGTTTCCTCTTCTGTTAATGGCAGACTATATAATTCAATTAAAATTTTGAAGGAGTAATTTAATACCTTCCCACAAGGAAAACTCCAGGCCCAGATGGCTTCCCTAACAAATTCTACCAAATATTTAACCAAAAAAAAAAAAAAAGACAATTTTATACAAACTCTACTAAAGTAAACAACGGAATATCCCAAATTTATTTTTTGAGGCCAACATATAGTCCTGATACCCAAATCTGGCAAGAATACTACAAGAAAGCAAAATAAGTCAGTCTCACTCATGAACATAGATGTAAAAACTCTTAACCAAAATATTAGGAAACCAAATCCACCAGGGCAATTTGGAAAAACCTGTTCAATTAAAAACACATTTATTCTATGACCTGGCAGAATTCTATCACAAGTCTGGAGATTTGTTCCACAGTTTTAACTTCCATCATAGAAAATGATAGTGTTCACGTGTAGAGTATTTATTGCATCATTGTTTTATTAGGAAAAAGATTGGAGACAACCCAAGTAGCCAACAATAAAGGCCTCATTAAATAAATTATTGTATACCCAGACAGAGAAATATTGTGCAGCTATAAAAAAGAATAATGACAATCTATGTATTGATATGAAACATTTCTAAGATATATCGTTCAACTTAAAAAATCAAAATACAAAAGAGTTTTACGGTATGCTGGCTGTTGCATGTGAAGGTAGAAAACTAAGAATTTATATTCATGCTGTTTCTATGAATACTAAGAAATACTAGAAGATTATAAGAATCTTCTGTTTGGAGCAGTGTGTAAGGAAGTGGGTTGTAGTCAATAATAGGAGATGAATTTTTTTTACTGAACTTCCCCTTTTACATGGTATTTTGACTTTTTGCACCATGGACTGCATTATAAAAACCAAATAAATAAGTTTCAAAGAACAATAATATCTTATGGGGAGAAAATAAAACAAAATTGCAATAAAAATATATGACAGAAACAGCCCATAAGGAAAAAAGGACATGATTGCAATTGATGTTTATTGTTTGAGATACTGAGCAGACATCTTGGTTAACTTCAGCATGTAATAAGTTAAGCATTAATGTTACAATTCTAGGCTAATTCCTAAAACAATGGAAGTACTAGTATATAACTTCGGAATCCATAGAAGAAAAAATGGATAAAGAAAAAATACTCAATCTCTCCAAAAGAAGAGAAGAGAGAAAAACCACAATGAAAAAGGTACAACAAATAGAACACACAACATCAGATGGTGGAAATAAATCTAAAGATACAAGTAATAACTATATATATGTATCTATGTATAGAGATATGTATATAGACTGACTGCTCATTAATATACAAAGACTGTCAGAATTTTTAAAAATCTAACTATGTGTTATTTATAAGAGTGTATAAACAAAATGAATAAAGATATTAAAAGACTGGGAAAAAAGAAAACAATAGAATGAAAAAGCTATCGCTATCCCAGGTAAATATTAACCAAAATAAAGCCACTGAAGTTATATGAATACCAGAAGAAATCAATTTTAAAGCATAAAGCTTTTCTGGAAACAAAGTTTAAATTATATAACACTTGGTACGATTGATTTAATTGATACGGTATTTCTCTAATAACAGTCTCAAAAATATAAAGCAAAATTTGACAGAACTACTAAAAGATACAGATGAATCTCTCACAATCATAGTGTGAGCTTTTAACACACCTATCTCTGAAATGTATTCTTTCAAGCATACAAAAATAAATAGTTAAGGATATAGACCATTTGAACAACATAATAAACAATTTTGACTTCATAGCATACATGTAATTCTGGCCCCAATAATAAGAGAGAACATATCAAACAAACATTAAGCATTTGTAAGGATGTCACTTGTAAGAATGACATTGACAATGACACCAGGCCATAAAATAAATCTCAGTAAATTACAAGCAACCGGCAGCATCAGACTATCCTTTTTTACTACCAGGCTACTCTATTCATAAAGAAATTCACAACTAAAAGCACATATCATAACATCTAAAGGAAATTAATTCCAATCTTACCCAAACTATAGAAAGACTGTAAAATAAAAACAATATATGCCAACTCATATTATGAAGTACATATAAACTTGATTCAAAAACATAGCAAGGACATTATAAGAAAGAAACATTTTAGTTCAACCTCACTCATGAACATAAATTCAAAAGCCCTACACTAAGTATTAAGCTCTTTCTATTGGCACAGCAAGAAGGGGATAGAAATCAAAGTGGTGGAGATACTGAGGCCAGAATAGATGGCACAAAGGCAGCAGTGGTCCAAGGAGGAGTTTCCCCAGAGCACCTGCTCATCACTAGAGGAATTCAGCTCTCTGTTTGGCAAGAGTTCTGGGTCTAAGCACCAAATCTGACTCTCACATGTGTGTCGGGGGCCATGGAGGGGAGTCTAAAATCAATGGCTATAAAATCCTTGAGTCACACTTCCTTTACCTCAGAACTTTGTAGGCATTATTTCGCTGTGTTCCTGTGTGTATTGTTCCACTAGTCTTTTGTTGTTGTTTTTGTTTTTTTCCCTTGGCCTCTCCATTCATCTTTTGATCAATTGGATCAAAAAGTAGTTGTTGATTTATTTCCTTCTGAAATGGCTCATACGTACTTATTCCCTGATTCTTTAATGTTTGTTAATTGCTGATAAGTAGCTTTTTTCCATACCTTCCCTCATGTTGCTCCATTGAATGTTGCTATGCGAAATCTAAAGATAACCTGATTCTTGTTCAAAAGACTTGTTTATTCTACATGGTGACCTAAAGAATGCTACCTTTTTCCTTCTCCAATAAGTTTAAAACAATACAACTCAGAGTCTACCATCTGGACCAGTGGTTTTCTACATCACATTATCAAAGAAACCCAAGTATTCTTTTCAGGGAAAGTTCTCTTCTATTAAATATGTTAATAATTGTTCTATTCTACTTGCTGGGTTATCTACTTTATGTTTATCAACATTTGATTATCATCATCTCTCTTCCATAGATGTTATCTTCTCTTTCTCTAATTCCTTTAGTTTCTTTCTAAATTATTTAAATTTGTTGAAATTATCTCTAGCTTTTCCCAGATTTCCATGGTTACTTTTTCAACCATGATTATTCTATTCCTTCCTGTTTCTAAGTTATGTATTACTTCTGCAGTGACAGTGCTGCATTCTTAATATTCTTTACCTTTCTTCTAAAACTTGCACTCAAATTCTCACTAAATTGTTGTATAGAATGAAATATTTGTAGGGAATTTTCTTCTGTTCTTTAGGCTATTTTTTTCCAGAATGGAATCTTCAGCTGTCAGCTGCATTCTATGTTCCTTTCACTTACTGTTATTATTTTTATTACTACTATTACTTTTGGTTGCTATGGTACATCAACCCAAGTGCCATGCAGTTTCTTTGATTTTGTTCCTGCTTAAGAGGGAAGCTCTGTCCTCTCATGGAAGATGGGCTAATTCTCCTTGACTCCCTCCCACTTGAAATCTGTCTCCTATTGCTCCAAATGAACTGAGTATGAGATTTGATTCGCTTAAAGATAGAGGAAGAGATCAGCTTGGGCTGTGTGTAATCTTTGTTGGAAAACTTGGCCCTGACTGACCTCTCTCATGTAGTTAAATGGGTTCATTCCACTTAATAAAGTGGGAAATACTAGTCCCGCACTTCAACTTTGGATCATTTTCTTAATTTAGCATGAGTCCCTGGAAACTGTCTGTCATACAAGACTGTCAGTTCCAGTTGTTGACTTCCTCTTTTCACCCATCTCTTCCCAGCAGATGTTCTTACTTCCCCAGATAGAAAAGATCTCAACTTCCTGTTCAACTCTTATTCTTTTTCCTTGTCAATGAGAAGATAATTGCTGAAGCTAATTTAGTCACTATGTCTTGGAAGTACACCTCATATAACACTTTCCAACAGATTCCAGTCTCTACATATTCTAGGGATAAATATAGTAAGGTAGACTTAACCCAGATAAACTAGATGTGGTGATACTCTGTTTCCATTAGTAAGTGGCTGTGTAGAGATGTCTCTATCTTTTCACCAGAATTAGAGCAAAAGACTCAGTTTTACAGAAAATTTCCCTGTGTAAATTGAGATGAGAAACTAAGTAGTACAGTATTTAGTAATATAATACTGAATCAAAAAATGGCAGTGAAGAAAAAAATCAAGAACCATATTTTTGCATGTTTTATGATTCTATTTCATGTTCTAAATGATATTATAATTTTTTGCCGATAAATTATTTTTAATCAAAAAAAGATACTTGCAAAATTTCTCAGGACTTTGCTGATTAATATTCTTTTTTTCATATCCTACTTCTAACAACTGGAAAAAGAAGCATTTGTCCTCTTGATCACCGTTTTAGAAGCTTATGATGAGGTTTAATTTATTTCTTTATTTGCTTGATGTTGGTTTTATTTTTGGTTTTTGGTTTTGCTGCTTTTATTCTATTAGACATAGAAGAAAATAAAATCTATGCTCCAACTTCATTCCACTACATTTATCTGGAAACTAGATGAATATGGAATAACATGGAGAGATAAATTGTTGAATTAAAAAATAGGTTATGAAGCAATTATTTTATTGTTATTAAAAATATGTATTTGATCAATGTTTGTGTATGTATCTGTATCTGTACAGAAGCCTAAAGATATAGATATGGCTGTGTATGTGTGTGTGTATATAGATAGATAGATATAGATATAGATAAAACTATAATATGTATAGTAAATTTGATATAAAAATGTGGAAGGGTATGTCGACTGAAAATAATGCACAACTTAATAGTTGTGAGTTATGTTCTATTTGGGGACCTTACTGAGGACTATAGACTGGGAGACAGCCTCTCAGATAGCACTGAGGAACTGTTTTGAAGAGGCAAGAGAGGAGCCAGGATATAAAGGAGTTTTTGCTGAAAAAAAAATATGTAGTGGAACATCCAAAGATTACTGCTAATCACAAAAACAGACATCTCAAACTAATGACTTTAGTGCTTTTCTATGTATGAGAAAATGCAAGAGTCTGGGCTCATTGAAATTATTCCTTTGGTATGCATTTTAACTATTAAGGGCCAGTATCCTGTTTTCTCTATTCTGAATTCTTGCAAGGTGCACTGTGCAGGGGTGGGGGCTGCAGTGGCTGATGACTTGATGGCAGGCAGCATTCCTTGTTTACTGAAATGGCAGGCAACATGTTTGTCCACGGGTATATACCAAAATGTTAATCTGATATTCTCTAAATGAATAGTTTTCTTTTTCTTCTTTATACCTGCCTACATTTCATAAAAATTCTGTAATATACATGTATTACTTTAAAAAAAAAAAAAGCATGCTATTGTTTCATTTTTTTTCTTGGTTTTATTTATAGCCTGCCTTTATTCCAAAAATGCATTTGACATGGTTTTCAGCAGAAGAAATGTACAATGAGGTTAATGAAATAGAAAATCAGGACCAAGGGGAAAACAAAGCAAGCAAATAAGGAAAGGAGGGAGGAGAACGGAGCTGCCAAAATGATCCAATTCTGTCCGAAAATAAAGTGCTGCGTGTCCAGTCTTGAAGGAACCTAGGCCCTCTTAGGGGAGTCAGCGGGGTCCAGTTAGGAAAGGAGAGCCAATTAAGGGAGTGAAGCAGAGGCTGGATCTACACCGGCCCTTGAGCTGAGTGGTTATTTCCCCCACATATCCCAGGCAGAAAGCAGAATATGCAGCCATGTCGTAAATAAAGAAGCTGCCCCTTACACCTAAAGCCAGCCTTGCCAAGGCCATCAAGAAATATATATATATGAATGTGCTTGCAGGGTGTTTTGAACAAATCAACATTTGGACCATTAAATGGGACATTCAAATTGAAAGCTAGTATGCGGACAATTTACAAATTGGCTAATTGTTCTCCTCTGCAGGAATAACACCTTCCCATGACTGTATATAATGGTTGAGAAGATTACTATCTAGGTGTGTGGGTTGGGCAGGCAACCCAGCTGCCCACCCCTGCTCCACACATACCTAGACTGTTCTTTTGTTCCATGCTGCCTCATTTTTGTTAAGCATAGTAGAGTCTTTTTCACTACCTACCAGGCATCCAGACCCAATCTTAATGCCTTCCCATTGTCTACAGGATGAAATGCAACTTCCACAAACAGATATTCAAAGCTCTCAGCAATCAGTCATACCCTATCCATCTAAATTATTTCCAGCTCAAGTTAGCAAAGATTTACTTAGCCTAATAGATGGAAGTATATAACCACCAAAGCATCCCCTAAAATTTGACTGCCTAACAAGAGGGATAGACACCTAAACAAATACTAATAATACAATGTAACAGTGGAATGATTTATTCCTCTGTGTAGGATGAAGGGGCTTTTAGAAAAACCTAAGATGGCCGGGAATCATCTGAGCTGGGTCTTGGAGTAGGATAACGAATTTTGCCAGTGGTGGAGCTAAGGGATTTCCAAGAGGTATGAGAAATAATATAAAGGTGTAAGTGTATTTTTTTTCAGGGAATGGAGAGCAATCCAGAAATGCTAAAGTTAAACCAAGCTATTTCACTGCAAAAACTCCAGTGACGTTGAATTTTATAGGATACCATTTATATAGAAATACCATGTGAATGGTACTCCCAGAAGCTGCACAACATCAGTTGGCCCCCAAGCATCTAAGTGGGAAGGACTGGACATGTCACTGGAAAGGTAGGTTTGGGGTAGGTTATGAAGGACTTTGAATTCTAAAGAGTTCAGACTGTTTATTCCATGGGAATTTCTGATAGCACTCTTAATTCCCACAGGAGAAAGTATAGCTTCTTTAGAATTCAAAGCCCCTCATAACCTAGCCCAAAGTCTTGGAGTTAATCAATCATGTTTGACTCTTCAAAAAGATATTTATTTTAAAAGATCACTATTAAAGTAGTAAGGAAAATAATGTGTGTGTGAGTGTGTGTGTGTGTGTACACAGAGAGGGAGAGAGAGAAAGAGGAAGAGGCACCAGAGTTCAGCCAGGAGACTATTACAACAGTTTTATAGTTACTATTGTATTGACTATTACAATGGTCATGAAGGCTTGGAGTAGAGCAGTGGCAGGTTCAAGGGAATGGAATGTGTGAGAATTTCAGAGACAGACTCCAGTGGAGTTAGTGACCTGCTGCTGTGATGGTGAGAGAGAAAGAGAAATCAGCAAGTCCAGGGACTGGGTGACTTGGGTGGGTGGGAATGGTGTTCTCCAAGACAGGGAATTCCAGGTAGGAGCTGGTTTATGGGGAAAGATGATAAGTCTTACACAAATGCAAGAGACTAATGGAACCTTAGGATAACTAGAGATAGAGGTCTGGGATTCATTAGCAAAATCTTGGCTCAGAATAAAGAATTAAGAATAAACAACAGGACAATAGGAGTTAAAAGTCATGGAACTAGATTTCTAGCTTTCAGTCCAGATGGAGTTAATTGCAGTGAATCATCACATTTACTCTAATAATCAGGAAAAAGTAGATAAGCTTTTTTAAAAAAATGTACATTTTTAAACTACATCAGAGAGTTGGGAGAGCAAAGAAGTCTAAGGGAACCAAAACCAGCAAAGGGCGGGGCCTCCCCAGATGAGAAGAGAGGAGGGGTTGCTTTCTTCCCTCGAGGTGTCTACTGAGTCTTGAAGTATGTGGAAAATCCAGCCTGTTGGAGTCAGAGAGACTTCACAAGGATAAGGAGAAACCAGTGGAGTTTAGAACAACCCTATAGGCTGGCAAGAGAGATTGGAATCTGCTAGAACTTTCACTGCAGAACTGGTTCTCCATGGCCACCAATTGGCCTCATGTTGCGTTTGCTGACTGCAGTCAGAGCTGGGGCTGGGCTGGAGAGCTGAGAGAGACAATCCACAGTCATTCAGGACTTGGGGTCCAGAGTCCTGCTGGAGGCAAGGGCTATAACACACACAGAACGGTGCTTTGACCCTTATCTTTCACCATATTCAAACAATAACTTGAGATAGATAGATGAAATGTAAAGGCTGAAATTATTTTTTAAAATCAATAAACAGGACTCAGTCAAAATTAACAAAAAAAAGCCTTTTGTTCATGATAAGACATCATTAAGAGAATTAAAAGGTAAGCCATAGGCTGGGAGAAAATATTCACCATCCATGTATCTGATGTAACTTATATCCGAAATATGTAAAGAATTCCTAGAAATCAAGAAGAAAAGCCAAACTATCTGATTAAGAAAGAAATAAGAAATTAAAGAAAGAAAAATTAAAGAAATTAAAAAAGACTTAAGAAGGTATTTCATAAATGAAGATATCTGAATAACCAAAAGGCCTATGCAAAGATGCTTAAAATAATCATCAGGGAAATGCAAATAAAAACTATGAAGAGATACTACTGTATAACCACCAGAATAAGCTAAAATGAAAGACTGACAACTGCAAGCATCAGTGAGGATGTGGAGCAACTGAAATTTTTATAAATAGCTGGTATGAGTGGAAAATGATAGAACTAATTTAGAGAACTATTTAGCACTTTCAAAAGAAAAAGTAAGCATAAGTTTTCTCTAGCAATTCTACTCTAAGTTAATTACCCAAGATGTATAAAACTGTATATCCACAAAAGACTTGTAAAAGGTTTTTCATGACAGTTTTATTCATAATAGCCAAAAACTGAAAACCTTCTCCATCAACAGGAAAAAGGATGAAAATAATTGTGGTATAGTCATACAACAGAGTACTAAACAGCTACAGATATACACAACATGGAAGAATCTCCAAAAATTATGTTAACGGAGAGAAGATATGAAAAAAGAGTACCATCTGCATGATTCCATTAACATGCAACCCAAGAACACTAAAAACTAATATATTCTGATAGATAATAATGGCTCCCTAGAGTTCGTGGGGGCAGTGGGCGTTGGCTGAGAAGGGGTACAGGAAAACTTCCTGACTGGATGGAAATATTCTAGATTTTGACTTCGTTATTTGGGTATATGAATATGCAAAAAAATCATCAAACTAACTTATGATTACCAGAGGGAAAAGGGAAGAGGGAGGGATAAATAGGAGTATGGAATTAACAGATACAAACTACTATATATAAAGTAAGTAAACAACAAGGACTTACTGTATAGCACAGAGAACTATATTCAATATCTTGTAATAACCTACAATGGAAAATAATCTGAAAAAAGTTTGTGTGTATATATATATACATATATATATACACATAGACGTATATATATATACACACACATACACACATATAATTGAATCACTTTGCTGTACACTTGAAACTAACACAATACTGTAAATCAACTATGCTTCAATTTTTACAAATTCATAAAGCTATACACTTAGGATTCATGCATTTTTCTGCATATAAATTATACCTTTGAATTCATTTCAGATGAAATACTCTGAAAAGACTATAATACCACCTATGCAGTGTTCTGGCAGAGAATGAATAACCTCAGTCTAACCACAAGGAAATATCAGATGAACGCAAAGTGAGGAACTTTCTATTTAAAAAAATGTAAATGTCGTAAAAGTTCAAAGAAAGGCTGTGGAAAAGTTCCAGATTAAAGAAAACTATAGAAACCTGACAACTAAACACAATCCCTGACCCTAGGCTGAATCCTGTACTGAGAGGGAAGTGTGCTATAAAGAACAGTATTAGGACAATTGGAAAACTAGACTGGAGACAGTAGGAAAACAAGAGTGTCATATCAACATAAATTTATGAAGTTGACAACTGTACTGCAGTGACATAAAAGAATATCCCTATTCTTAGAATTTACACCCTAAAGAATTTAGAGGTAAAGGGCCATGATGTATATGACCTGCCTTCAAATGTCAAAGAGAGAGAGCAAAAGAAAAGCAAATGGGATAAGATGGATCTGGGTGGATTTTATTCTCATGGTACTATTTTGAATTTTTGTAAATTTGAAATTATTCCCAAACAAAAAGGTTTTTTTTTGATAAAAACATTTTAAAAGAAGCCCATCATGAGAAAAAAGTAGATTATAGAACACTGTATTTATCCCACATTGTTTGCAATGGTTGTTTCTGGAAGGTGGGATTATAAGGCAGTAGGGGATAAACAGTAACTTTTTCTGCATTATTTGAAATTTTCATACGTTTAGTATTATCAGGGGAAAAGTTATTTCAGTTTCTTTTAAGGAAAAAATGACAATTGAAATATGATTTGACTCATTTTATTTGGTAGCTCAGGCTTGGAGCAAAAGCCAAAACTTAAAATCCTTAAATCCTGTTTATCCTTTAAGACAGCTCAGATTTCACCACCTCTGGAAAACCTTCAGTTTCAGAAAGGATTCTTTCAGTTGTAAGTGACACAAACCCAATCCCAACCAATAAATACCAATAGTAAATATGTCAGCTGTTGAAATACAAGGAAGGCTTGCAAAGACAATTCAAGAGAGAAATCACGGCAGGGCTGCAGGAACAGCTGGAACCAAGGAATGAAAGGCACCAGACTGTCCATCTCCTTCATTTAGGCTCCATTCTCTCTGACTACAGCCCATTTTTCTCCATATGGCAAGAAACACTCTGCCTACAACTCCTTGGAACTTTTCCTCCTAAAATGCACGCTCTTAGGAAGAAACAGAAACTCAATTTTCGTTTGAAATATTCCAGGGAAGGAAGCAGATTGGCCAGGCTTGGTCAGATTTCTTCCCTAGACCAATCAGCCATGACCAGAGGGTATGGATCAGCTTGAGTGACGCCCCCCTTCTGGACCAAGAGCTGAACTTACATATGAACATGGGAACTCCATCATGCAGGAGCTAATGTTGTGCTGCCCTGGCATCATTCTTTGTCTCCAGTTCTCGTACCTTCTAGTGTTGTGGCAATTTGCATGCTTGCCATAATTCATCAGCAGACTTGTAAGTTCCCTAGGGATAAGAACCATGTCCCTTTCTCCCCAGATATTCTCTAAATTGATGGCACAGTGTTTTCCATACAAGAAGTGAATTGTAAGCTCCAAGGGAAAAGAGATGTTATCCATCATTCTCACCGAGACTTGAAACATGCCTGGTACATGGTAGATACTCAAATATTTGTTGAGCAAAGGAATAATATATGTTCACTTTGAATAGAATGGATAGATGGATGGATAGACGGATGGATGGATGGATAGATGGACGGGCTGACAGATGGTGAATGGATAGATAGATATGTAGATTTTCCTCTAGTAAAGATAAATTTGTGCTCTGCACAAACCAAGGTATACTTTCTGGGCCTGGATTGGGGGAACTGAGTGTGGCCACCAGGCCAGCACAGTTAATTAACACTTGGAATGATCAGTCTTGGTTTTGTTACCTGCAACCTGTGCAATACAGCCTTAGGAATATGGGTGAGCTGGAGGCAAAATCAGTCTTCTAAAGCTTTCTCTGAAAAATGAAAAGATATCTGAAAACCAACTTAGAAGCACTGACGTACATATAAATTCAATTAGCAAATGCTTGGATACTGTGGACCAGACACTATCCAAAACCTGGGGGCCCGGGAGAGAACAAGACAGAAACAAAGGCCCTAGTGCTATGAAAGAAAAGTACAGAGGTTACCCAAGTGTTTCATAGCAGATCTAACCTAGCCTTGGAGTCAGGAAGGCTCCCTGGAGGAAATAATATTTTAGGCTCAGACTTGAAGAGATATGTAGAAATTAACTAGGTAAAGAGCCTAGAAAGAGGGAAATGTTTCACATACAGGCTGTAAAATCCTGCAACTTGGAACTTAAGAGGAACTGAAAAAAATAATTTAGTATGTGTATCAAGACTTACCTGTAAAGATGATCATTATAGTAATATTTACGAGACATAAAATACAACCCGCGTGTCCAGTAACGGGAATAATGAAATAAGCTATACTCAGAGGATTTTTAGATCAGTGAAGAAAATCTATATGATATTATAATGATGGATACCTGTCATTATACATTTGTTCCAATCTGTAGAGAGTACACCACGAAGAGTCAGCCCTAATGTAATCTAGGGACTTTGAGTGATTACGATGTGTCAGTGTAGGCTCTTCAGCTATAACAAATGTACCGCTCTGATGGGATTTGATAATGGGGGAGGCTATGCATGTGTAGGGGCAGGGGGTTTATAGGAAATCTGTATCTTCCTCTTAATTTTAGCTGTGAAACTAAAACTGCTCTTAAAAGTTTTAAAATAAATAAGCTATGCTATCCATGCAACAGAATCTAACAAGCCATTAAAAATAACACTACAGGTGAAAATGCTCAAGATATATTTTAAAAAAAAGCAGTACAAGGGGTACAATCAATAGGATCCAAATTTTGCTCTATCTCTATTTTATTTTATGTACACATTGCTTGTCCAGGCCAATTACCCTCTAATTCTACCAGTAATCATATCTGGGTCATGGAATACAGGCAGTAGTTTTCTACTTTGTGCTTTCCAGGATTTTTAAAAAAATTTTTTTAAATAATAAGCACGCATTTCTTTTGTTGCGGAAAAAAAATGTCAAAGAAGAATCAGGCTTGCTTTTTCAGTCCCCCTCTCAGAGGGCTCTTTGTATGCAAAGCATCAGTGAACCCAGCAAGGCCCAGCAAGTAGCTTGGCTGAGCAGGACCCCCAGGCTGTGCCACTCCACCAGGCTGCCTCCCTTGGGTCCCTCTGGTGTCACCTTCCACAGGAGGCCCCAGCTCAGAAGAGCTACCTGGGGTGGTGAGGTTCCTGGCTCACCCACCTCCTCTGTGGGTGTTTTCCTCCCTCCCAAGGGTTTGTTTTACCTTCAGTGCACAAGTGCTGCTGCTCTGACAGTGACCTTGCTCGATGAAAGCTTTCTCAAGGGGCTTGACTGCAAGAGGCACCCAGGAGATGGAGCCAGGCTCTTAGCCAGGAGTCTGGGATCAGCAGTTCACCCCTGTGCTGTAGCATCAAGAACAGATGTACCTGGGTCTCTGCTGAGGGAGAAGGGCCGGCTGCTTCTCTGCAGCCCACTGCCAACTCGCCACCCCATGCAGAAGTGGCCCCCTCTGTCCCAAAACAGTGGGCTTCTTCCAAAGTTGGAAGATTTCATGAGTGAGGCGGAAAGGGGATGGGGGTTGCTTCTGAACACGAATGCATCCATGTCTTGTTTCAACCACATGGTCTCAGCCTTGGCTCCACATTGAAATCACTGTCAGAGCTTTCAACACCCCTGATGCCAAAGGACCACACCCCAAGGTCCTGATTTAATCTGTCTGGAGTGTGACCTGGGCATGGGAATCTGGTGCCCTCTTTATCCTCTCTTCCAAGCTGAATGCCTGCATTGCATTTTCCACTTGAGCTGTTCCCTAAACAGATTGCCCTTCCCACATCACCATCATGCCAGGCTCTCTCCTTTCCATCTTTTTTAAGCCAATTCTGAAATTCCATTTCCTGGAGAGACTTCCAGTTCTGCTGCTAAGGCTGTGTGGTCTGAAGGCAAGTCTCTTAACCCCTGTGAGTCTCATTTCTTCACTCAAAGGGACCTGGTTTACAGTTCTTCCAACCCGTGGAGAACCAGCGTCATGGCGTCCCATTCCTGAAACACCACAATGGCCAGATTGCCATCCCCTCCTCAGTGGTCTGAACTGTGGCTCCTCCAAGCTTCTAAGTGTTAATAATTTCAACCCCTTCTCTTCGTTCCCCCAGTTCTAAAAGTAAAAGCTACTTCCTACAATCGCTGCCACCTTAATACTTTGATACTGAGCAGGGGTCAGCAAACCTTTCTAGTAAAGGGCTGGATAGTAATATTCTAGGCTTTGTGGATCATATGGTCTCTGCTGAGCGTATTTAATTCTGCCATTATAGCACAAAGCAGCCGGAACCAATATGTAAGTAAATGAGCACTCTTGTTCCAATAAAACTTTATTTATAAAAACAGGCAATTGGCCAGATTTGACCCACAGGTTGTAGTTTGCAGACCCCTGCCTTATTCTCTTTTTTTCCCTTTCAGTTACCTAATTAACAACTTTATACCTTTTTTTAGCCATTCTTTATATAAAAAGTCTCTGTTCTGATAACTGTTGTTATTACTGTCTCCTAACTAGACTCAGCCTTACACAAGTTCTTTGACTTTTTTTTTTTTATTATTATTAGGTGGGGGAAAATGTTTGCATATTCTCCTCAACACTACTGTATTGTTTGAATTTTTTATAAGCCTATTCTTTCTTGGAAAAATTTGACTGAAAAATGTGTTCTCCTTTAATAAGCACTTCGTATCTGCTTTAGCAGAAAGGGATTATTTATGTGTTAAATATTTCATTTCATTTAAATTTTCTCTCTGAGGATAGAACAGTTGCATCCTCCTCAAATATATCACTGGTTATTCCATCCTGAATTTTTGCTCTGATTCTGGTAAATTTGTGTTTTAAATATATCTTTTTAGAAGAAGAAGCAAAAAAATAATAACTACACTGCCAACCCCAGGGTGGTTGTGAAGAACAAATTAGATAATGGATTGGAAAAAAAGGTTTGAGAAGTTAAAAATGCTGCACAGACATGAGGAGGTGGAAAAAAAAATCACAAAACCCTTTCAGCCTTCCTAGTCAAGGCTCTTAATGTACCTCAGGGAAATATTTAATCTGCTTATTTCCTGGCTTTTAAGTGCATTTCTCTTATAGGCAGATGCTCATTGTGTGTTCTTCCTCGTCACCTGCATTACGCGTGTACAAGATAACGGGCAGAGGCCTTTGTCTTTACCCCAGCTGGACACAGCCACGGGTCACTGAGCTCGTGGCACATGGCTTGGGATGAAGAGTTGGCTGGACACTGGAGTCCCTGTCTTGCTTGCTCGCCCTCGATGTCCCCCAAGAGAAAGCACTGGCGTGGAAGCAATGCATCACAGGGTAATCTTTGCTAGAAACTACCTGGGGAAGAAGGAAATTTACATTACACTCCAGAGCAGAGTCCTTAGACTAGGATCTGTAAGCTTGGTTGGACAAAAATGCTAAAGTTAAGCGTTTCCTTCTGTTATGAATATATGCAACACTGTTACCAGTACCTGTGACTGTCTCACTAGCGGAAACCACAGGCATTTTTATATCACGTTACTGTTGTTGTATCTGGAAGCACATCCTATGCTCACTACTACTTAAAAATTGGAAGCGGTTCTTAGACCCATCCCAGGTCTTTTCATGTAAAAAGTTAATAACAGGGTACATATGTTACCATATCTCAAAGTTGCTTCTTTATTATATTTTGAGAATTATATTTTAGTATAATTTGCTTCCTTTGTAATCCTGTATATTTTATTTTGTGCATTTAAAGACATCTGTATGCTTCACCAGACTGCCAGTGGGGCACATGGCACACAGAAAGCTAAGAACCCTCACTCTAGGATAATAGATGTGTTCTCCCAAGGTATTTTGTTCTTATTTTTGCTTCTCAGTCTATATGTTGATCCTCATTAGTTCTTCTCTCTTCATCCCAGATTCTTAAACACTTTCACCCCAACTTCAAAGTCCTTGACTATACAGAACAACTCACCTCAGCAAATTTGTCAAGATGCTTGACAAAATGAGGATCTCTCCATCTGTAAAACCCACCTTCCTGTGAAGGCAGCTTACAGGTTATGTTTTTTTCCCTTGAAGAAGACCCTGGGGTCTTAGTGATTTCGTAGGCTAATTAAACTGCTCTGCTCAACAGTAATTTTGATTAATTATTATAGAAAATGAATCTCCAGACTCCGGGTTTTGAGGAAAACTTTATTATTTACCAAAAAATCTCATACAGGAAGGAATGAGGGAAGCACACACAGCACAAAGTTTCTACAACACTCACTCCCAGTTCCTTGACTGACCTTTCTAGGCTTACAACTGAAATCTACAAAAAGAAGCAATGGATTCTTTTAGGTACATTAAATTAAGAAGTAGACTGATCATGACAAATATTGCAACATTGTAGGGTATTTTGTGCAGTTCTCTTAAAATACAACCTGAGTTAGCAATTTCTAAAGAGCCATTTGTAAGTCATACTTATAACTGATTTTTGAAAGGGGTCACACTGTTCAGGAGAACTAAAACACAAGGTTCTTGCTTGTTTTCTAAGGTCTCAACCAACAGTCTGTGTGACATCCAGGTTTATTGTCAGAGGACAAAGTGGGAGGAAAGATTTCCTCTGCAAAATGATGTCGTTCAACCTTACTATACCAAGTTTGCAGTGCTGTCTATGAGTGACACCAGAAATATCACTTGGTAACTATCAGGTCAAGGAATGGCAGGGCAGGGAGAGAACAGACTTTCCTGGCAGGTAGTAACAAGCTACAAAAACAGGCGTAGATTGCTGAGAGTAATACAGATCATATTAAAACCCGTATAAGTCTCCCAACCCGTAATATGAGACCCGAGATATTTACCCTGACTCTTCATATGCTTCATCGAGATGTCATTAAACCCTCACTACATCTACAGTGCATGCCAGAAGACAGTACCTCTTAATATTGCCCTCATCCTTGAAAGATGTTTTCACTGGGTACAGAATTTTAAGTTGGCTGTTGTTTCCTTTAACTACATTGAGGATATGGTCTTCTGGCTGCCATGTTTGCTGTTGAAAAGTCGAGTATCAAGCAGTAACTCCTTTGGTGGCAGTCTCTCATTTCTTTTAAGATATTCTCCTTGCCATTAGTTTTCTGTGGGTGTGGATTTCTTTCCTTTTCCTTTTTTTTTTTTTTTTCTTTTCTTTTCTTTGTAATTTTCCTTGGGATTTCTTATACATCTTGAATCTGTAGATTGGTATTTTTCATCAGTTGGGAACTATTTACCAAACAAAAATTTTTTTATAACATTGCCTCTGTCCCATTCTCCATCTCTTCTCTTTCTGAAATTCCAATTACATGTATGTTAGACTTTCTCACTCTCTTCTGCATGTCTCTTAATTGCTTTTTTATATTTTCCACCTCTCTGTTTCTTTATGCAGCCTTCTGAATTTTTCTCTCACTTATATTTTGGCCTAAAAATTATTTGCACTCTTGTTAAGTCCTTCAGTGCTTTTGAGAAGACTTTAAAACTATATTTTGTACAGCATTTCTAGTAGTTTCCCCTAGTATGGTTGTTTTGTATAGTTAATCCATCATATTCCCAGAAGCTGATGTCTGTGATTGGAATTTGATGATTAAGTCTATACTTACATGTTGAAAAACTTGTCCCTTTAAGTAAGAACCTTAGACTAGGTGATTGGGGGGGGGGTCCTAAAATATGTAAATATTTTTGATCTTATGCTTGCGTTTATTTCTGGATTCTCTCTTCTGTTCCATTGGTCTTTTTGTCTGTTTTTATGACAATAGCATACTGTTTTGATGACTATTTTTATACTATTTGAAACCAGGAATTAAAATGCCTCCAGCTTTGTTCTTCTTTCTCAGGATTGCATTAGCTACTGTGGGGTCTTTTGAGGTTCCATACAAATTTTAGGATTGTTTTTCCTATTTCTGTGAAAAATGCCATTGGAATTTTGACAGGGTTTGCATTGAAACTATAGGTGGCATTGGGTTGAATGAATATTTGACAATATTAATTCTTCTGACCCATGAACATGAGATGTCGTTCCAATTATTTGTTTCTTCTCAATTTCTTCCATCAGTATCTTATTTTTTTTCAGTATACAAATCTCTCACATCTTTGATTAAATTTATTCCTAATTATTTCATTGTTTTGAATATATTGTAAGTGGAATTCTTTTCTTCACTTCTCTGTCAGATATTTTATTTTTAGTACATAAAAATTCAACTGATTTTTGTATGTTGACTTTGTATCCTGAAACTTTACTTAATTTGTTTTTTGGTTCTAACAGTTTTTTGTTGGAGTATTTAGGATTACCTATATGTAAGATCATGTTATCTGCAAACACAGATAATTTTACTTCTTTCCTTCCAGTCTGGACACCTTCAATTCTTGTTCTTGCCTAATTTTTCTGGATAGGACTTCTAGAGTTGAATATGATGTCAGCAATTGAAACCAGCTGGTTCTTTTTTGGGAGGTTTTTGATTACGGATTTAATCTCTTTACTAGTTTTTTGTCTGTTTAGATTTTCATGATTCAGTCTTGGTAGTTTGTATGTTTCTAGAAATTTATCCATTTCTTCTAGGTTGTTCATTTTGATGGCATATGGTAGTTCATAGTAGCTTCTTATGATCCTTTGTATTTCTATGCTGTCAGTTGTAATGTCTCTTCTTTCATTTACAATGTTATTTATTTGAGTCCTGTCTTTTTTTCTCTGGGTTAGTCTAGCTAAACTTTTGTCCATTTTGTTATCTTTTCAAAAACCAACTCTTAGTTTCAGCTGTTGGCTCAAACTGACCAAGTTTGGCATACTTACCTCCAGTGTCTCCCAGACCACAGCTAAGAGGGGCTTCAGCCAGATCATGGGCCACTTCAGTGTCCACAGCTGGAACTGAGGTCTGTATGTCTATTACCCAATGCACAGGTGGACGTGTCACTTCCCAGGTCCCTTGGTGCTGATGATAGGACCAAGCCAAACAGAACTGCAGCCAAGTTTTCAGGGCTACAGAGTTACTCTGGGTTTGCAGCAGTTAGTGAGTTAGCCACCTAGTTACAAGCCTGTCTTCTTAAAATGGCTTTCCTCAATCTGAAACTACACTAAGGTTTTGCATTATCCTAGCTGGATCCCAAAGCTCCAATGAAGGTACTTTTGGGATGGATGCCAAATTATTGTTGTTGAGGGGGAGGGGTGGAATATATGTGAAATATGCCTTACTCACTCATCTTGCTGACGTCATTCCCTGAAATCTGTATTCTGATATAACCCAGCATTCTTTGTATTAGGGCCTAATACATAGTCCTCACTTAATAAATATTGCTAAATTTTAAAGTCACCCATCATCCTGTATTCTATGCATTTTATGAGTGCTTATCTAATGTTTGGTTTAATCTCATTGTTTCTATTCATTTTTCAATTAAAAGGTGTTGACATTATAACAGAAGGTAGTTCTAAGTTCTTACAGGAGAGTAGCTTTGACTACTTGTATTTTCTTGGTGGTAATACTCAGCTAGTAAAGTAGGGGAGAAATCAGTTTTGTCATACCACTTTAAGAGATATGTAGAAAGTCATGTATAAGAGTTTTATTTTCACCTCTGGGCCGTGTGCAATAATTAAGTGCATGGTTATAGCTAAAGATTCATAAACACAGTATCTAGATTAAGCAAACTAATCGTGGCTTTTTATTATTCAGTTTGTGGTAATGTTAGAACTTATATGTTTTTACACATTCAAATAAATATTTACTTTTTTGAATTCTGATCTGACATTGGAACTTTTTATATTGTCTTTATGCCTTTTCTGAACTAGAATATTTACTTCCTCTTACAATGATCAATACATATTCCCTTATTTACATAAACATTATATCATATATTGTTATACCAAAGTTTACAGCTATAAATCTAAGTCGTTCTCCCAATTAGTGTTATTTTGGACCAATACTAGTTAAAATCTTTAATTTTTTCTCAGGAAATTTTAAAGATAACCTCTAATACCTTAGAATTCTATGTGATTACCAAGAAATGATACACACAAATATAAATTCTTATAATTATGTATGATGGCCTTACTTACCTTTTTTTTGCCTTACTTCTTTTAGTATATGTGTTATTAAGAATCCTACTATTAATTAAAAGCAATCCTAGTATGAAATGCCAATTTCTGAGAGGCCTTTACATAAATACAGATATTCATTACTCTAATATCTCACGCAACTTCAAACTTTAAAAAGCAAATTAAGAATATTGGAAAATAGAACAATCAAACCTAAAATTTTTATGGAACCATGAAAGACCCTGAATGGCCAAAGCAATCTTGAGAAAGAAGTACAGAGCGGGAAACAGCACGCTCCCTGATTACAAAGGTATAGTGATCAATCAGTATGGTATTGAAACAGCATAAAGGACAGACACATAAATGAATGGAACAAAATAGAGAGCCTAGAAATAAACTCATATATGGTCAATTAATCTATAACATGAGAGCTAAAAATATACAATGTTGGAGAAAATTGGACCACTATCTTATAGCATACATAAAAACTAACTCAAAATGGATCAAAGACTTGAGCATAAGATCAGAAACAATAAAACTCCTAGACAAACGTATGTGGTAAGCTCCTTTACATTGGTCTTGGCAATGATTTTTTTGGATCTGATTCTAAAAGAAAGGCAACAAATGCAAAAATAAACAAGTGAGACTACATCAAACTAAAAAGTTTCTGCACAGAAAAGGAAATCATTAACAAAAGCAACCTACCAAATGGGAGAAAATATTTGCAAATCATCTATTTCATATGAGGTTAGTATCCAAAGTACATAAAGAACTCATTCAACTCAATAGAAAAACAAACAATCCAGTTTTTAAAAATGTACAGAGGATTTGAATCAACATTTTTCCAAAGAAGATATACAGATGGCCAACAGACACATGAAAAGATGCTCAGTATCACTAATCATCAGGGAAATGCAAATCAAAACCACAAAGAGATACCATCTCACACCTGTTAGAATGGGTATTACCAGAAAGGCAAGAAGTAACAGGTGTTGGTGAGGATGTGCACTGTTTGTGGGGATGTAAATTGGTACAGTCACTATGGAAAACTGGATGGAGGTGCCTCAAAAAATTAAAAGTAAAATTACCATATGATCCAGCAATTCTACTCCTGGATATATATTCAAAAAAATGATGAAAATTCTAACTTAAAAAGATACATGCATCCCAATATTCATACCAGCATTATTTACAATTGTCATGATATGGAAACAACCTAAGTGTCCATCGATGGATGAAAAGAAAAAGAAAAATTTATATATATGTATAATATATACACACATACATATTTATATATTATTCATCCATAAAAAGAGAAGGAAATCTTGCCATTTGTGACAATATGGATGGGCCTTGTGGGCATTATGCTAAATGGAATAAGACAGAGAGAAACAAATAATAATCTTATATGTGGAATATGAAAAAATATATTCCAAGCTCATAAATACAGAGAACAGATTGGTGGTTGCCAGAAGTGAGAGCAGGGTGAGAGAAATGGGTGAAGGGGGTCAAAATGTGCAAACTTCCAGCTATAAAATAAATTAAGTCCTAGAGATGTAAAGTACAGCATGGTGACTATAGTTAATAACGTATTGCATATTTGAAAGTTGCTAAGAGAGTAAATCTTAAAAGTCCTCCAAGGGAAACAATGTTTAACTATATGTGGTAACAGATGTTAACTAGATTTATTGTGGTGATCATTCCACAATATATACAAAAATCAAATCATTATGTCATACACCTGAAACTAAGATAATGTTATATGTCAATTATATCTCAATTTTTAAAAAAGAATGTTAGAAAAGATAACCAAGTCTAACCAGATAAAATACACTGTATAATGAACAGATGCTAGAAAAATGTGACAGGTCTTACACTTTAAAATTTTACTCAGAACAGGAGAAAGAGCTACATGTAAACAAAAACCAGTTGTTTAACAGGAAATGTACAAAGTCTATACAGGAAAATTTTTAAAACATTCCCAAGAGGCACGATAGCAAAAGATTGGAAACAAGCAAGATTCAGCAATGAGATCAGTAGAGCCAAACAACAGAGTTATAGACAGCCAAAAAAAAAAAAAAATGCAGAGGTTCCCTATGTAGAACAAAGAAAGGTCAACATAGAAGTACATAGAAGTTACACAGAAGTAAAGAAAGCAAAGTATCTCATAGTGCCTTTATTGTGCCACTTTTTATATGAGAAAAAGCATGGAAATATGAATAAATATTCATACTTGCTTATATCTGCAAAAACAAACACTGGGATGATAAGAAGGAAATTGATATAAGTAATCTAAGGGGAACAGGCTGGATGGAATGACTGGGAAAAGGGTGAGAGTAAATGTTTTGGTGCATACTTTTTGGTACTATTTTGGTTTTATTGAATCGTAAAACTGTATTATCTACTCAACTAAAATAAAATTTATCCAAAATGTTCAAGTGGAAACATTTCTCTCCAGATGCGTATAATTTTTTAGATTTCACTAAAGGTGTTACTAGCACTGATTCACAAAAGACATCATTTTTTGTAATTAGCATAATACAATTGTAATGCATTTCAAGTGAAATTCCATAATACATTACATTTGCATAAAGCAGTTGCTCTTTTCTCTATGGAGAAAAACAACAAATCACGTTCTGAATATTAAAGCAAAATGTTAAATTTCCCATTTTCATTATATAAATGCTTTTTAGTCACCTTTTGAAGTTTAAATGAATATTATACAAAGGTCTCTATATTTGAAATATATATTTTAGAAAAATAAGATCTACAAAAGACTTTTTAAACCAAAAAATCACCCCCACATATTTGCTTTTTCTAGAACCAAGACTTTTTATTCCTTGATGTGCATTCTTTTGTTAATAGATCAAAAGTTTTTGAGCTAAAGACTTTGGTAGAAAAATAGAATTCTTGTTTTTAAAGAAGTTTAATTCATAATTTTTAGTTGCATACAAATAAGTTCACATATTTTTCCTGGTTATAAAAATACACAGATTTTAGCCTAATTAAACTTACAAGCTTCTGCACAGCAAAGGAAACCATAAGCAAAACAAAACGACAACCTACAGAATGGGAGAAAATTTTTGCAAAAGATGAAACTGACAAAGGCTTGATCTCCACAATATATAAGCAGCTCACATTACTTAATAAGAAAAAAACAAACAACCCAATCCAGAAATGGGCAGAAGACCTAAACAAGCAATTCTCCAATGAAGAAATACAAATGATCAGTAGGCACATGGAAAAGATGCTCAATATCACTAATTATCAGAGAAATGCAAATCAAAACTACAATGAAGTATCACCTCACACCAGCCAGAATGGCCATCATTCAAAAGTCCATGAATGATAAATGCTGGAGAGGCTGTGGAGAAAAGAGAACCCTCCTGCACTGCTGGTGGGAATGCAGTTTGGTGCAGCCACTGTGGAAAACAGTATGGAGATTCCTCAAAAGACTAGGAATAGACTTACCATATGACCCAGGAATCCCGCTCCTGGGCATATATCCAGAAGGAACCCTACTTCAAAAAGACAGCTGCACCCCAGCACTGTTTACAATAGCCAAGACATGGAAATACACTAAATGTCCATCAACAGATGACTGGATAAAGAAGACGTGGTACATTTATACAATGGAATACTATTCAGATATAAAAAATGACAACATAACACCATTTGCAGCAACAAGGATGTCCCTGGAGAATGTCATTCTAAGTGAAGTAAGCCAGAAAGAGAAAGAAAAATACCATATAAAATCACTCATATATGGAATCTTAAAAAAAAAAAAAAGAACATAAACACAAAACAGAAGCAGATTTATAGACATAGAATACAAACTTGTGGTTGCCAGGGGGGAGGAGGGTGGGAAGGGGCAGACTGGGAGTTCGAAATTTGTAGATACTGACAGGTATATATAGAATAGATAAACAAGATTATACTGTATGGCACAGGGAAATATATACAAGATCTTGTGGTAGCTCACAGTGAAAAAGAATACGACAGTGAATGTATGTATGTTCATGTATAACTGAAAAATTGTGCTCTACACTGGAAATTGACACAACATTGTAAACTGACTATAACTCAATTTAAAAATTTTAAACTAAAAAAAAAAAAAAACCCACATATTTTAGGAAAATCTCCAGAGTACTTATAGCTTTATCAATGGAAGCTTCACACTTTGAATCAAGTGTTTTGTTTGCTTGGAAAGTGTTTCAAGTTGTCAGTCATTCTTGAGACTTTGCAATCACAAAACACCATTTTTATTCAGTACTCAAAAATATCAGTGTTTGCCTTGCTGAATGTTTGTGTCTTTGGGGAATTTGCTCTGATCCAATATGTTCCATCAGTGGTCAGTCCCAGGAGGCTGTGAGGCTTCACCTTTGCCTCTGACCTAATGATTGGTTACATGTCACTCTTATGATGCTTGTGGGGCCTCTATGTGACCACACTGATGGCTACGCAGTGTCTTGCCTGGCCTTCTTCCAATTCTATTTCGACCCAAAGGGCTTTACCCAACCAATGGAATTGTTCCAAAATGACATATTAATAGTAAGACAATGAAAAGAAGACTCACCATCGTCAAGGGAGCCATACACACAAGTTGAGCACTGACTTATTTTCCAGTGTAGCTGCTGGGTTCAGGAAACTGGCTACTAAATCTTCTGGGGGTGGCATTGGGCACAGATAATAAAGATGGCAGGAGAAAAGACCTTTCTAGCAGACATAGCAATTGCAATGTTAAGCAAAGTAAAGATGGTTAATAATCCTGTGGGAATATGGAAACTCTGCATTTTCCAGGGCACGTCTCAAGTCCTGAGGTCATAGGATCTGCAGCTACAAAGGGCTCTTTGCCACTTTTTGCAGGCTTCTGATAGTCTTCACTCTGAATGCCACAAAGTAATCCCTTTCCCTCTAGAGTAGGGGTCAGTAAATGTTTTCTGTAAAGGGCCAGATAGAGTAAATATTTTAGGTTTTGTGGGTCATACTGTCTTGGTTGCAATTTTTCAGCTCTCACAGATAGTACAAAAAACAATGGGCATGGCTGTGTTCCAGCAAAACTTTCTGGGCAATGAAACTTGAATCTCATGTAATTTTCACATTTAATGAAATAGTCGTCTTTAATTTTTTTTTCTTGCAACCATTTAAAAATATAAAAACCATTCTCAGCTTGCAGGCCATACAAAAACAGATGGCAGGCCTTATTTGGCCTGTGAGCTACAGTTTGCCAACTGCTGTTCTAGAGGAAAACAGCTGGAATGTAAGTTGGAACCAGCCTGAGTCATCCTCTTATATCATGTGGGCTGAGCTCTCTGGCTGCAGAACTCCAGGTTCATTATGATGGTTGGGAAGGTCTCAGGCCATTTAAGGTCTTCACTGAAAAGTCTACATAATTCTTGCTTGACATCATAATCTGCCTTGTTAAAGCTTTTCAAGCATATAAGTTCTATGGTTAGAATTTAATGTTTGGGGCTTTACATAAAAATTGGAAAATTCTTCTTATAAAACTGGAAACTTAATCAGAGTCTACATTGAAGAATTTGTTTCTGGAGCAATGTCTTGGCAAAGTCATGATGTCTGCTTTCCTCTAGGGCAGTGGTTCTGGAAGTCTGGTCAGCAGATTGACAGCACTAGCATCACCCAGCAACTTGTTAGAAATACAGATTCCTAGGTGCCACCCCAGATCTATTGAATGAGACCCTGGAGGTGTGGCCTGGAAATCTGTGTTTTAACAAGCCCTCCAAGTGGTCCTCATGCATGCTAAAGCTTGGAAACTATGCTGCTAGGGAAAATCCTTGGACCCTCCTGAAATTAAGCATATTATAAGTAGGACTTAAGAGAAGGTTGATACATTGAATTTGCTAGTAGGCAAAAGGCATCCAGTTCCTGGTCAAGTCCTGCATGGTTCCTAGACCAGCTGCCCTGCAGAATAAGCAGAGAGCGCCCACAATGACAAGCTGCTATATTGGACAATCCAGTCACAAGCATGCAGTTCTGATTTGTTCTGTCCCCTCTACTTGCCCAGGTGTCCCCTCCAACTGATATATTGACTGGTAAAGGGGACTTAAGAGTTATGGGATGACTGTGTGGGTATAAACTGGTTGTGAACAGAATGAAGGGGCCAAGTTGCTGTTTTTCTGATGGCCTTTTTCTCATCAGGGGCCTCATTCCCTAAGTCATAAAGTTGTTTTATAGTTCGTAAGTGGCAAGAGGAAATAGATGGTCCTTGGGAGAAGCAGCTTCAGTGGCTGCAACAGCTCAAACAAGTCCCCAACTAACCTCATCTATGTAATTGATGTGAGCTATCGGTCATGGTAGAAAAGGCAGGAGGTTAGGAATAGGAATATCCTGGAAAGGAAAAATAATGTGTTGGCCTGGTAAAAAAACAGAGACCTGAGCAAGGGTCCTGGAAGGAATAATATTAGAACTAGAGACGAGGAGATGAACAGGGCTGACACATGCATTCAGGAGGCAAGATTCGCAGCAGAGCAGTACATTTTTCTGCCATCAGAGTTAAAAGTCCCTGAGCTCTTTGTTCACTATGTGTCTGGTGGACTCTGGGTTAGAATGAAGACCTGTTTAAGGAGGTTGTTAATGAAGGCCTCACAACTTCTGCTTATTTTGAACACAGGTTTTAGGGCATCAAAGTGACCACATAGGCAATCTGACTTTGGTTTTAGCAGGAGGTGCTCAAAGCTGATTCTCTGCCTCATTTGGTCGCTGGCCACAGGCTGATAAGACCCCTGCAATGGTCGAATCCAAGCTGGACAGTGCTTGTGACTTAGTCATTGTTAGTTTTCCACTCAAGTTTGTCCAGATGGGAAGATCTAGCCCATACATACCACGTTCAAAGTGCAGTGCATTGTTATGTTTAATTTACAAAGTAAATCTCCATTCAATACACACACGGGCCAAGAAGGAAAGTATGTTCCTTCATGAAGGGTTGAGGGATAATTTGGAGTCCATTAGAAAGATGATCGTGATTGTTCATCTGTTCTTATGGCAATAATCATTCAACCAGAAAGTGGGCAAAATCAACAAATGACAACATTGAATAAGTAGCCCTCATGAAGTGTGTGTGTCTGTTATGGGGTGTAGGGTTGGAAGGTGAAAGGGGGAAAGTGTTGCTAGGAGTCGTTGAAGTAGGCTGAAAGGACATCCAAAGTCCTGTTTAAATATAGAGGGAATGTGATAATTTCAGAGAATTTCCTCGGATACTGATTTTTCTTATGCTCTTGGTTTTAAAGTAGCAATTTATTAGATAGGGTTTGAGGAAGAGTTACCATTTTGGGGCGGGGGAGTGCAAATGCAGTCCCCCACTACCACTAATTATGCAGTTGAGTTTCCCACATTTGGGGAAATCGCAGGGGTCGGCACATCCAGAGTGCAATGGATAAGCCTCACCCTGGGAAAACCACCTTCGTGATCGGGGAAGAGTTACCTTTAAGGTATGAGGTTATAATCCATTGCTCTTACCAACTTCTAACTTGGAGGAACTTAAAATTAGCTTCCTCCTTTTCTCTAGGTTTTGAATTTTATTGTCTGTGGGTGGCTGCTTGGATGAATTCACTAGTCAGTCTTGGCTTCTCTTTGAGAGCTGCACTTTGGATGTCTTCAGACACCTTGGACAACTGTCTATAGACAAAAATTTACAGAATGCCCCCCTGGGACCTTCAAAATTCTCTACCACAGGAAGTTACCTATAGAATTTCTGTTCAAGCATGAGACAGAGTTAAGCAAATCCCATCCCTACTATTTGCCAGGGCCTGGGATAAAAATACAAATGGACAACCACACATTTTACACATGTTGAGAAGTTATAAATGGACAAGTTTCTGGAAACATACAGTCCACCAAGACTGAATCAAGAAGAAACTGACCACTTGAACAAACCGATCACTAGAAATGAAATCAAATTAGCAATAAAAAAAAAACCTCCCTAAAAATAAAAGTCCAGGACCGATGGCTTCACCAGGGAATTCTACCAAACATACAAAGAAGAACTCATACCAGTCCTTCTCAAACTATTCCACAAGATTGAAAAAGAGGGAATACTCCCAAACTCATTCTATGAAGCCACCATCACCCTGATACCAAAACCAGTCAAAGACACTACCAAAAAAGAGAATTACAGACCAATATAACTGATGAACATAGATGCAAAAATCCTCACCAAAATATTAGCAAATAGAATCCAACAGCACATAAAAAAGATTGTACATCATGATCAAGTGGGGTTCATCCCAGGGACACAAGGGTGGTTCAACATACGCAAAACAATCAATGTAATACATCACATCAACAAGAGAAAGGACAAAAACCACGTGTTCATCTCAATAGATGCAGAAAAAGCATTCGATAAAATTCAACACTCATTTGTGATAAAAAAAAACTCTCACCAAAGTGAGTATAGAGGGAACATATCTCAACATAATAAAAGCTATATATGACAAACTTCAACGGTGAAAAACTCAAAAGCTTCCCACTAAAATCTGGGACAAGACAAGGCTGCCCACTATCACCACTCCTATTCAACATAGTCCTGGAAGTCCTAGCCACAGCAAGCAGGCAAGAGAGAGAAATAAAAGGGATCAAAATTGGAAAAGCTAGCGAATTACTAAATAAAAGAGGTTCTGTCAGCTAACCTAGAAAAAGATACTTTCCTAATGACCTGGAAGCCCATATTCAAGGTAGAATTCTCAGACCACTTAGAGTTCCCTATCAAAGATGGAGACATGGAGAGAGTCAGTCTCAAGTCTAGCCTTACTCTTCCCAGCCCTGCTCTGTTGCATACTCCCAGGGGCTGCTCCACCATGCATATGGACACACCAACCACCTGGCTAAGCTCTCTCCTTATCCATTCAAAGAGCCCCCTCCTGCCCACACATTCACAGTGAGCCTAGGCAAATGAATACCAATGGCACAGTCAAGAGCAACCCAAGAGAGAGAACTGTGCAGGTTCCAGAAGCAATCTGGAAACATTTGTGCAAGGAATTCTCAGGTTCCAGCATCCAAGCATGATCTAGAATTTACTGGTGTTAAAGGTAGTGTGGACTCCTGGAGGACAATTAGAGTGACCGAACTGGTTTACATGGATCTGTCTTCCTGCTGTTAGCACTGAAAGTTCCATGCCCTGGGAGACCCTTCCAGATATTAAAAACCCTACTTTTCAATCTTGCATCAAAAGGTTAAAGGAAAAGTGCAAAATCCACATGACAGCCCCAAAATACAGGCAGACAGTATTACTGTTTTTAGTGTCAAATGGATTTGGTGTAGATTATCTGTCTTCCATAGTCATTATCACTAGTTTATTCCCCTGATTGAAGGAAGGAAAAGAAGACTTTCCTGAAGTGATTGTAAGAATCTTGAGGGCATTTATCTGACTTCTGCTTTTATTCCATTAATTTTGGGATAATTATCTCTAATATAAAACTAATGAGCTTACTTTGCTTGTGCCATGTATTCATTCATTTCCATTCCAGGCTGGTCTATCACAGCACTAAGAATTTTTTTTTAACATTTTTTTTATTGATTTATAATCATTTTACAATGTTGTGTCAAATTCTACTGTAGAGCACAATTTTTCAGTTATACATGAACATGTGTATATTCATTGTCACATTTTTTGCTCTGTGAGCTACCATAAGATCTTGTATATATTTCCCTGTGCTATACAGTATAATCTTGTTTATCTATTCTACAATTTTTCAGTTATACATGAACATATATATATTCATTGTCACATTTTTTCTCTGTGAGCTACCATAAGATCTTGCATATATTTCCCTGTGCTATACAGTATAGTCTTGTTTATCTATTCTACATTTTGAAATCCCAGTCTATCTCTTTCCACCCCCTGCCCCCTTGGCAACCACAAGTTTATATTCTATGTCTGTGAGTCTATCTCTGTTTTGTATTTATGCTTTGTTTGTTTGTTTGTTTGTTTAGATTCCACATATGAGTGATCTCATATGGTATTTTTCTTTCTCTTTCTGGCTTACTTCACTTAGAATGACATTCTCCAGGAACATCCATGTTGCTGCAAATGGCGTTATGTTGTCAGTTTTTATGGCTGAGTAGTATTCCATTGTATAAATATACCACACCTTCTTTATCCAGTCATCTGTTGATGGACATTTAGGCTGTTTCCATGTCTTGGCTGTTGTAAATAATGCTGCTATGAACACTGGGGTGCAGGTGTCATCCTGAAGTAGGGTTCCTTCTGGATACAAGCCCAGGAGTGGGATTCCTGGGTCATATGGTAAGTCTATTCCTAGTCTTTTGAGGAATCTCTACACTGTTTTCCATAGTGGCTGCACCAAACTGCATTCCCACCAGCAGTGTAGGAGGGTTCCCCTTTCTCCACAGCCTCTCCAGCATTTGTCATTTGTGGATTTTTGAATGACGGCCACTCTGACTGGAGTGAGGTGATACCTCATTGTAGTTTTGATTTGCACTTCTCTGATAATTAGTGATATTGAGCATTTTTTCATGTGCCTATTGATCATTTGTATGTCTTCCTTGGAGAATTGCCTGTTTAGGTCTTCTGCCCATTTTTGGATTGGGTTGTTTATTTTTTTCTTATTGAGTCGTATGAGCTGCTTATATATTGTGGAGATCAAGCCTTCGTCGGTTTCATTTGCAAAAATATTTTCCCATTCCGTAGGCTGTCTTTTTGTTTTAGTTATGGTTTCCTTTGCTGTGCAGAAGCTTGTAAGTTTAATTAGGTCCCATTTGTTTATTCTTGCTTTTATTTCTTCTAGGAGAAAGTTTTTGAGATGTATGTCAGATAATGTTTTGCCTATATTTTCCTCTAGGAGATTTATTGTATCTTGTCTTATGTTTAAGTTTTTGATCCATTTTGAGTTGATTTTTGTGTATGATGTAAGGGAGTGTTCTAGCTTCATTGTTTTACATGCTGCTGTCCAGTTTTCCCAACACCATTTGCTGAAGAGACTGTCTTTATTCCATTGTATATTCTTGCCTCCTTTGTCAAAGATGAGTTGACCAAAAGTTTGTGGGTTCATTTCTGGGCTCTCTATTCTGTTCCATTGGTCTATATGTCTGTTTTTGTACCAATACCATGCTGTCTTGATGACTGTAGCTCTATAGTATTGTCTGAAGTCTGGGAGAGTTATTCCTCCAGCAGCACTAAGGCATTTTTAAAGGATCTAAAATCTCTTTAAACTGAGGCACAAGGATTTGGCTGGTCAGCCTCAAGAGGAATCAACACTTACTCTTGTTGAGGCTCAAAGCTCATTTTGTCCTCCCTGTATGTAAGGTCTATTACATCAAGAATGGTAACAAGCTTTGCTGTGAATCTTCTCAGTTCCTCTCTAGTATTCTGACCATGGTACTACTGCAGACTCACCCTGCAAGACACAGGGTTCTTGGGGAGAGGACAACAGATGGATTCTGACTACGTGGTTCATGGGGTATAAGTTAATCTACAGAATTATCAATGTCAAAATAACATTCATTCATTAGAAGCCTCCACATCTGTGTAATATACACCTGGGAAGGACTCTTATTCATTCACTGTGAAAAATATGGCTTCCTAGGGTGAAAAACCCGGTATTTTGGATTCTTTTTATCTAGATATTTGTCTTGGGGAATGATGCCCAGAAGTTCTTCAGCTCTTACCAAGATGCAGAAGCCAGGAACTAGTTCCAGGGCTATACTCTAGTGGGGCTATGGGAATAAACCCTCAGGAAGGCTTTTCTGGTAACTGAGAAACCTTCTTCTTGAGTTTTGATTCAATTTTTGCTTTCTTTCCAGAGTATTTGTGTGGGAGGCACTCAAGAATCTTGTATCTCAAATAAGATTCTCTTCCTGCTTCCATAATTTTTTAAAATTTTTATTTTATTTATTTTTAAAATTTATTTATTTTTTAATTGAAGTATAGTCCAGTACAATGTGTCAATTTCTGGTGTACAGCACAATGTCCCAATAATGCATATACATACACATATTTGTTTTCATATTCTTTTTCATTAAAGGTTATTACAAGATATTGAATATAGTCCCCTGTGCTATACAGAAGAAACTTGTTTTTTTAAGCTATATTTATATATAGTGGCTAACATATGCAAATCTCAAACTCCCAAATTTAACCCTTCCACCCACTTTCCCCCAGTAACCAGATTGTTTACTACATCTGCAAATCTGTTTCTATTTTGGAGATGAGTTCATTAGTATCCCCTTTTTTCTTTTTTTTTTAGATTCCACATATAAGTGATATCATGTGGTATTTTTCTTTCCCTTTCTAACTTACTTCACTTAGAATGACAATATCTAGGTCCATCCATGTTGCTGCAAATGGCATTATTTTATTCTTTTTCATGGCTGAGTAGTATTCCATTGTATAAATATACCATAGCTTCTTTATCCTGTCATCTGTCAATGGACACTTAGGTTGTTTCTGTATCTTGGCTATTATAAATAGTGCTGCTATGAACATTGGGGTGCATGTGTCTTTTCGAATTAGAGTTCCCTCCAAATATATACCCAGGAGTGGGATTGCTGGATCATATGGTAAGTCTATTTTTAGTTTTTTGAGGAATCTCCGTACTGTTTTCCATAATGGCTACACCAAACTGCATTCCCACCAGCAGTGAAGGAGGGTTCCCTTTTCTCCACACCCTCTCCAGCATTTATCATTCATGGACTTTTGAATAATGGCCATTCTGACTGGTGTGAGGTGATACCTCACTGTAGTTTTGATTTGCATTTCTCTAATAATTGGTGATATTGAGCATTTTTTCATGTGCCTATTGGCCATTTGTATGTCTTCATTGGAGAATTGCTTGTTTAGGTCTTCTGCCCATTTTTGGATTGGGTTTTTTTGGGGGGGGTTATTAAGTTATATGAACGGTTTATATATTCTGGAAATTAAACCTTTGTCAGTTGCATCATTTGCAAATCTTTTCTCCTATTCCGTAGGTTGTCGTTTTGTTTTATTTACGGTTTCCTTTGTTGTGCAAAAGCTTATAAGGTTAAGTAGGTCCCATTTGTTTATATTTGCTTTTATTTCTATTGCCTGGGTAGACTGCCCTAGGAGAACATTGCCAAGATTTATGTCAGAGAATGTTTTGCCTATGTTTTCGTCTAGGAGGTTTACCGTGTCTTGTGTTGTATTTAAGTCTTTAAGCCATTTCGAGTTCAATTTTGTGTATGGTGTGAGTGAGTATTCTAACTTTACTGATTTACATGCTGCTGTCCAGATTTCCAAACACTCCTTACTGAAGAGACTGTCTTTTCTCCACTGTATATTCTTGCCTCCTTTGTCGAAGATTAATTGACCGTAAATCTGTGGGTTTATCTTAACTGCATCTGCCCAAGATAAATATTCCTTGGGTTTTTCCTATTACATGGCCTTCAAAAGGGCAGCGTAACTTCAAGTTCTCCCTCTTGTGCGTGTTTCACGTTCTAACGAACTTCATGGACCAGGCGGTGTAATAGTTTAGCATATGGACTAAATGGTAATGGGAATCTCTTTTTAATCCTTGGACCGAGCAGTGTTCCACGGTCAACTGACTGAGACCAGGGATGAAAACAGGACACTCAAATGCTTTATGGGGTCTTACAGAAAAGACATCATAGGTAGAAACAGGTGACATGGAGAACAGAAAGACAGGGCAGACTCACTTTAGGACCAGACATTGAAATGGCAAAGCCTTCCAAACTGAAGCTGTTTGGGTTCAGAGAGAGCTGCAATAGCCCCAGACAGCAAAGGGAAGTCAAGAGCAGGAAGTGCAAGTCACCTTCCCTTGGTCCTCACGGTACTGATGTCTTCACTGGCCTCCAAGGTCACAAGGCTGCACATCCTGCCTCCTATGCCAAATGGATGGAGAAAAATAGCAGCACCCCCTGTTTTTGAGTACGCTCTGTCATTCACCAAAATCAGCAGTGGAGCAAAACAAGAGGAAGCACATGTTTCCCAAGCAAGTGCTTCAATTCTCCCATCTTATTAATCCCTTAAAGCAGAGGTCGGCAAACTTTTTCTGTTCCCACAAAACTACTTCTGGACACCAAAATTTAAATTTCATACAATTTTTGTGTGTCGGGAAATATTATTTTTCTTTTGATTTTTTTCAACCATTTGAAAGTTCAAAAGCCATTTTCACTGAGTAGTACACTTTAGAATGTTTAATGGCTCGTTTTATGTGACATGAATTTCATGTCAGTAAAAAAAATTAAGCCATTTTAGTTTGTGTGCTATAGAAACACTGATAGCAGGCTGGATCTGGCCAAAGGGCCGTTGTTTGTCAACCTTTGACTTAAAGATACAAACATTATTTTGGATACCCTTACGTGGAGCTAGATTCATACTTAATATATTATTTTATTTAAGATCTATTATATACGCTACATAAGAATCAACATTTTTTTAGAGATGGAGAAACCAAGGTACACATATATTCATAAATCATCCCCAAATTAGATCCCGCAACCAACAATGACAATGTCAGGATCTGAATCTTAGATCTTTCTGTGTACCTTTCCTTCTTGAAAATGATAAAAGCTCGTGTACATTGAGTATTCAGCACGTGCCAGACCCTGCTCTGAGTGCTCTAGACCAGGGCTTCTGAATTTGGTGACATCCAGCAGTGTCTGGAGACGTGGTTGGTTGTCACAGTGTCAGGGAAGGGTGCTTACTGGCATGTAGTAACTGGAGGCCAGGGATGCAAATTCCTGCCACATACAGAACAGCCCCCCACAGCAAAGAATTATCCAGCCCAAAATGTCTATTGTGCCGAGGCAAGGAAACCCTGCTCTAGATGTAGTATCATGTGTAATTGTCATAACAACCCTCAGAGGTGCCATCACTATCCCCCATTTAACAGATGAGGAAACTGAAGTTTGGAGGAGTTAAGTAACACACCCCGTGTCACCCAGCCAGAAAACTGGACTCAGACCCAGGCAAATTGGCTCTACCATGCCACACTTCAGAGTAACAATTGCAGCTTGTAACTGTACATGGATTAGTGGGATTGCATCATTAATTCTCCCACTAGACTAAAAGGGACATGAGCATAGTGGTGTCTTCTTACCACTATATCCCAGCACCCAGTCTAGGGCCTGCTTCGTGGTGGATAATCAGTGACTCTGTTATGGAGCCCAGGTTCACATCCCTCGCCACACCATGCATCAAGAGATGAGTTGTTGGAGCAGGGAATAGCAACCTTGTTGGGAAAGCCAGCAGACCGAGAAGATGGCAGCCTGGCATCCCAAAGGATAACCTTGCCCGGGTTTGGGTGCTCGTTTCTTTCACAGAACAAAGAGGGGGAGGTGAGGAGGTAAAGTGAAAAAGGCAATAAGTTATTGCAAGTATTTCCTGGTTCCAGCCGGACTTGGGAGGGGCTGTGTTAATTTCTTCTTTCCTGCAGCCATTCACAGTTGGGCCTGGTCAGAGTGTTTCCTGTGAGCTCAACAAAGGTATTTTGGCTTAACACTCAGGCATGGAAGGCAGGATTCCCAGAGATGGGCCATTATGTGTAATTCAGTCTTAAAGCAACATCCCTTTAGTGATCAAGTTGCAGCAAAAGCAATAGAATACAGAGGTTAAAGTAGAAGAAACAGATCCAATATGGAGTCAGATTTGTTCTCTCCTATTGCAAATCAATGAAAGAATGAACGTATACATTATACATAAGAGAAGCCAGCATTCCTGCTTTTACCATCACTGAAACTTCCCATTTCTCTCCCTCTTTCTATATATATGCATATACATATATATATATATATACACATAGATAGATAGATAGATAGATAGATCACACACACACTTAAGTGAAATCTTCAAGGAACTGAAAGTCATCCCTTTCCTTTCCAAAACTCTTTGTCTCCAATTTTGGAGAGAACTATTTTTAAATCATGCTGCACACATTTCTTCTTAAACATGGAGCTGAATAATTAAACTCAAACATTTACTTAGTGCTTTTAAATTTACAGAGGATTTTCCATCTGTGTTATCTTATCTTCACGAGAACCCTGTGTTCTAACATGCGAATGTGAAACTGGGACTCCGAGAGGGATGGTGACTTGCTTAAGGTCACATGGCCATTAAATGGTGGGATTGGGTCTGAACCCTGGTCTTGGGGTCATGGTCTCATTTTCTTTCCACTTGAACCTGCTGCTGCCCCCAGAAGTTAACCTTGCCTTGAGAACTCAGGGTCTCCTTTTGCCCACCAGGTACCATAATGCAGGGTCCAGTGGGCTGCAAAACCATGTAAGGTGGCCATGCCCCCACTTGGCCCTAGATGTGGCATTCTCAGTGCATGTGCATTTATGATGTATAAAGTCTCAGTTTCTTCTTCCCTTGCTGTCTTTAGGAACCTCTCCTCAAACACACACACCTGTATTAGCCAAGGTTGTCCATAGAAATAGAACCAATGGGATATATATATATATACAGGAAGGATTTATTATGAGGGATTGGCTCACGTGACTATGGAAGCTGAGAAGTCCCAAGATCTGCTATTTGCAGCCTGGAGAACCAGGAAAGCAAGCAGTGTAGTTCCAGTCCAAGTCCAAAGGCCTGAGAACCAGAGGTGTAACCAATGGTGTAATTCCCAGTCCAAGGGCAGGAGGAGACAGATATCCCAGCGCAATCAGGCAGGCAGGGGAAGCAAAAGAGGCCAATCCCTCCTTCTTCACCTTTTGTTCTATGCAGGCCCTCCACTGGCCACACTGGGGAGAGCAGTCTACTCCCCTGACTCCATGGATTCAAATACTAACCCCACCCAGAAACACCCTCACAGACACACCCAGATATGATGTTGAATCTGGGCACCCATTGGCCCAGTCAAGTCGACACTTAAAAATTAACCATCACACATCCCAGTTCTTTCTAATGTGGTGCTTCTAATCTGCTTCCAGATAGAAGTTCTGCTATTTGGACTGATCAAAATATACCTCTGCTAATACAAGAATTGGCAGGCTCTGAGAGAGACCTTGAGAGGTGGACTTTCACGTAAGGAGTAAGAGCTTTCATGCCTGGCCTTCAGTTGGCTATTGCATAGCTGACTGCACATGATGAAGACAGCCAACCCAGTGATCTGCTCGCTGGGTCAGGAGGTCAGTGCCGGTAATGGTGATATTTGGTAGAGCTTCCCAGGCTCCCCACTAGGAAATGCAGCTAAATAGTTGGTAGCCTAGAGTTTCTACAAATGACGGAATTAGGCTCAGAGACAGGGAGTTGTCAGGTCAGCTCTGGACTCAGGGTCAAATGTTTACCCAGGAAATGCTCTCTACAGCCTTGGGTGGCCGTGGGGGCAGACTGCCATCCCCCTAGTTACTCAAAAAGAACCCAGGACTTCTGCTGCCTTGCACAAGATGTCCCCCCAGCCTGCCTAGACTAGGACCCGAAGACCTCGATCTAATAGACTATTGTCTGTGTGACAGTAAAATAGTAAAAGTGGCAATAATACCAACTGGCATTTATTGAAGGATTGAATTAAGCCTTCTATGTGCGTATTTGCATCTACTCTGTAGTTACAGCTAGTAGCACAGTCATTCAGACCTAAGCCTTGGACTCTGTGGATTCTGTATCGATTCTTCTACATGGTGATCTTCCAAACTAGAGAGACTCCTTCTCGCTTGTGAATCTCCCAGAACTTTCATCCTGCCTCTGCCTTCTGCCCTAGCCCTGCTCTTCTTTGTAACGTGGCTATTTGTGATCTTGAGTGTTTCAAAGCACAGATGTGAAACCAACTAAAGTGTACTGAAATAGTTGTTGGGTCTTGATCAGCATTTTAAAAAATAAGAAGAATGGAATGGAATGGAATGGAATGGAATAGAATAGCATAGAATACAAGGGTGGAATAGAGAATCAGTCATGTAGTAAGAGCGAGCATTGTCCCATGAGATTTTTGTATCAGTGGTGTGTGTGTGTGTGTGTGTGCACTTGTGTGTACACACATGAACACGCTGGGGTCAGCATAAAATATGTTTCTTGTGGGGAGTTGTTTAATGGGTCTGGAGTTTCACCTTTGCCAGACGAGAAGAGTTCTGAAGATCTATTACACGACAGCATGACTGTGCTTAACAAACCAGAACTCCACACTTAAAAATGGTGCAGATGGTAAATGTTATGGTACTGTATTCTACCACAATTAAATATAAACATTTTTAAGATATCTTTTACTGTGAATCAGGGCCTCAAAAGTTTGAGAAACACTGTTCCATTAGATTGAAATTATTTTCAGGCTTATAGCACATATAATGCCTCCTTTTATTCAAAGTAGCACACACCTAGCACAGCAGCACCAGCTCGGAGTAAATTCATCGTGTCCCTCGAGCTGAATACGCTTCCTCCTCGTGAACAAGTGCCAATGGTCCATCCTGTGTAACTCATGCCTCCTCCCCTCCCATAGTCTCAGCTGCCAGAGACAGAGTCCCCCACAACAAATACTAGGAGAGGAAAATGAGGAGACCCAAGGTGGGGCATATGAACGGGAAATGGTTGTCTCGCCCCCTGATAACGTTCCCCGCGTTGCCTTATGGTCAGCAACCCAGTTCCTCGCTGAGTGAGGATCCTTCCCCACGGCCCTCAGCATCCCAGGATGGGCACTGGGCAGTGTTAGCTGCTCCAAGCATCACGGGAGTCTGTGCTGTCTCTGCCAGGAGCGCGACTTGGCCTTCCCAGTCCTGGGGCAACTCCCTGATGGCAGCCCGTTCATTCTGCCCAGAACAGTCCTCCAGTGACTGCCTTCCTGCCTGCAAAGCTGAGAAGGGGCAGAAAGACTGTGCCTACAAGGCGCTGGGGGACTCTTGTGGGAGCTAGAACCACACGTGAAACCAGAGCTTGAATGTGCCTGCCCCAAGCAAGTCATGTTCTTGGTCTTGCCACTAATGAGGAAGTGTTCTGGGGTGGCCTGGTCCTTCACAGTGGCCCAGACAAGCCTGGGAAGACTGGAGGCGGGTGGATGAGGATGGGGTTTCGGCATCATCACGAGTGATGTAGAAAACAACACTCCCCACTGTGGGAGGGGATTGGTGCGTGGATAACTGTTCCATTTAAGGAAACATTTTACTTTATTCGTACGGACCTGAGAGATTGTACTCTCCAGAGAGTTAGTAGTCCCATACAGCCTAATTTTATTGGACTTTACAGATACCGTGTTTTTTACTCACAGAAAGTTTGTAGCAACCTGCATTATCAGATGATGGTTAGCATTTTTAGCAATAATGTGTTTTTAATGATGGAATGTACCTTGTTTGCTTAGACATAATGCTACCACACACTTAGCAAACCACAGTATGGTGTAAACATAACTTTGCTATGAACTGGGAAACCAAAATATTCACGTGACTTGCTTCATGGGGATTTTCCTTTTATTGCTGTGGTCTGGGACCAAACCCACACCATCTCCAAGGTATGTTTGTATATTTGGGAATTGTGACAGTAGTTACCTCCAGGACAACAACAACAAAAAAAGATTCTATGTGAATAAATCTCACATTGGCAGGAAGAGCTCAAAAGAGACCAACAACACTGCCAAGGCCCACCCAGGACCATCCTGTCATGTCCAGTGCTGGGGACGGCAGTATCCAGGGGTAGGAGTTGGCCATGGAGGGTAGTGAGAAGTGACATGTAGACAAGACCAGACCTCTGGGGACTACCTCCCGAGGATGGGAAGATTTGAAAGGGCTTCTCTCCAGGATTACTGCATTACACACCTCCAGGGGGCGCTGTTTCCCTCATGCTCCATGTAAATGTGCATGGTGGTCCCTGATTCTCTTCAGGAGCCCCGACCTGAGAGGAGGGAAGAAGGTTAGGAACTGGGGCATGTCACCTCTATGAAGGGCTACCTGTCTTGGTCACCAGAGATGGTAACACCAAGTACAATTTTTAAAACGTTTTCCTCTTGGGTGGGTCTCTGTTCCCTTTCCTTCCCTCTCCCCACCCTTCAGTGGAATCAGAGCCTCTGGTAGGGCGGTAGGAGAGGCTGCTGGGAGAAGTGGAGGGAGGACGAGCGGGAAGGGTGCTGTGCCCCTGCTCGTGCCCACGGGCTCAGGGCAGCAGCCTGGACGGGGTAGGGGCACAGGGGTCTGACACGCGGTTAGGGGAGAGGCCAGTGGCTCTGCTGGGGTGGAAACGAGGGGCTCTGACTTCGCACAGAAACACCTCAGGGGACATGTCCAAGACAAGCTTCTTCCTCCCAGATATTCCAGATTGAGGGACCCTTACAAGGAGAGGCAAACACTTGGGCTGCAAACGCCGTTTGGGTCCAAGGAGAGTGAATTTGCTGTTCTCACTTTTTCAGAACTGCGAAAATTCTTTCTGGCCTCTGACCTGGAGAATCTTTTACCTTTTTTTTTTTTAATTTGCTTCTCTATTAAAAAGAAGGGCACTCAAAAAAAAAAAAAAAAGCCTTAATCTTGTGAATCAGCTATTTTCTCTTGGAAACATATTTTCTTCCTCTTCCTACTTCATTCCTTCCCACTTTCATTCATGTGTTCACTGAGAAAGACTCTTACTGCCTGCCCCCTTGCTAGATCTGCTAAGTGCTGGAAACCAACATTGGCAGACCAGGTCCCTACTGGGAATTGCTGATCCAGGAGGGAGCAAATAAAAGCAAACACTCCGAAAGTCTCCATGGCAGAGGGCAGGCCTCCAGAAGCAAGAGCTGCTCTCCCTTTCGGGAATTCTCTCCATGGAGGGAGGCCGCAAGGAATCAGAATCACGCATGCCCAGGGATTTTTTGATACACCCACCTGCAGGAGTGTGTCCCCTGCCCCCAACCACTAATTACATCTTCAGTACGGAAGTACCCCAACCCCAATCCTTTGGAGGAAGTGACATGTTAACAGTCTTAAAATAGACTTACCATATGATCCAGACATCCCACTCCTGGGCATATATTCAGAGAAACTATAATTCAAAGAGACACATGCACCCCAGTGTTCATAGCAGCACTATTTACAACAGCCAAGAACTGGAAGCAACCTAAATGTCCAACAACAGATGAATGGATAAAGAAGATATGGTATATATACACAATGGAATACTACTTGGTCATAAAAAAGAATGAAAAATGTCATTTGCAGCAACATGGCTGGACCCAGGGATTATCATATTAAATGAAGTAAATCAGACAAAGACAAATATCATATGATATCACTTGTCTATGGAATCTAAAGAAATACAAACTTTATTGACAAACCAAAAATAGACTCAGGGATATGGAAAACAAACTATGGTTACCAAAGGGGAAAGGGTGGGGGAGGGATAAATTAGGAGTTTGGGATTAACAGTTACACACCACTATATATAAGATAGGTAAACAACAAGCATCTACTGTATAGCACTGGGAACTGTATTCAATTTCTTGTAATAACATAATGGAAAAGAATCTGAAAAATATATGCATATATGTATAACTGAATCACGGCTGTACACCTGAAACTGACAAGTATATCAACTACACTTCAATGAAAAATAAAATTTTTAAAAAAGTGAATCTGTTTCTCCTAAAGAAGTCAAGGAAGGGTGGCCCAGGCAAAGGGACAAGCATGTACTAAGGGACAGCAACTTGGAAGGTGTGAGCATTTAGGAAACTTCTTGAAAGGTACCCAGTGGAGGCAAAGGTAGGAGTGATGAGAGAACAGGCTGAGCAGGGAAGGCTAGCTCTGATTCAGGCTTGAAAAGCTACAGAATCCGTTCAATCCTAAAGTAGTTCCTCTGTATTTGTAGCAAATTAATTTCCCCCTATTTGGATAATATTAAGTATTCAGCTACTGCAAGAGAAGGGGGGGAAGGGGCGGGAGAACTTTCAACAAGGCCAAAAGAAACACACACCTTGACAATTCACTCTGCTATCTGATAAGCACTAAATTAATTTCCACATTAACACATTATGTGAAGATAAGACACAAGCACGAATGCCAAAAGACACGTAGGGCTCTTATTAAATTTCCGAGGAATGTAGTGCGTGAATTAGAAGCCCAGGAAACCTAACACAAGAGAGGTTTGCAAGGAGCAGATGTACAGAGATGGATTACCTGGAGAAAGAGGTTTGGCTCTGGAACTGATGTTTTCTTTTCCTCTGTGAATGGAACAAGATAAGACATGTTTCTTACAAAATGTGATCGTTTCTGGTGCTCTCTCCCCCTTGACTCCCGCCCCCACCCCACCAAGTGCTGCCAGGCACCCAGGCAGGCTCTCAGCACCAACCCGAGAGTCCATTATCCAGCCGCGTGGGCCTCGCCCACCCCAGCCCCAGCGACCCTCGTGGATGAATTGTGCAAATCCAGGGGAAAATGCCAGTTCCCAGTCCTCTCAGGCTTGGCTCTATGTTCTGTCAATCCAGCTTTGGATGATGACCTGATGAATTTCCCATGTGGCTAAAGGCATTGAGGCACTGTTGTGACTAGGTCTAATCCTAACGCATTTTTAACTTTCCCCCTTTTAACCTGGAGCCCAGGTGAAAAGATCAGGTTGAAAAAATTCCCTGGACAGGCCCACAGGGAGCCAGAAGGATGAGTGCCACTCTTTTGGAAAGGCACTGGAGGAAAAGAGTTGTTAGCAAGTACCAACGTGGGCTCCAGGCCCCCCTGGCTGTGGCTGAGGCCAACCTGTGGCTGCCGTGGCCCTCTCCAAGCTCCTGCGGGGAGTCCGGCAGGTGCCTAGCATGTGAGCAGCCCTGTCCTGGAAAGAACAAAGGCAAGGATGAGGATTTGGTTGGCCATGACCTTGCCATGTAATCTTGGATGAGTCACTGAACGTTTCATTTTCCTTCCCTGTTCAGTGATGAAGTTGAGCTGCATGATCTTTGCTACCCCTGTGAATGTTAATATCCTATCACTCCTAGTGTTCTGTTAATTCACAGCAACCTACGCTTTCACATCGTGGTGGACAACGTGATCAGCTTCCCCATGACCCTTCAATGAAGACCTTATCACCCAGCTGTTAGGAGAGAATTTGCCTCAAGCATCAGAGAGTGCCTTGCGAGGGTCCCAACCTATCCTGGGACAGCCCACACTGGTGGATGCAGAGCAGAGACACCCAGCCTTTTCACCCCTACTGACACTATGCCGAGGGCATTCTAGCTCCATAGCTCTCCATGCAGTTGGCCAAGGCTTTCATTTGGCCTCAACTTCTCCCTCCACCCCTTCCTTCTATTATGTTGTGTTACCGAACCAAACTTGGGTCCACTTGCCTGCGCATCATAAATCCAATCTACTGACATGGGGTTGTGGTGAAGGAAAATGCAGTGTCAATTGCAAGGCACCATACAAGGAGTCCAGGGCAGCTAGTGCTCAAAACACCCGAACTCCCTGATGGATTTCAGCAAAGCATTTTTAAAGGCAAAGTGAGCGAAGGGTGTCCCAAGGTATGTGAGAGCTTGTGCAAAATTCTCTGGCTGGTTGATAGTGAGGTAGCAGCGTGGTGTCACAGGGGATTAACATTATCCATCCTTAGATGCCGGTAGGTCTGGGGGCTACTTGCTCATGGGCATCAAGTAGTTAATTTCTTCCATTTGGCGATGGTTTTAACATCTGTAAAACAACGCAGGACATGTGCATCAGATTCTAGTATCTAGGTACTTTGGGGAGGAGTTACAGCAGAGGATATGGGGGAGGGGCCTGTTGCCAGAAGGTCCCATAGGATCCTGCCTGGTTGCAGTTGCTCCGACAGCACCTCCTTAACCAGCAGCCTGCATGCTGACCCCCTTCTCCATCAGCTTCCTAGGGAACCCAACTGCCACACCCATTTCTGTAGACATACAATTTGAGCCTCTGACCGCACCTCCATTCAGACCTCCTCCCTCATTTTACAAACTGAGAAAATGAAGGCTCAGAGTATGTCTTACCAAGCTCACCTCATCAGCAGAATGAGGACTAAATCTTCCATTTTCCAAGCCTTGGTTATATCCTCTTTCTATCCCACCTCACTGCCTTCCCCAACTTATCTCATTTTCCTTGCATAGTGGAGAGAGATGTGTAGGCAGAGATAAATTGATTCATCCATCCATCTCCACTGCAAGGAAGACTAATAAGCAAATGCATGAATTCATGAGTTATTCACTGCATCTCCTTTAAATAAATAAACCATCGGTTTTTGTTTGGGGATTTTTTTTTTTAACCTCCTTGTGAAGCCGTATCACATAAAGACATACAAGCTCTGGATTCGGAAGCCCGAAACAAGTTTTCATCTTAGTCTTTCATTGCAAATATGCTGTTCATTCAATATGAGGCTCTTTCAGATTCCAAGACTGATGGCTAGGGGAGTAGGGGTTGGGGTGAAGGGGTGGGGAGGAGGTTAATGATGTTGTGAAATAACAATGAGTGATGATGGTTACATGAAATGTCATTGGGAGAAGGAGGGGAAGGACACACAGGAACTTGCTTTTCACAATTTCATGTATTGTTATGAGGAATGGATGACTTGAGGTGAGGTGAAGGGGAAGGAATGGGCAGATTACAGAACGTACTCAGAGTCCCTAACTGCAAGGCTAGGGTATTCTGAATGTCACTCCGTGAGATGGAGGGGAAGAAGATTGTTTCACCAGGCATGGGTTGTTTTTTTTTTTATTGAAGTATAGTTGACATACAATGTTATGTTAGTTTCTGGTGTACAGCAAAATGATTTAGTTGTGTGTGTGTGTGTATATATATATATATACATATATATATATACACACACACACATATACATATATATACATATACATACATACATATACATACATACATATACATATATATTATTTTTCAGATTCTTTGCCATTATAATTTTTCACAAGATATTGAATATAGTTCCATATGCTACACCATAGAACCTTGTTATTCTGTATATAGTAGTTTGTATCTGCTAATCCCAAACTCCTAATTTATCTTTCCACACCCCTTTCCCCTTCAGTAACCGTAAGTTTGTTTTCTGTGTGAGTCTGTTTCTGTCTTGTAAATAAATCCATTTGTATCATTTTTTAAAATTTTATATATAAGTGATATATGATATTTGTCTTTATCTGACTTACTTCCCTTAATATGATAATCTCTATGTCCATCCACACTGCTACAGCTGACATTATTTCATTCTTTTTTATGGCTGAGTAATATTCTATTATGTATATACACCACATCTTCTTTATCCAGTCATCTGTTGGTGGGCATTTAGGTTGCTTCCATGTCTTGGCTATTGTAAATAGTGCTGCTATGAACATTGGGGTGCATGTATCTTTTCAAGTTAGTGTGTTTTAAAAAGCATGCCCTCCATGACTGAAAAACCTGAAGACTAACATCCTTTAAGCCAAAGCTTTGAAAAACGTCTGCTACAGCACCTGCTTTCCTGTTCCAGTGAAATCTCCCAGTGAGTCTCACCTACCTTGAGGGCCAGCATCTACTGTGTCTAACCAACCCCCTCATTTTATGTGTGAAAAAACTGAAGCCCCAAAAAGTAAACTGCTTGTGCAGGTTGCCCAGAGAGTGGTTGATTTAATGGAATAAAAGGAGATAATTCCAAATTAGAAACAGACAACTGGCCTGTGGTTTGCAGGGCGCCCCGTCCTGTTCTGAGAGCCTAGAGCGGGGGAAGCAGAAGCTACGCGCAGGCGGCCTGGGACCCCTGCCCTCGGAACGGCATGAGGGATGGTCCCTTTCCAGCCCACAGGCTTCAGCCAAGAGCGACACAGTCACACAGACTGTCCAAAGCAGCCTCCTGGGAAAGGTTCCTGAAAGCAGGAGCTGTCCACAACTCAAAACTGAGCACTTTCAGTTTGGGAACTCACCTGCATTCCAGAGTACTGTCAACCATAAAACAAATGTCACCTGAAAAAGCAAGAGAAACCAATCAGGTAGGGGGAGACAGCTCCCTCCCATCGCAATGTCATGTACTAAAAGGTCAGTTTCTTCTCTGAGTTCTGGTGCTCTCCCAGGGAAAGGCCTGTTTTTGCAGCTACAAGAGGCAAGTACTAACCAAAACTGCTCTTGATTCAAAATGTTTATTATCTTAGTGGTGTTTAGTGTCCAATAAAATAGCACTGACTTTATTGCATGTCTCAAAGTCCAAAGCCATTAGGACAGTTTGAGGTTTTTATCTATGCACATTTTGAAGGCATATATATTTTTAATTGCTTTTTAATTGAAGTATAAATTATATATAACCAAGTGTACAAAACTGACTAATTTTTATGTATTATAGGCTGGTAACCACCACCCTGACCAAGACAGAGAATATTTCCAGCACTCCAGAAGTTTCCTAAGGTACACAAATATGTAAATAACATTTAAATACTATGCAAATAGAAGCCTCCTGCCTCCCTGGCCTGGGTGGCTAGCTCATCCCAGATGTGGTAGCCAGCTGAGATTGGAGGAAAGATTGCTCCTAAAGGCAGGGCAAGACATTCAGGCACACTGTTTCAGAACTCCCCACCAACTGCCTCTCAAAGCATCCCCACACTCTTGGGAATATTTTCTTGGAAAAGTAAAAGAAACTTTAAGGCAAAGAAAAAGGGGATAGGAGCTGGGTGAGAATGGCAATGAATGTGAAGATGTGAGGTTTAAGGAAATTCCAACCCCTCCCCTACCCCACGGGCTTGGACGACAAGGGAAAGTTAATGGTGAAATCTGAGAGGTTTGACTTCTAAATTACGGTTTGCAATTAAGAATGATAATGCTTACACTTTTTGTTTAACAGCCACTGAGTGGTGGAAACGTTTATCCCAAGGCTGAAAAAAGATGCTCCTGCAGCTTTTAAATCCCTAAACTGATGTTTGCAGGGAGCTGCTTTTTCTCTACCCTTGATTGTCGAATCAAGCGCCAAGTATTGGCTTTCATTCTGTTTTTTTCCAGTGGGAAATTTCCTTCAACCCTAAAGCCAGGATTTAATAACACACAAAGCTGCTGTCAACCTAGGATTGGGGATCTGATTTCACCAACCTTCTTCTTTCTAGGTCACATTTTAAAATCTTTTGCACTTTGAATCTTCTACCCAGAAGGTATTCTCTATCAGGGGCATGACAACCTACCCTTCAAATTAGAAATTTACCTGTATCTTCCAGAATCCAGTTTCTAATCCAGTTTCTAGTCCTCCCCCACCTCCCAAAAGCACAGTCTCATGAGCTGATCTGAGCTGTACTGAGGACAAACTGAAATAAGACACTTGAAACTGTGGACTGGATGGAGGCCTTTAGAATCAGCTGGGGTTAGGACCCCCTCCCTGGGGTGACCTTTGACCAGAGGAATAAAGAAGATAATGCATAGAAGACACCATTTCTGAGAGGCTCCAACTCATCTTCCGTAGTCTGTAAGCCTTTTCTCTCCCTTTACCATCTAGCATAAGGGGAAATTTTGAGAAAATATCAAACCCCAATGAGCTCAGGACTTTTTTTTTTCCTTTCCCAACAAGTTGGGGTTTGATTCATCTGATTTCAACAAGGCTCTGTGTTTGTAGAGCAAGGAATCCCAGTTCAGCTCAAATGAAAGTTTAGCCCCTGCTATGAAGCCAACAAGCTCTGGTCATGACTTGGAATTTCTACTTACCTTGAGCTGATAGGTAGAGAAGGATTGCTTACTGGCTTCAGGAAGGAGGGAGAGTTTTGTACACAGATATCTGGGGAGAGAAATCCCACCTTGACCTGAAGGTCTACTTTTTTCCCCACCATTTATACCCCCTTCCTTACAATGTCTTCTGATTACAACATGTGAATATCACACGTTCATTGTAAATATTTCCACCAACTTATAAAATATAAGACTTTGGAATATAAAAATGTATTAAAATATATCACACCATCCTAAACAACCAACACTAATATTTTGATGATCATTTTTGAAAGCATCTCTTTATGCCTACATGCACATATCTATGCAATTTTAAAAAGTAGGATCTAGTATAAATGATGGTTTTTCCGGTGGACACCTTCCCACCCCACACACACTTTCCTCACGTGTATCAGTAGTCCATACTTATCTCCATTTTCCCCAGTTAACTCTTGTGTCAAAAGCAGAAAGCAGAGACTGAGACAAGGGTTTGCATGCAAGTAGTTTTTTTGAAGAAACAACCCAGGCATCAGGAATTAGGACCTGGAAAGAGTAAAGCAAAGAAGGAAGAAAAGCCAATAAAGTGTGCTTTGTTTACTTGTTTATTTCCACTTTTTAAAAAAATTGAATGAAAGATTCTTTAAATTCTAAAAAGTGCTTCATAATTTTCAAAAGTTTCATACACACAATTTAATATAATCCCATAATAACACTTGTTTTTTAACCCCCTACCCCTATGTTGCCCTCCCTCACTTCCCTCTCCCTGCTGGTAACAACTAGTTTGTTCTCCAGATCTGTGAGTCTGCTCCTTTTTTGTTTTATTCACTAGTTCGTTGTAATTTTTTGTTTCATATATAAGTAATATCATACAGTATTTGTCTTTCCCTGTCTGACTTATTGCACTTAGCATAATGCCCTCTAAGTCTATCCGTGTTGCTGCAAATGGCAAAATTTCATTATTTTTTAAGGCTGAGTAGTATTCCATTGTATATATACCACATCTTCTTTATCCAGTCATCTGTCATCAGAGATTTAGGTTGCCTCCATGCCTCGGCAATTATAAATAATGCTGCTATGAACTCTGGGGTACTCGTATTTTTTTGAATTAGTGTTTCTGAATTTTTGGGATCTATACCCAGGAGTGGAATTGCTGGGTCATATGGTAGTTCTGTTTTTAGTTTTTTAAGAAACCTCCATATCATCTTCCACAGTGGCTGCGCCAATTTACACTCCTACCAACCATGTAGGAGGGTTCCAAGGCTGCTTTATTGAACTGGTCACAGCCATAAGCAACTGGGGCTCAATCTCCCAAGGACCCTCTAAGGAGCTGTGTGAAATACACCGCAGAATTGTCCACCTGCTAGAGATTATCATATTAAGTGAGGAAAGTCAGACAGAGAAAGACAAATATCGTATGATATCACTTACTATGTGGAATCTTTAAAAAGATACGAATTTTATTTACAAGACAGAAATAGACTCACAGACAGAAAACAAACAATGGTTATCAAAGAGGAAAGGCAGGGAGGGATAAAATAGGAGTTTGGGATTAACAGATACACATTACTATATATAAAATAGATAAACAACAAGGACCTCCTGTATAGCACAGGGAACTATATTCAATTTCCTGTAATAAGCTATGCTGGAAAAGAATCTGAAAATATATATATATGTGTATATGTATACATGTAACTGAATCATTTTGCTGTACACCTGAAACTAACATTGTAAATTAACTACAGTTCAATTAATATGTTATATATATAAAATAATTGTCCACCTGTGGGAAAAAAGATGGAAGCACCTATTTATTCCGTAGCACCTGTCTCCCATTGGTCAAGTACTGCCACATGGAGAATTAATTCTCTCTTACTTCTAGATTGTGCATGAGTAAGCAGCTGCCAGACTGGTTTAGCAGTCATCTCATCAAGTGGCCTCAGAGAAGCCCCCAGGCAGAAAGTGAGGAATGAGGTTCAGTCGTGGGAAGGTGCTGGAGGATTATACCTGCACGAAGCTGTTTTGCTGCAGCAGCTGGATTCAGTACAAGGTAGGCTGAAAGGATACAAGGCATGAGGCATGAGAGACTGACCAAGACTGTTTACTCCTGACACCACTCAGATCCCCTCATGCCCTCACTAGAGTCTAGTCAGTCAGTTGCAAGGCCTTTTATTTCATTGTTATACTGGGCATACAATGTTATATTAGCTTCAGATGTACAACACAGTGGTTCAATACACTGATACACTTTGCACTAATCACTACCATCAGTCCAGTTACCATCCATCACCATACAAAGTTGTACACTCTTACTAATTAGATTCTCTATGTTTACATTACATCCCCGGGACTTATTTATTTTATAGCTGGAAGTTTGTACCTCTTAATCCTTTTCACCTATTTCATCTGTCCCACACACCCACCCCCACTCTGGCAACCGCCAGTTTGTTATCTGTATTTATGAGTCTGTTTCTGTTTTGTTTTAATATGGTGGCCAGCAGCTATCTCTACAAAAGACTTACTACAGGAGCATTAGTAGACCATTCTGTAGTCCTTCCAGCTGCAAGAGGTCCCAGCACTGTTGTTTTGAGTTTTGTTCCCAATACTGTTGTTGGTGTGCATCATTTATTTCCCCCACACTCATTGCAGACTTCCCTCACCTGGGCCAGACCTTCATTCCTCATCTCTGCAGAGGTGGAGCCTTAGTTCTCTCACCCCTATTTAGTCATGGTTGCTGTGACGGGACCATTTATGCTTACCACTTGGCATGAAGCATCAGTGTTCCATGGGTTCCATTTAAGCTCCTTCCTTACTCCATTGGTAGACAGCAATCCTGGCTCCTTAAAGCAATCAGGGTCAATTATCCCCACCAGTACAGTTATTTATGGTCCACTGGCTCAAGAAATCTAAAATGTCTAGGCAGCAGTTGTAACTTCAACTTCAAGAGACCCCTTCTGGGACAGGCATGCCTCCTAATCCTGTACTCCACTCCACCTCGTTGTAAGCCTCTAATCCAACAGACTGTAAGGTTCCAGTAGGGAAAGCATTAATTCCTCAAGTGGGAGTAGTAGTGAGAATGGCTAATCCTTCTTTCACCTCTTGGTTCCAGGATCCATATATTCTAGCTATTAGGAACACAGACCATATACTAACCCTTGATTCAGTGAATATAATAGATCCCAAAAGCTGTACCCCAGTACCACCGAGTGTTGTGCCCAAGATGACATCTTAAAGGAATCTTTACTAAATCCTTCATCCGTCTACTAGGCTGTCAACTTCCAGGTGATGTGCTATATGGTAGAACCAGTGATTCCTATAGACATCATCCCAATGACACACCTCTTTCACTATAAAATGGGTCCCTTAGCTGAGGCAATGTTACTTACATAGGCTCTATGCTGGTAAATAAGGCATAATGTAGATCCTTGGATGGTGATGCTGATAACCTGGGAGCAGAATCTCATATCCAGAGTAGGTGTCAATTCTTATTAAAAAAAAAAAAAAATTGCTGCCCCACCAGGGTGAAAGAATCTGAAGAAATCCACCTGCCATCACGTGGTTCTGGAGTGATGTTATCCCATCAAGAGGCTGGCTGTTATTTCTTTGGCTGGAAATCTAGGCATTTATCACTGGCACTGGTGAGATCAGCCTTGATGAGAAGAGGCTCATGCTGTTGGACATAGCTATATAGCTTTGATCTCAGTTCCTTTGGCTTTCAGGGGACTACCAAATAAGCCCTGGGTGGCCAAGGAGAGAGGCTGGCTGTTATCCACACAAAAGGGACACCCTCCATGGTAGATGCTCTCTGGTGAGAATTCACACGAGATCCAAAGATCTTACACACTGTGCCTTCTCCCAGGGACACAAATGCCTCATCTCCTAACTTCCTTAGCTCTCATCTTCCAATCTTGCTCCCTTCAGACCCCTAGCTACTCAGCCAAGCCACTCACCCCTGCCAGCAGTCTACGTATAGCCATTATCTCAGGCCATCTCTGCCTCCATGCAAATTAAATAATCAATGCGCTGCTGCAGCTCTTCCCACAAAGAGGATTTCTCTTCTCCCTGTCCCACAGGGCCCCCCTGGGTGGGGCTACCATGCCGAGGGATCCATATTCAGTGAGCACCAACATCCTGAGCTTATCCATCTATATCCAATGTCCAAGCTCTTTCCTTTTATGTCACTTGGCAATAAGAATCCCCTTCTTGCCCTGCCACCCTCACAAGGCTGCCAGTGTTAAGTCGAGGGGGAGACAATGGTACAACAGATGCAGGAAGCCTGGGAGTCAGGGCTTCCTATTCATGTAAATTCCTTGTGACCTCAGTGCCTCTTCACATGCAATCCAAATATCTACCATTCTTCTCAAATGATGGATTGCTGCTGTGTCTGTCCAGTCTTATGATTTGGTGCATGCCATGATGCCTAACTTTTGATTGGCAGTTCAGTTTACACGGTCACTTGATGATTTATGGCAGGTGGTCAGTGTCCACGAGGGCCTAGTAGGATACAGAGTAGAATACATTTGTTTTTTAAATGGTGAGTTAATCTCTGTTGAAGAAGGCATAACCTTGCTCTCTATCCCTAGGGTTCTATCCTGTGATTTTTCTATTAGGGTTTTCCAAGGACTCCACACAGCATCCTTATCTATGGTAGATACTTCTTGCACTAGTGGATTTGCTGAGTCTGATGACCCAAGTGGTTGAAGAGCTCACCCCAAAGCCTTGACCTGCTGCAGAGCCTTCTCAAAATAGGATTCTGAATCACCCAATCACAGGGTGTATTCCCAAAAGGGATAAATGCAGTCTCCAGATTTGAAGGAGGTACAAGTCTAGTGTCTATTACTTGGTAATAGGAGGAACAAGAGAAAAATAAGTCATCCTTTGGGATTTCTTGGGACTGTCCTTACATACCACGTATCATCAGGGCCCCCAAACACATCCTCAGTGTGCTCGATGCCAGCAGTTGTTACCAGCCTGCTTCCCACTGGCAACAGAGTCCTTATCACCATCTGACCAGTGAGTGAACCAGTTCCACAATTCTATACTGAGGTTCTTTATTCTTGGGTCACCTCTGGAACCAAGTGTCTTGGTCTAGATTTCCCCCAGAAAGCAGAGCCTGAGACCAGGGCTTCCATGCAGGAAATTTATTGGGGGAAATAATCCTAGGGAACAGGAATGAGTCATCCTAGGGACTGGGAGCTGGACCCCAGATGCTAGAGCCTGGCAAGAAAGAAACCAAGAAGGAAGGAAAGTCAGTCCTTCCACTTTTGGGCTTGCCCCAACTGTGGACAACTGGGGCTAGATGCCCCTGAGGACACTGTGTTAGTTTCCTGTGGCCACTGTAACAAATTATCACAAACTGGTTGGCTTCAAACAAGAGTAATTTCCTCTTTCACAGTTCTATAGAGTGAAAGTCTGGAATCACAGTGTCAGCAGGACCATGTCTCTCTGGAGCTTCTAGAGAAGAATCTGTCTTTGCCTCTCCCGGCCTCTGGGGTGGCTGGCATCCCTCGGCTTGTGGCTGCACCTCTCTCTGCTCTGTCTCCACATCACTGCCTTCTCTGTGTCTGTCTTCTCTTCTGCCTGACTCCAGTTTTCCTCTGCCTTGCTCTTAGAGAGACACCTGTCATTGGAGTTAGAGTCCACTCTAAATCTAATCCAAGATAGTCCCCTCCTCTCTGGATCCATAATTTAATCACATTGCAATGACCCTTTTTCCAAACAAGATAAAATTCATAGGTTCTAGCGATTTGACATGGATCATTTAGGATGGATCACTTTTTGGCCTAGCACCTTAGACCTGCCCACCAGAGGGCAAGAAGAGGAGAGAATTAATCCTCACCTCCCAAGCCTTATTGGCCGAGAGCTGCCACATGGGTGTTAACCACGTGGAACTTCCTGGTTGCGTACACATGCGTGAATGCCAGCTGGACTCAGGAGGTATCCACATGGTGGCTTCAGAAATCCTCAGTGAAAGCCATGGGGCTGGAGGGAGGTGCTGTTCAGGTACACCTGCCTGAAGCTGGTCGCTGCAGCAAAGTTTGGCATGAAAGGTGGACCGGAGCACAGGCAACAAAAGAAGAAAAAAACAAATGGGACTCCATCAAAAGTAAAAACTTCTGTTTATCAAAAGAAACAATATAATGGAGTGAAAAAGCAGCCCATGAAATAAAAGAAAATATTTACAAATCATGTATCTGACAAGGAGGTAATATCCAGAGTATATGAAGAATGCCTACAACTTGTAAACAACAACAACAAAAACCAAACAACCAGATGAAAAAATGGGCAAAGGATTTGATCAGATATTTCTTCAAAGAAGATATACAAATGGCCAATAAGCACATGAAAAGACACTCAGCATCCCAAACTATTAGGGGAATGCAAATCAAAATCACAATGAGATACCATCTCATACCCAGCAGGTTGGCCACTATCAAAAACAAAAACAAAAAACCAGGGTGAACAGCAAGTATTGGCAAGGATATGGAGAAATCGGAACCCTTGTGTACCGTAAGTGTAAACATAAAATTGTGCATTTGCTACAGAAAACAGTGTGGCAGTTTCTCAAAAAATTAAAAATAGAATTACCATATAATCTAGCAATACTCCTTCTGGGTATATATACAAAAGAATTGAAAGCAGGTTCTCAAAGAAATGTTTGTATACCCGTGTTCAGAAAAGCATTATTCGCTCTAGCCCAAAGACAGAAGCAACCCAAGTTTCCATCAACAGACGAATGGATAAACAAAATATGATCTATACAGAGAACAGAATGTTATTTAGCCCAGAAAAGGAAAGAAATTCTGACACGTGCTACAACATGGATGAGCCTTGAGGGCATCATGCTAAATGGAATAAGCCAGCCACAAAGGGGCCACTTGTATATGGTACCTAGAGTAGTCAAATTCATAGACAGAGAGTAGAATGGTGGTTACCAGGGCTGGCAGGAGAGGGAACAGGGAGTTGTTGTTTAATGGGTTTGGAGTTTCAGTTGGGAAGATGTGAAATTTCTGGAGATGGATAATCGTGATGTTTGCACAAGGCGGGTAGACAAGGTGCCACTGAACTATACACATGAAAATAGTTAAGATGGTCAATTTTATGTTACATGTATTTTACCACAATTTTTTTTAATTTTAATAGGTTTTTTTAAAGGTAGACTGAAAAGATGTGAGTTGGGACACAAGAGGTATCTGATACCTTTGTAACAACCTAAGTTATGTCCCATTGCTTAATATTAATAAAATCTTATAAATACCACATTAAACAAGTCCTTTACATACACACACGTTAAAATACCCAGGGTTACAGTCTGCACAGGTTACACTGTTGTATGAAGGTGAGGTCAAATTTCAGGTACATTTCTGCCTCTTTTATTTGCAACTCCAGTCCTTCCAAGTCATCTGAAATAGTTCTAGTTTGTTCTTTCTAATGTCTGCATATAATTTCACAGTATGGATATATCACAATTTATTCAGCCCATTTCTTTTCTTGATGGTCAGGCCATTTATTTCCAGTTCTTCAATACTGAAACACACCTGCAATACACCTTCTCATGCATATTTCCTTTAATTGAGCTCTGTGAAGACAGTTGTTCAGTGCTGAAAGTCAGAAGGACTTTGTGAGACTGGATACAAGCAGTGATGCTTCAGAGCATCCATGATAAGAGGCACGGGCTCACCCTGCAGCCTCATCACCTGAAGACACAGGCAGCCAAGGGTTAAAGGACTGGGGTGCCAAGCAAAGCCATTCTTGCAGGGACGCCAGAGGCAGGAAGATATGAGCACAGGTGAGGCACCTATGGAGATGCCCCAAAATCCCCAAGGGAGACTATACCCATGCTTTGAGCTTCCAGAGTCACCCCATGATTTTTTGTACCATCAGGTTGTTACAGCTTGGGGACCTCTGGGTTGAACAGGGAAGGCTCCCATATCCCCTTTCAAGGTAAAGATGATGCACATCTTTGCTCTGAGAAATTCAAGAGATTACGGGCTCTTGAAATCATCACAGGGGTTCTGCTCTTGGCAGAGCAAGCTAGAGAATTGCATAAGCAGCTTTATTTCCAACAGTCAGAGTGAAATAAATCTGGCAGGAGGAGACACCAGAGATATAAATGGCAAGTGTCAAAATGATAGAAGATTCCATAAAGCGGGTGGTATGCATAAGAGAGAGAGAATTCGGAGACTTTATCTCCCCTCCCCCCATTGAATCTTAATTCTCCACTTTATTATCATCCATTTAAAATGAAATTCTCTGTGAGGGATTTCCAATGGAGGAACTATGTCCAGATGACCTTGCCCAGGGACCCACTCCACCCAAGCACATCAATCTCCTGGATTTATTCTTAAGCTCACAATATACTTAAGTAGCCAGTCGAAGAATGGTTAAGTGTTCACTCTGGGAACACCATCTAGCTTATTACTAACTCATTTACATAATCATTTCCATGGATCTGTATGCTGTTTCTACCTGATTCTACTCTTCTCATGTGTTCAGACATAATTACAACATTTTAGATATCTTTGAAACTCGGAGGGTGGAGAAAACGACACGATAGAGCGAGAGAGAAAAAAATAATTAATTTCTGAAATGGCCACAGATTTCCTGCCCCACCATCTGCTCTGCCAGCTTTGCTGCCTCCTCCTTTCCACTTGAAGCTTGCATCCGATCCCCAGGGCTCTGTGATGTTTACAGGATAAAGTCCAGTCTCCCTTGCCAGATTTTCAAGCCCAGCGGCAGCCTCATTCTCCAGTTTGATTTCCTGCTGTCCCCACCCCCCAGTACAAGGTCACTTGGCCACTCCCTGAGTCTCCTCTGGTTATTTCCCACTGTAAGCGTTTCCTGCATCTGAGTTTCACACCTGCTATTCCCCGTCTCATGTTGTCTGCTCTCTGCCAATCAAGGCTCCCCTTCCTTCCAGATCCCAGCTCAAGTCCCACCTCCTCCAAGAATGTTTCCAAGAATGTAAGCCCCTCGCCATGGGGAGGGATGTTTTCATCTGTTTTATTCACTAATGCATTCCCAAGAGCCTGACACATAGTCACTGCTAAACAACTATGTACTAAATGAATGATAAGTGAAGTTTACTCCTGACCAGTCCATCTTACCACTGGCTAAGGATGAGGATGTTTGTTGCTCTTATTTCCTGCACTTAGACCCTTTGGCATACTTTGCCTCATCTGAGCAGGAATCTGATCATCCTGTCTTCCTTACAGATGGAGGAATCCCGGAGGGAAAGGTTCTCTTCCAACTCACCTTCCCTGTCATTCAGTCAAGCGGTCAGCTGCGTACTTTACTTTAAAATTCTGCAGGATCAACAGTGTAATAAATATATATGTTAATTTCTGTCCTCTACCGCCCCCAGGGACAGAGGTTAGTTAGCTCCAAATCTCTAATCAGACATCCACACACCATGAGCCTTCAACCGCCATTATATCCAATCAACACGAGAGGGTTTCCTGAGAGCTTAGGGGATGCTCGAGAGCATTTTTCATCCCTGAAATGCATAGCGCTCAAGGTATGTGGACTGCCTGCAAATTTGTTCAGACACCTCTGTCATTGCTTAAACAGCACCAGCCTCCCTCTCTCTCTCGGAAAACTGCATCTGCTTCCTAACTCAACTCCCTGACCCCTGCTCTCCCGTGTCATCTTCAAGGAGACTGTCCAACTCGCATCCAGTCTTCTCCATGGAAGGTGATACTGCCAAAACACAAAGCTAACGGTGGTTCACTCGCTCTCTTAAAGCACTTCAGTGTCCTCTGAGTGATCACAGAAGCTGAGAGCTTCAGGGCCACGGAGGACCCATCCCCTGGGTACCTCTCTAGCCTCGTCTTTCAGCACCCACTCCCCACTTCACCTCTTCCCAGCACACATACATACACACACCCTTTTGTTCTGCTCTTAGGCACCTCACACTGCTGGGTGAACCAAGTCTGAGGACTCAGACAAAAGCAATTTCCCACTTTATCTGCATTTGCTGAATGAGAAATGGTGAGTTTTGTCTCTCAGCCTCTGTAAGTCACTTCATCTGTAAAGCAGAAATAATTCTCTCACCGCTAATTCTTCCCTGCAGAGATTTCAATGACTCCATTGAGGAGTCTATAATTCTCATTTCTTAAAGGTTGGAAAATAAGGTGACTAGCAAAAAAGAATTATTTAGCAGAGAGAAAAGGCTAAGGACTAACGCTGTGTATCTTTGCTTCGATGTGTAGTCTTTCTTTTTAATTTTTTTATTTTATGCAATTTTTAAAGGTTACTTTCCATCTACAGTTATTACAAAATATTGGCTATATTCCCCGTGTTGTAGGATACATCCCTGAGCCATCTTACACCTAGCAGTTTGTTCCTCCCACTCTCCCATCCTGACATCGCCCCTTCTGCTCCTCCCAGCCAGTAACTACTATTTTGTTCTCTGCATCTGTGAGTCTGCTTCTGTTTTGTTACATTCACTAGTTGTCTGTATTTGTTAGATTCCACATACAAGTGATATCATACAGTATGTGTCTTTCCCTGTCTGACTTACTTCACTTAGCATAATGCCCTCCAAGTCCATCTACGCTGCTGCGATGCGAATTCTTTTCAGTCTGGGGGTGCAAAATAATATACCAGTCCAGAGATGAGCTCTGAAGCTCTGTTGCTTGAGGTCAAATCCTGGCTTCATCACACACTTCCTGTGACACCTTGAGCAAGTTATTTCATCTCACTAGAACCAATAAACTGACACTTCCATCCTGTACTGCAATGTTAGAGGAGAGGGTGGTGTTCGTGTGCTCACACCAGTGTCTGAAGGACACAGGCCAGCGTGGAGTGACAGGTGAAAGGCCAGGCACACCAAGAGGGTGGGGGACAAACAACGCGCAGCTTTTATAAAACCATCACCAGCTATTCTAACACCTTTATTATCATGCTAACCTGACGTTTAAAATCCGCACTCTGTCAAGAATCTGCAGCAAGTTCGATTTCTGGATCTTGTTAAATGACAGCAGTAAAAGTATCCACTTTTCTGGATTTTTGTGGAAATTAAATAAATACATGTACAGTACGTAGCAACGCCCAGCATACCATGAGGACGAAGTCTTTGTTATTATAGTCACCCAATTCATATAATCCGAAGATCAGTACTCTGTTACCTAAGGTACTATCATGGGCAGAGAGTGATGGAGTGTGGTTGAAGGACACTGTCTCGGAGACCAAGTTTCTAGTCTCAGGTCTGCCACTTACTGACTGTGTGACACTGGCTAAGCATCTTCGCAACCCTGCTACTTGAGTTTCTCAGTGACAGTGCTGAATGAAACAATGCTCTTCAAATTTTAGCAGCGAAGTCCTCTTTCTAATCACATCTTTTTTTGAGACTGCCAATATAGAAGATAGGTAAAAATGATGCTGCCTGCTCCTGGCTCTCCCTGCCCAAACCTTCTGAGATACCTCTTGGCAACTCTAAGGTTCCTAGGTGAAAACACTGGATTATGTGACCTCTATGAGTCTTCGATTTACAAATGACTTTCCCTTTCAAAAGCACATTCAAAAATGCTGGCCACGCAGGAAATAGTATCGTAGTTGTAGCTGTTATGGATGGCGATGTTGCTGGAAGCCCTGCCGTGCTTGACACTCAGACTGGCCATTTTAACAAATTTGTTTTGAAGAGTCTCCTCTGTGCTCAGGTGCTGGACCAGTGCCAGGTCATGTGAAGCATGTCGTCATTCTAACACAAGGACAATAAATCCTCTCCTTGGCCCAGTTGCCATCATAAGATGGTAATAAACCTGACACAGTGACAGGCACCTGTGGGTTTCCAAATCTAGGGGCATTCCACAGCCACTTTACTAACTGTTCTAAAGCAAGACCAGTTTCTGCCAACCAGTCATTTCCTTTTTCAAGAGTCTCATGGGAGTAGGTAACACTTAGTGAATCCCCTGAGTTGTCAACCAAGGAATTTCCTCAGTGACTCAAAACAAGATGAATCAGTCAACTCTGGGTGCCCAAAAGGGCAGAAAGAAAGACCCTCCTCCTGGGGAGATGAGCCCCTCTGGTTGCTCGTAGACATCAGGGAACTGAGAAGAAGAAACCAATGACACCTTTAGAAGGGGATTCTTTAGACAGAACAGAAATCCCTTAGGTCATCATGGTGGTTGTCATCAGTAGGGAGAGATTTCTAGAGAGATGGATAAACTTTTGGGTCCCCATTGCCATCCATCCCTGTACACTTGGAGTTTCTCGCTTCATTTCCAACCTTGTAGGATTGGATGGTGGTTTATTAGGAAAGCCAAGGGGTTTCCTTACAGGTGCTCCCCCTCACCAGCTGTCACCCTGTACTTCCCCACAGCTGCCGGGTACCATCCGCCTACTTCTGCATCAGTCTGTGCCCTTTCCATGGTCTTCTTCAAAGAACTGGTACACTCAGAGGCAGGAGGGCCTGGATGTTGGCAGGCTGACCCCACGGGGAAAAAGTAGATTGAGTTATCTCCAAAGTTTACTTTAGGTGACTGCTAGGTAGTGAATTGTGTCCACCCTCCTGGCCACCCCCAACTCAAATGCGTAAGTTAAAGCCCTAAACCCCAATATGACTGTATCTGGATATAAGGCCTTCAGGAGGTAACTACGGCTCCATGCGTCATAAGGGTAGGGCTCTAATCTGATAGGATTTGTGTCCTTGGAAGAAAGGGTGCAGAGAGCACTCCCTCTCTCTCCCTCCATGCACTCTCAGAGAAAAGGCCATGGGAGGTCATAGCAAGAAAATTGCTGTCTACCAAGCCAGGAAAACAGGTCTCACTAGAGCTCCAACCCTGCTGGCACCTTGGTCTTGGACTTTCAAGACCCCAGAACTGTGAGAAGATCAATTGTAAGCCACACAGTCTGTGGTGTTTTGTATGGCAGCCCACACTGACTAAGACAGACATCTGTGTGGTGTCAGGGGATGTCCCACTAAAACTCTGGGCTGCTGAGCTGGCCAAGGAAATGTATCAGGGCCTCTGATCACTCCCTGGACACAGACTTGATGCTGGCAGTCAGAACTGACTCCATTCCACTCTTTATAACTCTCTGCAAGCTTTGGAATCCTCTCTGGCAGTGTGTTTGTTCCTTTGTAGTGTGTCAACAGGAGCTTCAAAAGCCTCTATGAGACATGGCTTTTGAACACCCGGCTTAGTGGATGAATGACGCCCAGGGAGGCTTTGTGCTCCATCCCTGCTAACCACCTCAGAGCCTGCCCCAGGCTCCTCCACACCACTGGGGCTGGTGACAGGACATGGCAGTGGAAACATGGCTTCCTTTCCAAAACAGACCACATTTTAAAATATATTGTAATGCATGCACATACTCTCTTATAACAGAAATACATGCTCCTTGTAGAAAAACTGAAAACTTTGTTTAAATATGAAAAGAAAATTTTAAATCCCTCCTAATTCCACTGCCTAGATGCATTTCCTCTCATTTATTTGTGTGTGTGTGATTTTTTTTTTAACAGAATTGGGATCATATCATATATAGTTATACATCCTCCATCACTGAATGGTATATGTCATGGGCATTTTGTTGAGTCATTAAGTCTTCTCAAAAAAAAAGTGTTATTTTAGTGGTATTTTTAATTTATGATTTTTACTTAAGTCTATAATATTATTAATAGAAAAATGCTCAGAGGTAAGGGGAAAGAGGATGATTTGTAGCATTATTTTCACATTCTCTACACTCCTTAGTCCTGATTGCGAGATACTAGTGATACAGGAAAAATGGGCATGAGAGAATGGCCGTGGCCCAGGTCTCAGACGAGTCCCTGGGTCATGCCCCACCAACTGAGGGTCATTGGCTTCGGGCAGGAAAGAATTCAAGAGTGAGCCATGTAGAGTGAAGGTAGATTTATTAAGAGAAATACATACTCCACAGACAGAGTGCAGGCATCTCAGAAGGCCAGAGAAAGGCCACAAGGTGCAGGGTTGTTAGTTTTTATGGGCTTGGTAACTTCATATGCTGACAAGTGGGAGGATTATTCCAGCTACTTTGGGGAAGAGGCTGGAATTCCCAGGAATTGGGCCATCACTCACCCTTTGACCTTTTCTGAGCAGCCTTGAAACTGTCCTGGCACCTGTGGGAGGACCATTTAGCAGCTATTGTGTTTCAGTGAACGTATAATGAAGCTCAAGGTCCACTGGGAGTTGAATCTTCTGCCATCTTGGTGCTGATTGCTGTGTCATTCTTTTAATGGTTGTGCCCTGCCCCCCCTTCTCCTGTCTCACCAGGATGGGCCACCAGGAGAAACTGAAGAACCTTCTTTCTCTAGAAGAATTTGAGAACAGAAGAGTTCCATCCAGCTGGGGTGGCTTCAGCAGGTGCGGATGTACCAGGTCAGTGCAATTTTAAAAAACCAAACAATCCACCAGGCATGTCAGTCATTTGAGGTCACACTTCATTACTTCAGTTGTTCACTCTTTTCCTCACCCTGTTGTCCAGACACAGCCTTAGAAGGATGCTGACAAGCAGACAGATGAATTGGTCTTTTTCCTGCAGGCAAGTGCCTAAATCCTAGATTGCCTAATCCAGCTCTTTCAGGAAACCAAGGTCTAGAGAGCAGAGGGTAAGAGAGTGAGGGGCAACACTGAGGACAGAACTCAGGCCCTGTCCCCAGTGCTTACTCTCTGTCTTAGTCTATTCATTTGCTGTAACACAACGTCAGACTAGGTGGCTTAGAAACAGCAGACATTAATTTCACAGAGTACTGGAGGCTGGAAGAAAGGCACCAGCAGATTTAGTGTCTGCTGAGGACACTCTGCCTGGTTCACAAATGGCTGTCGTCGTCTCGCTGGGTCCTCTTGTGGCTCAAGGGGCCAGGGAGCTCCCTGGGGCCTCTTTTACAAGAGCACTAATCCCATTTATCAGGGCCCCATACTCAAAATTGCCTCCCAAAGGCCCCACCTCCTAATGCCATCACCTTGGAGGTTAGGTTTTAATTTACATAACATAGATTTGGGAGGGATATAGACATTAAGCTCATAGCACTCTGTTTCTCATATTTTTATTATAATGAGTTTTTCAGACATATAAAAAAAAAAGATCTAGCAAAATAAGACAAGTATCTCGTGGCCACCACCCCGCTTCAGAAAGAAAAATATAAATGAAGCCTCTTACCCTTCTTCCCACCTCACCCCCAAGTGGTGACCCCGGTGCTGAATGCGCTATTCTCCACGCCCATGAGGCTTTTCATGCCTTTACTAGTACACTCTATTAGCTAGTATGTTTTCTGCATATTTTAAACTTTGTATACTTTCTGTCCTACTTTGGGACCCTTCTGCAGCTTTCTTTCTTTCATCCAGCATTTTAAAAATTTCTCCATGTCTGAGCATATGTAGTAGTCTATATTATGAGTATTTCATCCTATTTGTCACTATCCTCAGGCTTGTGAACCTTGAGGATGTTTCCACCATCATGGTGGTACAGTCGTGAACATTTGTGCACAGGTCTTGTGATAATTCCAGTGCTTTGCCCACTAGGCTCAGTGGCCTGTGATAGTAGTGAGACAGGAGGGACGGGGGCAGGACACAACCATTAAAATGACACAGCAATCAGCACCAAGATGGCAGAAGATTCAACTCCCAGTGGACCTTGAGCTTCATTATACGTTCACTGAAACTCAATCGCTGCTAAATGGTCCTCCCACAGGTGCCAGGACAGTTTCAAGGCTGCCCATAAAAGATCAAAGGGTGAGTGATGGCCCAATTCCTGGGAATCCCACCACCTTTCCCAAAGTAGTTGGAATAATCCTCCCACTTGTTAGCATAAGATGTTACTGAGTCCATAAAAGCTAACAGCCCCACACCTCAGGGGCAATCTCAGTCTTCCGAGACAACTCATGGTCTGAGGTCACTGCTCTCCCTTCTGAGTAAGGATGGCCTATATTCTGCCTATGGGATGTGTATCTCCTAGGCTTTTCTCTTGCCTTCTGAGACGGCCTGCACTCTGTCTATGGAGTGTACATCTCCCTGAATAAATCTACCTTTGTTCATCTATGACTCACTCTTGAATTCTTTCCTGCAAGAAGCCAAGGGCCCTCACTTGCTGGGGTGCATCCTAGGGACTCAACCGAGACCTGGGACATGGCCATCCTCTCACACCCCTCATTTTTTCTGTTTCAGGAGCTGCCCCCCAAATACATGTAGGTTCTAGTTATATACCACTGTGCACTGTTCTCTTATACCTAAATGCCTCTCAGGCCAACCTAGGGAGAGTGGAAAGGAAACAGAGCAGTAGTGGATTGGATGAGTTGGACCCAGGACAACTCAGCAGGTGGAAATACGAGTAAGGAATACCCTGCTATAGGGGGAGGGTGTAGCTCAAGTGGTAGAGTGCATGCCTAGCATGCACGAGGCCCTGGGTTCAATCCCCAGTACCTCCTTCAAAAATAAATAAATAAACCTAATTATCTCCCCCTCATCAAACAAACAAGCAAAAGGAAAACTCTGCTAAAAAATGGAATAGGGAAAGAAGCCTCAGGGAAAAATTGACCCCAACCCCACCCCATGATCAATTTCCAAGTTTCTCTCCTGGAGGAGCTCTAAGGCTCTGGGAGATGTGGGATCATATATTCAGATATTTATTGATTGGGAAGCACTGGAGTTGGACCTTTTCTTTGTCTTTTTGATCATTAAATTTAAAAATGTCATGGATATTAAAGTTCTCCAAAGACATTTGACAAATTCTCTGGATCTGGAATAATTTATTTTGCCACTATTGTCTGTGAAATTTTTTTAGTAGCTATTTTTAAGAGATCGCTGTAGAAGACTTCAAGTCCCACTGTCAAGTAACATTTATTCCTTTGACGGTCTTCCCTCCCCTTCTGTTTTTAAGACTCAGAAAAAGTGAAACATTTATCCTTCCAATTTGGTCCGCTTTAGCAAGTGCTAAGATTTTTGCCCTGAGTTTCGTGTTTTTAATGAAGCTAAAATGAAAACTGCTTTCTTGTCCCAGCTACAAAGGCTAGCCCTTTACATAATGGCCTTCACCCGCATCAGAATCAAGTTCATTAGTCAACTATCCGCCGGCAGAAAATGAAATTCTCTAAATCTCAGTGAAGCCATGTTTATCTTTGGCCCTTCTTAACTGAAAAAGTGAAGGATTTAGACACAAAGAGAACAGATAGTTGAAATCTGGGCTTTTTTCCTTCCCAGAATGTGCTTGCTCCAAAGTAGGTCAGACTGTTTTGCTATAAATCTTAACAATTCTCTTTAAGTCTTTCACTGGCTACAGTTGGGGGCTTAGAGGGAGGGGAACTCGTCCAATTAATTAAAGAAAAATCGCAGTAGAAAAAGAAAGGATCCTGAAGGGCTGACGATCTGCATCTCCACCCACAATGAGTTCAGCAGCATGAAAATTATCAAAAGAATTACGGGTGGTTAGGCAATTATTATACAATGGATGCTTCGCTAGCCTGTCATGGTTGACCGCAAACATTCAGCAACCCTCCTGGTGTCTGGGAAGGAGGCTGACACAGCTCCGGAGGAAGGCCAAGGCTGAGCTCCAGGAAGAGGAACCTGGAATAAACCTCAACTCTCAGCTTGACGTCCCTCCCCAGAAAGCCCAGAGAAGGGCTTTTCACACTGAGGCTTCAGCAGAAACTTGCTAGAAGGCAGAGCATTTGGTAGAAGTGTGTGAGGGATGTGAACGTACTGAAAGCTTCCCTAATCTGTGTGTGCATATTTTTCCTAAATCCAAATCCTTTCTTTTCTTTTGGCCACTAACTTATATTCCTACCTTAACCAGGGAGTGGTACAGTTGTTCCCAAGAGCAACCTTGCCAGAAAGTAAATGGCACAATTTTGCTACTTAATCAAAAGGTTGCCAGTTTAAATTTTTTTTTTAATTATGTATTTGTGACTTCCCAAACTCTTAAACTCCTTTTTCTAAGTCATTTCAGGCCAGCAAAATCTGCCAGGGCTTAAGGGATTTTCAAAGGACCTCTAGTTTTTTCTCTTACCACATCTGAGTCTCTGCAAGAAATTATTCTAAAAAAATGACTCTTCATTAAGCTATCCTGGAAAAAAATTTTCCAATGTTCCCCAATTAACCGATCTAGGACAACACAGTTACCATCAACAAAATATTTTTCCTCTGTATGTAAAAGCTAGAGGTCTTTTTCAGTCTTCACTGGGATGGGACATTGTTTGAGTGTTATTATATATTATTATGTCTCTAAAGTTACTTTCTTCCTTATATTCATCAGCTATTGCCAAAAATATGCTGCTTAAACTCAGTAGCATAAGAAAAGCACTGATTTCTTGCTCAAGCATTTATGGGTTGTTAGAGATTTCACCAAGCAAGGTTGACCTCACCTAGGTTGGCATCAAGCTGGAGATGAAACTAAGTCTCCTCTATTTGTCCGCCATTCTCCTCAGATCAGTGGTCTCGTGAGGCATGGTCCTCCCCTGGGGAAAAGCAGGAGCACAAAGAACCAGCCCAACCCCACTGATGGCTTTAAAGTCTGTGCTCACTTCCCACCACTAACATTCCTTTGGCCAAAGCAAATCACGCAGCCAAACCCAACATCAACAGAGCCAAAAAATTAACTCCAGCTCTCATGGTAGGAACTGCAAACTCACATGAATAAGGGTGTGGACTGGAGGACAAGTGGGAAAAATAATATGATCATCCTGGTCTTTTCTGTCTTAAAATAAGCAAGTGGTCTCTACCCATTTAGGAGCCTTGGGAGACCCCACCGAGAATCTGATAAAGCTTCTGGATTTCAGTGATGGCTTTTCCACTGACTGGCTGGGTAAACTTGGGGAGACTATTCAACTCCTTCAGACCCCAGTCCCTGTATCAATAAACTGGAGGGCAAATTTATTTTATATGACTGTTGAGATGACTAAATGAGATAATACATAAATACAAGGCTGAGAATAATGTGATACCCAGAGGAAAATATTCTCAATAAATAGCAGCTGTTAATATTGGGTCATTCATGCAGTAGACCTTTACGGGGCATTTGCTACATGACAGGCATTTTGTTAGGCTGTGGTGATACAAAGATAAATGATACTGTCCCTGAAGGTGCTGAGTATTAACTATGCTAGACACAAGCAACAGTCACTAGAGGTGCGTGGGGAAGAGGCACCTAACCCAGCCTGGAGCATCAGGAAAAGTTTCCTGGTACAGATGAGACATGAATACAGTCTTAGAAAATAAATGGCAATTTGCCAGGTAGGTGGAGAAGAGGGTACAGGGAGGGCATTCCAGGCGGAGGAATAACCCCAAGGAATCTGGTGTGCTCAGAGGACTGAGTCATTCAGTGTGTCAATAGGAATGAGGGAGAGAAACTGGAGGAGTGTGGCTGGAACAGGGGACCAGTTCAGTTATCATAATTTGCTTTACTAAGAAGTTGGAATATACCCCAAATTAGCCATCCAGCAGTGTTCCAATGGGAAGCATTCATTGAATGACACCTCCAATTTACATTAATGCTACATGATGTCATTTAAACTCCTGTGACCTGGTACAGAGAGAGGTCTGGAGTCTGCTAGTAGAGAGATTTTCAGTCACAGCTGCTGGGAGGGGAAGACAGCCTTGGCTTTATCTTCAATCCTATGCAATTCAGCAAGGCTGTAGTGGACTGCCCTTCTGCACCCAGCACTCTGTTGGCACTTCGGATGACGGGTTGATGTGGGGTGAAAAACATGAACAGACATGAGCTCTGCTTCTAGAGGTCCCAAAGCTAAGGGTTGGGTTCCAGCTAAAGGGAACCCGGAGTGTGTCCCGCAGAATGGCTGCAGCTGTCACAAGTGCCCCATTCTCATTCCCTAACCTGTTTACTTCCTGTTTCAGTAAGCAGGGATCACCTCTACCGAGCAGGATGGGCAAGAAATGCTTTTCAGGATTTCATCCAATGCTGGCCCCTCCTCCTCTACACACATCCCACTGTTTTCCCAGGGAAAGAAGATGGAGTCAGCTGGGGGGAGGGCTGAGAAATGAAGGGAGGCTTGGACTCATTATGTGTTGCCTTTCCTGTGAGAGAAAAAGGAACAGCTTGTGAAGCCCAATTCTGTGCCTCATGAGCACTGAAAATAGGGATTTTAAAAAGCTGATTCTAGGAATGAATTAGTAATGAGTTTCTGCTGAATTTTTTAAAGTTGTGCTTGTCACACCAGTCAGTGGTCATTACCCCTTTGTGATGAATCCACGGGGTTTAGTTTTGTAATTCAGAAGAAACTCAGAACTTCAGGAGATGCTCTGTGGTGTGTGTCAATGAACCCTTCAGGCCAAGGTTGCTTTTTCTGAGGAGCGGATAAACACCTCCCCCTCTAGAATGCTCTCGCTCCTGGGGACCCTCAACCGGCAGCATCCTCCCATGAGTCCACCTGGCTAGATCCTTCCAACCTTCAGGCCAACACCTGGTCTGCTTCTGCCACCTGAGTTCACACAGTGCTTTCTGACCAGGACCGATTCCAAAACTTGGTACTCGGACCTCTAAGCAAATGCTCCTGTCACCTCCTCTTATGAGTACTGGGTACCATTTCATTTCATTTCGTTTCTCCCCAACACATTGGAGCCAAAGGTCAGAGGCTCCTTCTCAAACCTTCCTGCCTCCCCAGCTCAGAGCCAGTGAGTGGGATTCACCTTCTTTTTATCTTCATTTTCGGATGATGATGACGGACCTGAACCCCTCCAGGGCGGCTTTGGAGGCAGGTTCTGCTTTAACCTGAGTCGAGCAGGATCTGATTCTCTAATTCTGTTCATTTCCTCTTGCAGCCTACCACAAACTTTGAGGTTGGAAACAACCTGAATAGGTTACTTTACAGTTCTGGAGACCAGCTGTCCAAAGTGGATCTCACTGGGCTGACAGCAAAGTGTCAGCAAGTCTGTGTTCTTTTCAGGAGAGTCCAAGGAAGAATCCTTCTCCTTGCCTTTTCCAGCTGGTGGAGGCTGCCCGCGATCCTTGGTTCGTGGCCCCTTCCTCCACGTTCAAAGCCAGCAATGGCCATTCAAGTGCTTCTCATCCTGCATCACCCTAACACTGACCCCTCTGCCTCCCTCTCCCATAATTTGAGGACTGCATGATTCCACTGGGCCACCTGGACAATCCAGGATCCTCTCCTTTCCTTTGGGTCAGCTAGTCAACAACCTTAATTCCATCCCCTCCCTCAATTCCCCCTTGCCATGTTCATCACGTATTCAAGGTCCCTGGGATTAAGACAAGGATATGTTTGGGGGCTGTGATTCTGACAACCACAGTGATCCAGGTGCAGGAGATGTGCAAGAGCAACATTCCCCAGGCTTGGATAGTGGGGTACACACAATCGGAGACAGCCAGTGTCTCCGGCTCCGAGTGCTTCCCAGGAGGAAGGGCAGAGGAGATATCTCAAAGCAGCATTTCATTTCCTCCACTCAACTTCTTTTATCCTCTCAGTATTTCAAGTTGCCAAGAAGGTGGGGGCCTTTCTCTTCGTTTACGGCTGTTGCTCTGACACGCTAATGACAGAGAACTTCTCTAGGCTTGAAGGAGTGGGGAGGACGGATGAGATGGTAGATAAAGCCTGCCTTTCTTCCATCTGCCAGGGGCCTATCAGAGCTGTCGTTTAACCTTGCTCTGCGGAGGTTTTCCTCATCTTTTCCGTGAGGACGAGGCCATCTGCTTCCCTGTCTGTAATTAGCTGCATACTTATGTTTCTGCTGCTATTGCACTATGTTATTATGTTTGGGGTTTTTTTTTTCCAATTTTTTTTTAAGTATAGGCAGTTTACAATGTTATGTTAATTTCTGGGTTATGGCAGAGTGATTCAGTTACACTATATATATATTCTTTTTCATATTCTTTTTCACTATAGGCCATTACAAGGTATGGAATACAGTTCCCTGTGCTGTACAGTAGGACCTTGTTGTTTATCTATTTTATATACAGTAGTTAGTATCTGCAAATCCCAAACTCCCAATTTATCCACCGCCTTCCCCTACTGGTAGCTATAAGTTTGTTTTCTATGTCTGTGAGTCTGTTTCTATAGTTGCAATGAATTCTTAAAGGCAGTGGTTTTTGTTTTTTTGGTTTTTTTTTTTAATGCATGGAAAGGATCATGCATCTAAGTTTATGACAACCAGGACACTTTTCTCTTTTACGACCTTCTTATGAGATATGATCACGGAAGATGAAAATTCCTGTTGAGATAAAAGTAACATGGTGTTAATAGTTCATTAGCCTTAAATGGAGGCAGGGAGAGGAACTTTCTGGAAGCAAGGACACCATATGGGCCACACCAGATAGTCACAGGATCTGGTAAAAAGAGCAAACGGATTGGAGTCAGAAGCTGGTTCGGTCTCTGGCTCCCTCTCTCTCTTTGGCCGTGTGACTTCAGTCAGTCATTCAAGGATTAGTCTCCTCCGTTTCATCATCTATAAAATAAAGCCAACAAAAACGGTTATCTCATGGGTTTGGGGAAGAATCAAATGAATAATGCCTGAGAGAGGGCCTTGTAAGATGCTAAGTGCTAGATGGTTGTATTTGTTCTCTCGGCCACATTTGCTGAATGCCCGCTTACATCACACAGAGCTGCAGGAACTGGGAAACCGGCTGGAAAGATGACAAATCCCCTCTCTCCACTGGAGCCTGTGATCACATGGCGTGGGGAGAGTGAACAGACAAATAAGCAAACAAACGATTTTTGAGACGTAGTGCTAGGAAGGAAATAAAACTTTGGAGGCCTGATGGTGGCTGGTTGGATGGGGTGCCCAAGGGAGATAGGAAGTGACAAAAGTGGCCTGTTCAGGGGCTCCCTGTCCAGCGGGTGCCTCCCCATACAAGGACAGAAGGGTGTGGAGCCTGGGTGTAAACTCTCTGGGCTCGCCCGGTGCCAGGGGGGTGCCGCCTCGGGAGGAAGGAAGTGGGCAGGACAGCTTCTTTTATCTTTCCTCGAATTGCAGGTCTTCGCAGTGATGCTCCTCTGCAGTGAGGCACGTCTGGGGCTGATGCCACAAAGCGAGGCAGCGGGGAGCAGTGTGCCACTCCTCTAGTCTGTGCCCAGGTCTGGAACAGGAGCCCAGGGGGAAGGCCAGCCAAGCTACGTGCCTTCCTTCCGTGCTGCCTCTGCAGCTGGGCTAAGCTCTTTGTTTGTTTGTTTGTCTGTTTGAATTGCAGAATTTTTTCTGGCTAACACTGCAGAGCAGTCCATTTGTGTATACATGTGTTTGTGAGATGGTGTGCATTTAAAATGGAAGAAGCCAACTTTTATATGCATGGATAAACTTACAGAGTAGTATTTCCAAGATCTTGCTGTGTTTCAAAGTGCAGTGAGGGCAAAACAGCTTCTCAGACTTACCCTCCATTCAAAAGAAAGACTGGAGCATCCCCGGGGGGGCAAGAGAGGGCCCGGTGTGTCCCACGCTGCAGAAAGCTAATCCAGGGGAGATTTGGCTCGCCTGGATCCCTATTCCAACATGCTGAGGTTCCCAGCCTAAATCTAAGTTATTCCCAGGCAACCTTGTGAAGAACAGTAGTAATAACCATCCTCTACTGAAGACATAGTATATATGAAGTACTCAGGCTAAGCATATCCCATGTATTTCTCATTCTTACAACCAAACTGTAAGTTTGGTACTTCTGTGCTGGGTCTCAGGAACTGATAGACAGACAGGAAATCAAAAGGAGACTCTGGACTCTCCTCGGAGGAAGTCTTGATCTGAATAAAGTTCTGCAACTTGACTAGAGACATAAGCTCGTCAGTAACAGAACTGGCATCCCAGCACAGGGTATCTAATCTTAGATCCAGCATCTCTCAGCCTGCAGCCCCCCGCTCAGGCCCCTGACCCCCACCCTCCACACTACAAGGCACCAGAATTCTCAGCTTGCTGCTCTGCTCCTCAGGAACCTCACAGAAGACCTCCAGGCAGACCCAGTTTCCTAGGCAGTGTCTGTGCTACTGACGGTGAGGAGTCCTGGGTGTCCTCTGATTGCTGCCTGCAGCACGCAGGTAGGCCTGGCCGCATCTGTCACTGTCTTGTTTGGGTTCCTGCCTCATCCGCCCTCCACTGACCAGCCTTAGCCAGATGCAAGAGCAGGACAGAAATCTACTCCGATCTTTTCTTCTACACTAACCATCTAGCAAAGCTAACCTAATTCCCTAGAGAGAACAAACTAGTGGTTACCACTGGCATCGGGGTGGGGGGAAGTGGGGGGGAGTGGCCAGACAGGGGCAGGGCAGTGGGAGGTACAAACTATTGGGTGTAAGGCAGACTCGAGGGTGTATTGTACAACACAGAGAATGCAGCCAATATTTTGTGATAACTGTAAATGGAAAGCACCTTTAAAAATTGTATAAAAAATTTTTTTAAAAACTAACCTAATTCCAAAAGTAGATTAGTGGTTGCCAAGGGCTAGGTGAGTGGGAGGAACAGAGAGTGACCATTAATGGATCCAGGGTTTCTTTCTGAAGTGATGAGAGTATTCAGAAATTAGACAGTGGTGATGGCGGTGCAGCACTGCAATTGTACTAAAAACCACTGAATTGTACACCTTAAATTGGGTGAATTGTTTGGTTATGTCAAATACACTGCAATAAAGCTATTAAGGAAAAAAATCCTTACCTGGCTCATCCCCCATCTCTTCATGGCTATTGGCTGATTAGCTGTGGTGAGTTTTAAATGTGCCTACAAATCTTTGACCCTCTTCCAGTCATGAGATGGAGCTTAATTACCCTCCCTTGGAGTACAGCTAGGACTTGGTGACTTTATCCTAAGGAATGGGGTGTCCCAGAAGTGAGAGGGTATAACTTCGAAGACTAGGTCATAAAAGCTTTCTTCACCCTACATCTGACTCTAGCATCCCTCACTCTTGAGGGAAGCCAGCAGCCATGATGAGAGGATACTCAGCCCCATGGAGGAGCACACATGGTCAAGTGCTGAGGCCACCTGCCAAGAGCCACACGGCCGAGCCATCCAGGAAGCATCCAAGGCTTCAGATGCCTGCAGCTCCAGCCTACATCTTCACCACATCCTCAGGAGACTCTGAGCAAGAACTAAATTTCTAACCCATGTAAACTGTGAGATAATAAATTTTTACCGTCTTCAGCCATAAAGTTTGGGGATAATCCTAACAGGAATAGGTGACATTAGATACAGAAGAACACATTATTAGCTAATTCATTAGATTATATTGGCTCACTATTAGCCAGTCTGAGTTAAACTTTGGACAGTGTTGGGTTAATGATTTATCATTCCAAAATATCACCTTCCTATTTTAACAGAGGAACCCTGGAGATGCAGTACCCCGATTCAAAAGCACTGTGACAATGGTGAGCATTTTAGGCTTGGTGGCAGGCCTGTCAGGAGGTTATTTTTGGTCCAGGGCTGGGGAGTTTGTGACTTAATCACATCCATGCAGTTAGCTGCCTGCCCCTCCGAGGACCATCTCTACCCATTCTTCAGGCGGCCCAGAGAGACAAATCCTGTCAGAGGCGATGTGGGCAGGGACCCAATAACGTCACCACTGTCCAAGTCACAGGAAAATGCTCCTCTCTCTCCAGGGCTCTTATGCCCCTTTCTTTTCATAGCACCCGCTCCTCTTCCTGTATATCATCTTCCAAGAATAAAGGTCAGTCATCCTCTCCTTTATCTCCTTCGCTGAGGGGGGTCTTTTCATTCCAGGTTAAGTTCCGTCTTTGCCGCCTGCTGGCTTTTTCTCTTTTTGCCCTTTCTTCCATCTCCTTTGACATCTGTTGCTGCTGTGGTCCTTTGGAAATCCTGGAAGTCCACTAACAAAGACAGAAAGCTGGGGATTGGAGTGTGAGAGGCACAGAGTCCGCAGCAATGACTTCAGAGTGTTTTTGCATGTGTCGGAAGCAGAAGAGACATGCACCCACACACAGCACATCACCATTAAAACTACAAAGGGAACACCTTACCGGGTCCAGGCTGAGGAGGGGCTGGCCGATTTGAGACCACATCCTTCCTCCTCCCACCCAGCCTGAGAGTTATTACTGCATAACAGAACCCAAAACCTTTCAGAAAGGATTACTAACAATCCCTCAAGCACACAGTACCGCCTTTGCTATCGTCTCTAATTTCCAGTGTTCTTTTTCTCCATCTGCTTTGCACAAGTCCAAGGAGTTTCTCTCTCTTCCCCCAATAATGTCAGCAATTGCTTATTATCCCCAGATACTGGCTTCAAGTTTTCAGTTTTGTGGCTTCATTTCTGTACCTCTTAGAGAAACCAAAAACCATACTGTGACCCCAGACTGGGCTCTGGGATGCCTCAAAGTGCATCAGCACCTCACAGGGGAACCTAGGATCTTTTACATTTTTTCAGGGCAAGGCAACAGTACCTGACACCAAGGGACACCAGCCTGAGAGTCTGAGAGAGTTCCAAGTTCAGCATTCCACTGGCTCTCTCTTTTTTTTTTTTTTTTTTTTGGATTGAAGTAGAGTTGATTTATACCACCCAGCTCATTCTTTTTGATAACATTATGTCTTTGCAAAGCTGAGTTTTGGGTGGTCACGATGACAAAAAGGAAATATCACCCAAAAGTCAATGCAGAGCAGAGAGTGAAGTGGCAGAGTCCAATCTGATTCCAAGGTTTGAGAAACTGTCCAGTGTCCAGGAGGTCCATATATCATGTCCATCAGTAATTGTGACCTATGAATGGAATGCTAGTATTGGTTTTCTTTTCATTTGTGTGTATTTTTCTGAGAGGCAATAACTGTTAGGACATAAATACCTATTAAACTGCTTCTCCCCAGACTTCACACATGGGATTGTTAGATATTTCTTCTGGACTCAGGTTACCATTAGAAAAATAACTCGCACAGTAAGAGAGCAGAGAACAAGCAAGTCTGGGAATCTTGTCATGACTGTTGTGACCTGGCCTCGCCCCATCCGTCTCTGACAGTCCTCTGCTCCCTCATTCTACGCCTTTCCATAGCGTTCTGGGTGCTGTTCCCTAAACTGGCCATGCGTCCTCGCCTCTAGGACTGCGCACATGCTCTTCTCTCTGTCAGGAATGGCCCTGTCCCCTCCTCTCTTCAATGTATCCTCTCATCCCCTGTCACTGGCCCTGCATTTATTTGCTTGCATCTTTGTTTTCCCACTAGACAGTGAGCTTCTTGAGAGCAAAGAACAGATCTCACTCACTCAGCATTGGTTGATTGAAGGAAAAGGGGTAAGGATGTTACTGGAAACTTTGTTGGGAATTCTGCTGGCTAGACCCTACTTCTTACTGTCTCCTCCACAGACATGACCATGATAACTCACATTAGCTACATCATCTGGACTGTAAGCACAGAGGACAGCCATGGATCAATTGGCCTTCCTTCCCCCAAAAGTATTCCTTTGATAGAAGGTTATCTATGGACTGGAACATGGGGATTTTGCCTGGAAGACTCTGGCCTCAGTTTAGGATCTGTGTGCGCTGGGTCTGCACCGCAGGGATCAGGGTTCTAGAGTCGAGTACCAGTCTGCACATATCTGGTTGAAAGCAAAAGAGATTCCAAATTCCTAAAGGAAGGAAGAAGGGTTTTTGGAGTTGGGTTGGGTTTGGTGGTTTGTGTGGAGTCACAGCCTCATGCTTGTTCTTATGTTAGCCCAGGAGCAGCAACAGTATCGGGATCCTGGGGCAACGGGACTTCCCAGAGCCTGGGGCACCAGTCAGAAGCTCTGGGCTTGCTCCAGATCCAAAGCAACATTAGGGCCCAGACCATGGGGAACCTCACCCTAGGGCTCCATTATCCGTGTGATAAGGTGTCCTCCTCTCTCCAAGCCCCTCACGATTGTGCTCACATTACTCACTCTGCAATTCAGAGTCCAAAGGGAAGGCATCTGATTGGTCCAGCTGATCAGTGAAGTCTCCGAACAGAGGTTTTGCAGAGGCTGTAACCTGGCTGTACTAAGGTCAGGTGTCTACTTCCTGCCCAGGCTGCCGAGGGTAGCAGAAGAGGCTCAGGGGGCACCAGCATGATGGTACACTGGAAGGAGGTCCATAAGGGAGCTGTGAGTGCAGCAAACAGCCTGAGAATTTGCCTCTCTGGTCCATGGGGTCTTTCTAGTTGTGTGGCACTAACTAGTTGTTTTCTCAACAACATTGTTTCAGGGTTTTTATTCACCATTCTGAAACTGTCAGTATAATTTATGCTCTGATAATTCTCAGATATCCAGCCACGGAGCCATTGGCATCAAGCATATCATTTAATGCCTAACATACTAATAAGGTGACTTTGTTTCCTTGAACAAGTCTGTTTTTCTCTTGGGTGCTCAGTTGAATTGCATGTGAAGGTGAGCATAAATAGACCATATCTGTCCAAAGAGAGGACAGAGAACACTTTACCTCTTAAGTACTCTCTCAAACCAAGAATCCAGGACTCTACAATGATTTATGAACTTGGAGTTTCCAGGCCACTGAAACGGGATCTTTGTGCAAGATAAATGGATTGATGAGGTAGGAGAAGAATTGCTCTTCTTAATTTGAGCAATGAAACTTATTAATGAATGGAACCCCCTATAATTGGTAAGTCCAAATATTTGAGGACTCGGTGTTTTGTCCTTAGCTTGAATCAGTAGGTATTTTGCATGGATGTAGACTGGGTCTGAATCTTCAATAAAACTTTGCAGGATCCAGGTTAAGACAGGAGGGAAGGGGCATGGAACAACCACTGAAGGAAGGACACAGCAACTGAGGACAGGACAAACTGGTTAGAACCAAGATGGCGTAAGATTTGACTTCCACTAGACCTTGAGCCTCATGGCACACCCACAGGCACCATGACGTTTCCTCGGCTGACCATGAAAGGTCAAAAAGTGGGTGGGAGCCCAATTTCTGGAAATCCCTGCCCCTTCCCCAAAATAGTTGGAATAATCCTCCTACTTATTAGCCTATGGAATTATCTAGCCCATAAAAACTAACAACTCTGCCCTTCCTGAGCGCTCTCGCTCTTGCCTTCTGAGATGGCCTGCACTCTGTCTGTGGAATAAACTTACTTTCACTTTGCTGTGCCTCACACTTGAATTCTTTCCTGTGCGAAAGAAGAACCTATTCTCCAGAAACACAGATGCATTTCCAAGGCTGACTGTGAACCTGAATAATGAGCTTTTCCCTGTCTCTCCCGTGAGACTGTGGTCTCTGCCACTGCGTTCTTTGATGTTTTGCATTGTTTACTCACAAGTTTCACTTTCTTCTGGATTACTCTCTCTCTTAGACCGTCTGCTTCTCTCTTTTGCAGCTTTTAAGCCCTGTCCCAACTGCCTCTTTTGCCTACACTTGTGCACATATTTAAATCTCGTCCAAAAAATAAATCACCTTCCTTGGGCTCTGCATGACCCTCCAGCTCTCTCTCCATCCCTTATACCCCAGCTTCAGGGACGTGTGGTCCGACCTTGTTTTCATAGGGTTACTGGGAGTCACCTAGTCTCCAGCTGGGACACACCCTCTTCCGGCCTGAAGTACCTGACCCTGTCCGTGGCACCTTCCTCTCTGGTAACACTGGTTCTCAACCTTTCCTGGGAGGGCTTGTTCAAACAAAGATGGCTGGGCTCCTCCTCAGAGTTTCTGACTTAGTTGATCTGGTTTGGGGCTCTAGAAAACGCCTTTCTAACAAGTTCCCTGGTGATGCCAAAGCTGCTAGTCTTCAGGTCACATGTTTAGAAATGTTACAGGAGATGGTTTTTGCTCCCCTCCCCACTCCTGCCCTGACCCTTGGCCATGTCTTAAGACATTTCTGGTTGTCACAATTCAGGGCAGGTGAGGTATGGTGCTGAAACCTAGTGGTAAAGACCTGGGATGATGCCAAACATCCTAAATGTCTGGAACAGCCACACCACTTCACCCAATAAAGAATTATCTGGCCAAATATATTAATGGTGCTGAAAAACTCTTGAGAAACTTTGCTACAGAGACTGTCTCTTTCCTGGCTGCTCTCTGATCACACGCTCTCTGCTTATCCAATCCATCTCTACAGCCCTCTGGTTCCACCTCCTGCATGCGTCTCATCTGTCTTTGCCTCTCCCTTTCTACCGTCCCTCCTTATTGCAGACTCATCATCTCCCATATGGATTACTGACTGCAGTTGCTTCTTTCTTCTGTAAACAATTTTTATTATGTTTATTTCCTAATAAGTTTTTAATACAGTTTTAAAGGTTACAGTCCATTTATAGTTATAACAAAATACTGACTGTATTCTGCACATTGTACAGTACATCCTTGAACCCAATAGTTTGTTCTTCCCACCCCACCCCAATTTTGCCCCACCTCCCATCCCACACTGGTAACCACTAGTTTGTTCTCTGTATCTGTGCATCTGCTTCTTTTGCATTATATTCACTAGTATACTGTTTTTTAGATTCCACATATAAGTGCTGTCATACAGTATTTAGCTTTCTCTGTCTGACCTATTTCACTTAGCTTAGTGCCATCCAAGTCCATCCATGGTGCGGTAAATAGCAAAATTTCATTCTTTTTCATGGCTGAGTAGTATTCCATAGTGTGTGTGTGTGTGTGTGTGTGTGTGTGTGTGTGTGTGTGTGTGTGTGTCTTCTTTATCCATTTATCTCTTTTTGGACACTTAGATTGCTTCCTTATATTGTCAATTGTAAATAATGCTGCTGTGAACATTGAGGTGCATGTATCTTTTGGAATTAGTGTTTTTGGGTTTTTTTTTGTTTTTGTTTCTTGATTTTTTTTTTTTTTTTTTTTTGGATATAGATCCAGGAGTGGAATTGCTGGGTTATGTGGTACTTCTGTTTTGCAGTAGCTACTGAAGTGGACTTTTGACAGTAAGGTCATCCCTCCCAAATCACCATGATGTTTCTGAACACACGGCTTCCCTAGTTCAAATTTCTCAAAGCTTCCTTCCCCACTCAATGCCACTATGAAACGACCTCAGACCCCTGGCACACATGAGGCCCGCTGTGTGAGCTGTGACTGGTGAGCTGACTCCTGCCGGCCCCACCAGTCTCCTGTGCCCCACTTGCCCCTTCCCCATGCACCGTGCTTCTGCCCTGCATAGCTAAGCACAGTGGCCCTACCTGCCATCTCATGATCAGCATGTATTCTGTTTCCTCTCTCTAGAAAACCTCTTTCTCCATTTCTGCTTGACTAATTCTTTCCCAGCATTTAAGACTCAGTTCAAGTGCCACCTCCTCCAAGGAGGTTTGTCCAGCCCTCTTCACCTGCTGAGGTAGGTGTTATACTTCTGCTCATTTATCCTAATATTGATCAGCAGAAGGGCCAAGAGAACATCCATCGTGTTAAACACTATGACTCTGAGCTGAAAGTCCAGGATGTGCATCCCAGTTCTGTGGCTTAGTTGCTCTGTGACCTTGAATAATCTACTTAACTGTGTGTGTCTCAGTTTCCTTATCTGTGAAATGAGGGTGATAAGGCACCTACCTCACTGAGTTGTCGTGAGGGTCAGCTAAGTTCAAAGCCACGTAAAGGACTTAGGGCAGGGCTTAGCATTTAATAACAGTTTCATAGCATTGATGATGATGATGATGATGATGATGATGATGAATTTGTCTGTTTACCTCACTGGGTTGTCAATTCTGTGAGGATAGCACTATGTCTTTGGTTTGAGGCTTTGCACCTCAAATAAAGATAATGGTGTCCGTCACAATCCTCTGCCACCAAAGTGTTGTAGAGCCATCATGAGATAATGAATTTATGGAAAGTCTAGAGCAATCACTAAATGTAAAGGATTTATTTTTCCAACCCACATTTTTGTTACTGAATCTGGAACAAGGGGCACTGATCTGACCTGTAATCATCTGTATACTGCTCTTCACACAAAAGTTGGAGAGAATGTGAAGTGAGAAATAAATTTGCTGAGACTGTGAGAAGCTAGAAAACTAAAGGAACATTTTCTTCTTACAGAATCATGCTGGTTAGTGATCAGCATTTTCCAGAAAATGTTTCAAACGATACTTGTTCCAGGTCATGGTAACAGATGTGGCTTTTTTATTTTTATTTTTTTTTTTTTGGAGGAGCAGTCTATAGTCAAATAAACTTGGGAAAGGCTCAATTAAACTAATCTAAACAGGTTTCTTTGTGGTAGGATTTTTCAGAGTCTTCAATAAGCTAATGTGCACAACACATCTCCAGGAAGGCATCTCAGGTGCATCTGGGGGACAGAATTCCCCAAAGTTATTTGACTTTAGAACCCTTTTTCATCAAATGTCTTCAGAAACAGGTGTTTCATGGTACACACTTTGGAAACACACAGTGGAAAATACTGGTCTAGGCCATCTCTCTTATTTACAGACATTAAAGATAAGGTACAGAGAAATAACTTACCCCAAATGACACAGTCAATGGAAGAGTCTGACTATTGGACCAGGGCTTTTTTCAAACAACCATACCAATGCCATCCTTTTCTAAACTCCTAGAAAATAGAGGCCTAATGCTTTGGATTTAATTCCAAAGTGACTTTCAACTTCAAATTACAGAATCTCAAGAAATTTCAAAGCTGAGTTTCTGAAGAAAATTAATGAAAGTAGATTTCATCTCCTCTCCAGTCAGATATTAATGACTTTCTTACTTCCCTGAAGTTCAAAAATCCAACCTACCCCTCAAGGCCTCTTCTTTCAATGCCTCGCCTATATGAGGAACTCAGTTAATGCTTGTCAAGCATTGAGTCTCCCATAATTTCTCCTATCAGTGGGGGATCACCCCAGTCTCCCATAGCACATTTTCTGCACTATTCAGTGGCAGTTTTTTCAAAACCTCCCCTGTAACTGTTGACATACATTCTCTTCCCAGCACTAGATTATAAAATCTTGAAAGGATCTATGTCTAATTCATTCCTATAAATTGATACCAAAACTTGATCCCAGGGAAACAGCTCCTATAATCATTTAGACCTCACTGTAACTTACTGTGCATCATTTCTCATGCCATGTTAACTCTGGCAGAATAAGTTTATGCTGCATAACAAATAGCCCCCAGTTCTCAGTGATTTATCACAATAAAAGCTTCTCCCACATGTTACAGATCTCACACGGGCCAGTGGAGGACTCTGCTCCATACAGTCACTCAAGATCCAGGCTCCTGGAGGCCTGACCAGTGGCTCCCTCACTCTCTACCAGCAGCACAAAGAGTGCTGGGCTGCTGGGCATCTCGTGCCTTCGCCCAGAAGAAACACAAGCTCCTTCTTCTCAAAGCCCATTGGTTAGACCAACTGTGGGGAGCAGAGAAGTCTAATCATGTCATGTGACCAGAAGGAAAGGAAAACCAGGTATGGGGAGCCCCAGAATTCTCTACCACATGATGCACTTATCACAATTAAGCTTTATTTCTAATAGTGGAATGAAAGGTATTGTAGCCTTGATAGATGCTTAAAGTAACTTTTGACTGATGAATGGATTGAAAGTTAGAGATATTTCAAAGAACAAGGAGTGCTGAATGAATGCAGCGTGAGATTGGAACACTAAGTCAATTTTGTCCCTACTCTCTGACCTTGAACATGTTTTTGATCACCACTCTGGACCTTAGTTTTTCATCTGTAAAATAAGAGATTGGTTAACTTCTAAGGTCTCTTCTTGCTTAAATATTCTGATATTATATAGTGGGGTCAGGGGAATTCATTCCAAGAATTTCTCTCTTTTTCTCTATGAAAGAGATCTTGTTAACAAAGACTCCACCATACTCAGCAGAATTATCCCTTTAACACCAGCTGGTTTTTTGTCCTCAATAAATGGAGAAGCCACAGAGGGCAGAACAGTGCAGAGAGAAAGGATTCAGAAATAGCCTTTCCTTTCAAGCCAGAGTCAGGCAGGAGCCTTAAACAGACTGGACATGTCCATTTTGCTTTTGGGAGATGCCAAAGTTGTCTCTTCAATCAAAGAGGAATTTAAGAGGAGCAGAAAAATTCTTTAATGTTCTCTGAGCTGCTCTCTGCCCAGACCCAGGAAACATTGTTATTGTAACTGAGACAGCGGGACATTTGGCAGTGTTGTGTTCTTATTTGGCCCACTGAAGCTCTTTATTTATTAAAGCCTTGGGGCCTTTCAGGCCACGGTTCAGTGTATTAATTTATGTAGTGTGCTTCCCTAGAGAGAAGACCAATCTGAATACCCCCAGCTTCAGCACGACCCAGTTTGCTACCAAGATATTAACTCTGAAGTTTTCTCTTTTCTCTTCTCTCTTATTATGGCTGTAAAAGGTATCTGGGGCCCACACTAGGCAGAAGGTCATGATCAAACACCCTTACTCATCCCATTTCAAATGCCCATGTTTCTTCACTATCCCAATGTGAATAGGACTCTCAGTTTAATTCAACCAGTTGTAAGTTAAATTCAACCAACCCAGCATTTTTTGAGTGGTGATTATATGTAAGCCATATGCCAGCATGAATTAAACAAGGCCCAGTCCCTGTCTTCAAGGGGCTAGAAACGTACTGTGGAGATGGACGTGGAAACAACCTCTCCAGGAGAACATGGTGGGTGCAGACTAGAGGTGAGTACTGGGGGGTGTGGAGGAGGGCGTGGGCATCCCTGCCTGAGAGGCACAGGCAGGGGAGATTTCTAGAGAAGGATGCTTGACTTGGGTCCTGAATGATGCTAAGAATTTGCCAGATGTAGATGAGTGTGTGTGCCTGCCTGGGTCAAAGCATGGTGGGGTAAAATAGCAATCCATGCTTGGGGAACTTCAAATAATTTCAGCTGGCTCAAGCGTAGAATGCATGAGAGGAGGTACAGAAGCGACAAAGAGGCCAGATCATGGTGGGCCTTGTCCTTTGAAAATAATTTAAGCCATTGTCCTTCCCAAGAGTGTTTGGAGAATGGATTCCTGAAAACCAAAATGTCTCCCAAGGTCCTAAAATAAATTTTAATTATGTCAACCAGAGTCCCAACAGAAAACAGTTAGTTCTCACATTAGAATAATTTAAAGATACGGTATATCATTTCAAAGTATTCATATTAATAACATTTACCCATACAAGTTTAACCTAGGGAAGATTACGTATCTTCTCTGATTTGACAGTGTTTTCCATGCAACTCAACAATCATAACATATCAAATAAACCTAATTACTTCTGGCACATCTCTTTTTACAAGGTAAAAGAACAAATTGCTTGTGATTTTCTGGGGGCTCTCTGGGAAATCATAAAGACAGCCTCAAGAGTAAAAGATACCACTTATGAGCCAGTATAAGAAAGGCAAAAAATCAAAAGTTGTCAGGAGATTTGAACACTGGTTAAGATAGGGTCATAAGTTTACTGAGAATAATACTTGGCTACCAATTTAATCAAAGTGACAATAACAGACTTAAAAGGAAACACAGGAGGTACTGTGCTGGTGAAGGACCCTAACTCAGCTCTTTCAAAAAGTGAAAAGACTGTTTTCTTAAATGATCAAGGACAAGACAAAGTCAAAATAAAGAGCAGGAAATTATTCTTAAAGTACGCAGAATCATTGTTATCTAGGCAGATTGCACAGAGGGTAAGAATAACCTTTTGCAACCTCTTATCAAGAGTAGACCAATAATCTCAGAAAATTTTGTCATTTGAATCACGAGAAAACCAAATTATAGTTTTCTATCAGTACAGCAATGTACACTAAATGGTTTTGGGTTTTTTTTTTAAATATCTTGTAAATAAATCATAAAGCTTAGCCAACTGTGACCATAGCAAATAAAATTCTCTTTCTGCAGACTTTGTACGACTTTTTATAATCATTCAATTTTCTTCCTAAGCTTTCCTATTTCTCCTTCTTAAGCAACCAGTCGTTTTACTTTAGGACAAAACTACTTCTTTTTTCCTTAAAAACCACACATCTCCTTTAGTGTAATTTCTCAAGTGGCAAAAAGTGAATACATTTATTAACAGACCCAAAGACATAGCCTCCCTGTATCATGTGAGAACTTCAGGAATATTCAATTTATGTAAGTGCATATTTATCTCTAAGCAATCAGAATGGAGCTCTTTTAAGAGATTTTATAATCTAGTTTGCTAATATCATCTGGATATAGGAATTTATTATAAATTCATAGGCACATATACTTACAGATACAGGTAGAGAGCTTATAGCTTTGATTTTAAAATTTCAGCCACGGGTCAAGCATAAACACAGAAATACAAAACTCATTGGTTTATATCAAAGAGCTGTTCTCTTCTTATTGGGTGCAAATTCTTAATTGATTTGAGCCAAATATAGACAAATGGACACACAAACAGAAAAGAGTAACCAGTTGGATTATCTTTCTTCCCTTAGCAGAGACAAGATCTCTATAAACCATCAGTCCATTTACAGAGACCCAAATGGTCAGATCATAAAATCGAAAGAAGCTGGCACTAGAAATCAAGCAAGAGAAAGAAAGAAAGAAAGAAAGAAAGAAAGAAAGAGAGAGAGAGAGAGAGAGAGAGAGAAAGAAAGAAGGAAAGAAAGAAAGAAAGAAAGAAAGAAAGAAAGAAAGAAAGAAAGAAGAAAGGAAGGAAGGAAGGAAGGAAGGAAGGAAGGAAGGAAGGAAGGAAGGAAGGAAGGAAGGAAGGAAGGAAATCCTACTGTATGATCAATGGACAAAGAGTCTAGGACAGAGTGCCAGGTGTCAGAGGAACCACTGGCCAGTCCCATTACTTGGGTGGACTAAAGAGGATCTGAAGGAGAAGCCCAGTCCTGTCCAAGTCATGGCACCCAACTGTCAAGGACAAAATGCACTGGATGATTAAGGAGATGGTTTTATTCAGATTATTGCAGTGAGAACATCCATGAATGAAGAATCTCAAAAAGAAGGAAAGAGGTTTTATTGAATCAGTTAAATAAGGGACTTGTGAGGCCCTGGGAGGTGGGTCTATCTAAGTTTGCCTTTGGCTATTTCCACAACACAAAAGGGTGGAGGATTTCAGAAAAGAAAAGGATAGGAGGGTTTCTTAAATGCTACTGTTTTCCTGCAGTCTAGCGCTCAGATAACGTTTAAAATGGTACTACAAAAGTAGAAAAATGTTTAATGTTTATCAAGCAACTAAATGGAAGCTCTGGTTATCATTGTCATTTTAATGGCTTTTTTTTTTTGTAGTTTATATTCAAGGTAAATATGTATTATTTTTACTCATTAGATGAGGAACAAGAATGGCTTTTAATTTTGAAGGAGGATTTGATCGTTAAAATTCTTTGCATCATTTTCTTTCATTTTAGTGGCTTTTGACTTTGGCGTCATACCACCATGATCATTGTAATCCATTGTAAGAAACATCATAAGAATTTTTCTTTTTTACTACATATAAGTCAAACACTAATGTTGAAAAGTGATTTATCTTTTAAAAGATAACTTCAGACAGAGTTAGAGACATTTCTGTTCACTTGATGGGCCATGGGGAAGGGAGTGACTCGTGCAAGAGCATTTGCCAACAGTGCCGCAGCTTCAGGGCGCTGAGGGTCAGTCAGTGTGGGGACAGTGTGATGGGGGGAGGCCAGGGAAAGGTGAGGCTGGAGAGATAGCCAAGGGAAAGATGAGGAGGGCCCTTTGGGCCTCTCTCACAAGTTAGAACTCAATCTGGGGGAGGATATAAAGGGCTTGAAATTAGGGGTGTGAGGCCATCTTACTAAGAGCCTGAGCCTTGGGGCCAAACTCTCTGGGTTTGGGTCTAGATTTTGCCACTTACTGGCTCTGTGATCTTTTTTTTTTAACTGCACAAATTTTTAAAAATTTATGTTATATGTACTATTCACTGTAAGAATGTTTAGCTTTTAGCTTTTCTAAACATACGTAGTTATCAAAGGAATAAAGCCAACCACAAAATAAGAATTAATTCAGAAAGATACATGCACCCCACTATTAACAGCAACATTCTTTATAATTGCCAAGATATGGAAGCATCCTAAGTGCACATCAATGGGTGAACAGATAGAGAAGATGCAGCATATGTAAGTAATGGAATACAACTCACCTATAAGAAAGAAGGATATTTTGCCATTTGCGGCCCTTCATTCACTTTTTTTTCTTCTTTTCACTACAAAAGCCAGAATTTTATAACTGGCATAAGCATCTCCATTCTGGCTCTGTGATCTTGAGCAAGTTACTTAACCTCAGTTTTCTTCAATGGTAAAATGATGTTCATAACATCTGTTTCAGAGGAATTGTGTGATTTAATAGACATAAAGCTCCAAGAATTGTGTCTGGCATTTAGAAGTACCTACACTGACAGCTACAATTCCGTTGTTATTGTTACTTAGGCTTTCCTTGGCTAAGTGTGGCACGGACACAAATGAGCCTCCGACACTCCCCTATAGAAGTGGCTTAATGGCACCAATCTGGCTGGAATTTGTGGGGATGGGTTGATACTGTATCTGCATAGCTATCTAGGCAAGACTGACTAGAGTCAATTGATCAAATCAAACAGTGAGGTTTTGGAGATTGGGGTGTGGGTAAAGTCCTGCCAGTACCACCCTTATTGTGTGTGTATTGGGGGAGGGCGTGGTAGGAAACATGTTTGACCACGGTCTACTGTGATGGTTTGTATCATACAGCTCCAGAAAGGTTCCTTTTACATCAGCATCTCCTGCGTACCCCTGTGTAAATTTCAGTTAAATGGGCAGGGAGAGGCACCAAGGCCCTTAAGTATGTCTGAAGCTTGGAATGCACAGGAAGTCATGAAGCAAAAGCAAAACGTTGAGTATGTTTGTCAAAAACATATGATGTGTTTCATCAAAGTGTGAGAAATTTAAAGAAGAGCAGCATCTCAGTTTCCTCTTCAGGGTGGACACACAAAAGTAGCTTTTAAGATTCTCATCTGACACAGAGATTGTTCTAACCTTCATGAGCAATGCCAGCTGGATTTGCTTCTAGCTCCCAGGGCAGGTGAGCTGGTGAATTCTTCTGGAGCATAAGGTCTCTCAAACTGCAGTACAAGGGTCTGCTGGTTGCAGACAAGGGCCACCAGCATGTTTCAAAGCCAATTCTGTCCCCCACCTCACTCAAGAATGGCACTGCTGTGGCACTGACATGTTCCAAGCGAAGGGTGGCTGAGGCCCCGGCCATCTTTTGAAGTTATCCAAAGAAAACACTCATTCTTTTCTCATCATTGACAGAAATTATAATTTGTAGCCTGAAGCATTAGGATAAAATAGCCACACACACCCCCTGCCCCCTAGCTCCTGCAGCTGGATGGAGGACAAAGAGATACACAGAAACCTGAACACCTACGGCAGAAGCATCCAGAGATAAATTCCAGTTTCCAAATTAATGTGGGTAATGTTACCATTTGCTTTGCTGCCCTGCTTCCAGGGGCAAAAATGTTTTACACAAATAGATTGTTGGTACTGAGGGGAGTTGAAGTTTACTCAGTCACTGTGGGAGCCATGGCCTTCAGAGCTTTTGATCATGACCCAGTGAAAACAATACACTTGCTGTTATGACTCAATGCACACATTCATAACTGAAGCAGGATCTCCATGGTATAAATACGCCACCATGGCTCATTACTAGCTGTCACCTGATGTCACTGAACCACTGAACATGGAGTTGGGAAGAGATATACACAGTGAGCTGTCAGCACATAATGGCCATACACACACCACAGCACCAGCAACGTCCATTCAGTCTGCCAGACTAGGGTAGCAGAGGACACATTGGGAAATGCTTTCTCATTCACACAATTTGTAAAACAAGGAAAAGAATCAACATGCAATATATCCGAAGGTGTTCTTGACAGAATTTTCACGTCTTTTGGAAATCTATTCCGGTAAACACCTTCCCTCATAATTTAATCTGTTGTTGGGGATATTCCAAGAAAGTTGTTCCCTCTATTTAAAATCACTGCCTTCTCGGAATTTTCTGATTCCTCTTTGCCTCTGCCTAGACGACCTTTTCTTTGGAAGCAGTTTTTACAAAGCACTAGAAAATTAAGTTTCATTCTCTATAAAATGAAGTATGTGTGTGTATGTGACAGAAAGAGAGAGAGAGAGAGAGTGTGTGTGTGTGTGTGTGTTACAATTCACATGACTCTAGGTATTCTGAACAATGGGATGGGCATATGTAGTTTTCCCTTAGACCTTAAAGCTGTTGTGGGGATAAAAGAATTGTACGCTGCATAACAGATCACCCTGAAGTCAGTGGCGTTCAGCAATGAGCATTTATGTCTCACATTTGAGGGTTAGCTGCCGAGACCATCCGCTCTTAACTGGGCTTACTCCTTTGTTTGTGGAGCAGCTGGAGGCTCCACTCTAAGCTGCATTTGGCTGGGGCAGCTATGCTTCACATCCCTCATCCATCTCGTGGGACCACTGGACTAGACTGGTGGAATCATTCCTTCTCGTGGCAATGGCAATGGCTCAAAGGCAGTAGGAAATTTGAAAGACCCATTGAGGGCATCACTTTGCCTCCTTCTGTTAGCCAAAGCAGGTCGCAGCACAAGCTCAGAGTTTACCTTGCTCCCATAGTCCTTATATTCCTCAACTGCTATTTGATCTCCCCAAAGCTTGATTTCAATAGGTGCTTTATTCTAGGTGAGTACAGTTGATAATTTAATAAACTGCCAATGTATACCATAGGCTGCCTGCATCAAAACCCTTTAAAGCAGTTGAATTTTTAACCCTCAGCCTTAATCAGACTAGACGACCCATCTCTGACTTCTTCTGTTTCCCTGAGGATTTGTACCATTTGATTTTAATGTACTAGTCAAGCTACTTAACTGTAATCAACAAAAACTTACTCTGACTACTTTAAAGGTGAAAAGGAACTTATTTAAAGAAAAGGTTGAGTCAGATTCAGAGGCATATGCATCTCAAAACAATTCCTAAAATCATGTCGTAGAACTGGTGAGGTGAAGACACTGCTATACATCTCAGCTTCCATTATCAACACCATGGCCTCCATCACTGGGTACCACTGCTAGTAATGCTGCCCTAAACTTTGATCAACCACTGTTACCATCGGAGGCTTTACGTTCCACCAGGATTACATAGTGGATAATTTCCAAGCCATTAAAGATAGTTCAGGTCCTGGGCAAGAAAAAACATTCACTTGTTTATTTCACAGAGCACTGCTCCAACACTGAATCACATGGGTCTCAGCTTTATAAGGTTTATATACACAATTGCTATTTTATTGCTTATAATTTTCAGTTTGAATACATCAGAAAATGTGGTTTATGTAAAGTAATTTATGTATCCCCTTTAGTTTTTAGTGTAATCTTCAGAGTGATTTCTGCTCTGATCTTCATTTCTTCCTGGTTTCCTGGGGGTAGGCAGCACAGTGTAGTAGAAAGATTCTGGGCTCTGGAGTCAGGAAAACTCTGGATTCACTCCTGATTCTGACTCTAATGAATAGTACCTACTGGTGGGCATTTTACTTAACTTTACAAAGGCTTGGCTGCTTCTGCTTCTATAAAATGGGTATTGTATAATCTGTCCCATGAGTTGTTATAAAGATTAATATAATTCACATAGAACTTAATAAGCAATGCTGAGAAACAATAGACTTGATTGTGTGGACAGAGTTGTGTTTTTTAAGTTTATAATTGAGCAATCATCTAAAGTATGGTACATGGGACAAACATATGGAAAGAAGTGGAGCAGACTTAGTAACACCAACAGACACTGTTGCATTGTTGTGTAACAATGTAATCTCCTTTGAATCTAACACCATTGTTTACAAGTGGTGGAAATGCTAAAAACTAATCACTGTTCACCAAGTAAGCCTGACCATGACCAGCAGCTGCCAGGGCTTTTGGTATTGAAACCCCACTGTGTTATTTTCTTCCTCTCTAATGTACACACACACACACACAAACATATATATAATATTCTTTTTCATTATAGGTTATTACAAGATACTAAATATAGTTCCCTGTGCTGTACAGTAAATCCTTGTTGTTTATCTATTTTATATATATAGTAGTTTGTATCTGCTAATCCCAGACTCCTAATTTATCCCTCCCTTCTTTCCCCTTTGGTAACCATACGTTACTTGTCTGTCTGTGAGTCTGTTTCTGTTTTATAAGTAGGTTCATTTCTATCTCTATTTATTTATTTTGTTTTAGATTCCACGTATAAGTGACATTATATGCTATTTGTCTTTCTCTGTTTGACTTATTTCACTTAGTATGATAGTCTCTAGGTCCATCTTCCTCTCCAACTTCGTAATCAATTCTCTCTTGAGAGGAGATGATGAAATATACAAGTCCATCCTAGTAAGTTTCTTTATGTTTACAAGCAGTGTCCTTTAGCAATTATTACTTTAATTTGCAATATTAACTGCGTAAGAAAAACAATTGAGATAGTATTAATTTCCCTCAAAGGCATTGCAAATATGGTATTCATACAAATAAATAGAAAATATGCAATACAAATACATTTGTGTTATATAAACTCATATGATGTGTGTACATAAGAATATTATACCCTTATACTTTATTTCTCTCTATGCACTTATTTAAAAAATCCTGAAATAATAAGCATCTGTATTCTCCTCTATAGCAGTGAGTCTACAGAGTTTAACTGATTGATGTCTTTCAGAAATTTCTAGGCAACCAGGTGGTACAATTATTTGCCACCAGCAGGAACTTGGCTTCAAAGTGAATCTATTAGGATTAGAATCTATACCTCCCATGTCCAAAGCACAGAAAGTCCTGGCCACCAGATGTCACCATTCTTCTATTTCCCTCCCAGTGCCCGAAGAGGGAGTGAAATGTTAAGTTTACTTCCAAGGGACTGAGGGAAATACATGCCACCCAACATTCTTGGGATTTCACCAAAAGGTCTTATTAAGACCGGACAGTTCCTGACAGCAGAGGATCTAACTGGCGGATAATCTGGGGCTCCTCTGGGCAGGAACGTTAAAGCCCTTCCCTCCAGCTTGAAATTAAAGGTAGGACTGACACAATGAGCCCAGAGTCTAGGCTAGCTCAGTGCAAGAGAGGCCACAGGGTGTGTCCTAAGGAGACCTCTCTCACCAGCTGAGTGGCTCTGATAATTTGCTTACAAAGTGAGGGACTTGGACTAAGTCATTTCTAGAGTCTAAGAATTCCATGATCTTCAGTTGTTAAATGCCTCTGCTGGAGAGGGTGGGCAGCAGAGTAGGGTGATCTAAGTCTAAGAAAAAAGACCCCAGGGGTGACAGTGAAATGGGGGTGGAGAAATTCTGCAGGGAAAGTAAGGGAAAGTTGAACATAAACTCTCATACGGTAACTTGATGTAGTGACTGGTCACAGGGCTTGGAACTTGATAGGGTTATGAACCTTGTCATTTCCACCCCTGGTGATCCACTAGGCCACCCTCTTTCCATTCTAGATACTAAACATGCATCTATAATGCTTACCGATGGAAATGTACAGCATTCTCTCTCCCGGGGCTTGGTTGGATTTAATATGTCGTGTCAGTCAATGTTCTTTGTGGTGCCTTCAGGGCATGTTTTATTTCTGTTTGAATTTACAACCGTACAATGTTCAGCTGGCCTGTCCAGAGTGTTCATAAAATCTGGGGGCGGGAGGAGGGAATAGAAAGAGAAATGGAATTCATTTATTGAGCACCTTCTTTGTGCCAGGTATTGCTAAGTAGTTTATATATATTTTTATTTCCTCTTCAAAATAACCTCATGAAGCCCCATATATTATGTTTGTAGAAAAAGAAGTTGAATTCAAATGGCTAAGTGGCTAGTTCAAGGTCACAAAAACCGAGTGGCAGAAACTCGTGCTGCTTCATATAACCCATTCCATGAAAATGGAAACTGAGGCTCAGGGCATTGATTCAAGCTGCCTGCACCCGCAGATGACTGAGTCCATAATCTCCCCTTGCTGGGCTTCACTGCTTTAAGGCCTCTGGTGCTCAGAGGCCTGGACTACGCTTCTCTGGAGGATGCATTGTCTTATCAGCGTTTGCACACTGCTCCTGACCTTGCTAGAATATTATTTGTGGCCGCAATTAAACTGTCTCCCTTGCTCCCTTCTCCCTTTGGGCTGCGGGATTGGGAGGTTGGTGGAAGTCCCCTCTCCGACAGGGTTGGGAGTTTACAGACGGCCCCTGAGAGGCTGGGGCGTTCCGAATTGGCTGAGGGCTCCGCGGGGAGGGCGGGGAGTTTGCCGAACGTCCCTGGCCGGACTCCCTGCCTTAGAGAGCTGCGAGCCCACAAGCGGGGAGAAGTTGGAGAGGTCGGTAGGGGAGGGTTGGAAGAAATTGCGGACAGACCTCCTCCCGGGTCCGCCGAGACCCTGAGGAGCGTCTCTGCCGTGTCCAGGCCGAGTGTGGACGCGCCGTGCGCGGCCCCGCCAGGGCTGAGAGTTTGCAGACCGTCCCTGCCGCGGCCCGCTCGGCGGCGGCCCTGCGGCTCCGGCGGCAGCCGCGGCGGCCCCGGGCGCGTTCCAGCCCAGGTAGCCGCGCTGCAGGCTGGGGGCTCCTCGACCCCGTGCCCCGCCGCGCTTTGGGCCCCGCGGAGACGGCGGCTGGCGGGCGCTCCTGGCTGCTGCTGCTGCCCAACAAGGAGGTGAGAGCCAGCGGGTCGGGGCTGTCGCGTAGAAGCTCTCCATCTCCCCGGGGAGATGAACGCAGAGGGGACAGCGGAGGGCACAGGGAGCTGGGCGCGAGGGTGGGGGGGGGGGTCTGCAGCGAGGGCTGCGCGGCCAGGGGCTTCCGCCCGCTGCCCCTGCGCCGCCTGCGTGCGTACCCCGGCCGCTCTGCGGGACCCAGGAGTGCAGCCGGGGACGCGCCTTGAGGCGCCCACCTGCCGGGGCAGCCCCTTCCCAGGCCAGACTGCTGGCCCCCAGAGCCCCTGGGGAGGCGGGGGTTGTGAGCTTTTCAGTGGACTGTCCGGAGGAGGCTTTAGTTGCGCGGGCTGGAGGCGAGCGGCCAGGGATGGCTGATGGGCTCTCGGGCCGCGGAGGAGCCTGGTGGGGTCACGCTGTGGGTGTGGGCTGGGCTGGGGTCCTCGGGACCTGGGCTTGCAGGGAGGGCTCAAGCCACTGGCCAGTGGGGAGGAAGCAGAGAGGCTGGCTCCGGGGCCCAGGGGAAGAGGGATGCAGCGGGCGGGCGCTCTGGTACAGGGGACCAGGACAGTCCCGGGGTGCCCCCCCACCCCTAGGGGACCGCCGCCGGCCCACGATTCCGCGGGCGCGCTCTGCTAGGCTGCCTGGCCGGAGAAGCTGCGGGGAGCGCAGAGCCCACACCCGCGCACACAATCCCCGAGAGCATGCTCAGTGCAGCCCTGGGAACTTCCTGCCGAGGCGCGAGCCTCCCCGGCCCCCTCCCGGCCCCCTCCGGCCCGTGGCTCGCAAAGTTGGGGGCACGGCGCCCTCCTGTCGCCGTTTCGCGCCCGGGCCCCCTGCTTTGCCATTGCTTGGCTGCCCGCGCTGCTCTCGCCGGTCGCCCCCCGCGGCTGGGAACGGGGGCGTGGATGTCACCCCCACCTCCCCGAGGTCAGGTCCGAGGCCGGGTGGCCAGAGGCCTGGCGGCGAGGCCGCCTGATGGGTGGACCTGCGAAGGATGCGCTCTCCGCGCGCACGGACCCGGCGCCGTGAGCAGACTGGGTGGAAGGGGGTGTGTAAGCCCGGGGACGTTTGCGCACACACTCGCTGTCACACACAAAGCCGCGGTTTCGTAGCTGCCGCGCGGAAGAGGGAAGGGGTGGCGCTTGCATTGTCCAGCCGCGTTTGGAGCGCCCACAGGGTACTGGGCGCTTGGGGGCTGCGGGAACCTGGCGATGCATATGGTTTCAGAGATGCCTGAGTCGAGGTCTGGGGCCCGGTACTCCTGACACTGACCTCCAGGCCCGGCCCGGGGCTGACTCGGCTGTCTGCACTCGGCTCTCGCCGCCCAGTTAGGGAAGGTTGGACACTTACGGGGCTGTGAAGTTGGGGAGGGGAGAGCTGAGGTTTGTGCGGGGTTCGCATGGAATGGCAGCACTGCCCCTTTAAACAACTAGGATTCGAGTGTTAGAGGTAGGATCTCCTTCTCAAGAGAGGCAAGTGGGAAGCTGGTGCGCCCCACCGCCTTCTCCCCCTCCCTCACGCTCATTGTCAGGCCCTGAGTGACTTGGTTGATTTTTACTCGGAGAGATACCGCCCCCACCCCCTCAAGTTAGCCACCCACATCCTGAGCCTCGACTCAAGGTCAGAACTAAATTGGTTTTGATTGGAGAAAATCGCAAATCAGTTTTTCATGATGGGCAAACTATCACAAATCTGTCTTAATAAATGAATTTTCATCTCCCCCCACCCCATATTCTTTTCGTTGTTATCATAGAGGGCTGAGATAGGCACCCTCAAATTCGTTTGGCTCTGTTAGGATTAGAGCAAAGCTCCCCTTTCTAGAGGCCTAAATTTTAGTCTTCTCCAGTTACCAACTTGACGTCCACGTAGTCAGCCTGAAGGGGAGAGACTTTGAGAGAGGAGGTGATGGAGAAGGGAAAGAGGGGGACCGTTTTGCTCTTTCAGGGACTGGGGGAGGAGGAGGAGAACGCTGCCCTGCCCAGCACCTGACTGGCAGAGCCGGGTGCCTGGACAGAGGCTTGGGCTGCTTCTTTCATCTCCTTTGTTCCTGCCCGTGTTCCTGGGTTTGAGACACTTGTGACCGGAGTCACCAGCAGAAAGGAGTCTGCAGTCCTGGTTTGGGGCTTTGCAGGGTTTGCCAGTTGGTTTTAAGGCAACTGCAATGGCTGGAGGGCTGGGGGACTCCACTCAGATCTGCCAGTAGCGTCTGTGTGTTCCAGCCGCTGCTGCAGAACAGCTCATGGGCCTCTGAATCGCCTTAGCACTGTGCATTTCAAGTGCTTTGTGTTTGCAAGTGTGGATACAGTACTCATTTATATATATAGTCACACATTCCATGTTCGTATGTACGTTTTTATAAAGGAGGCTGTGCATATGTATGTGCATATGCAGCATTCTTTGGTAGCATCTTGGAGCAGGAAGAGACCTCAGAAGATCATAGGAATTCAAATTTGCTCCCTTCCCGTTCAGTTTTCCCAGTTTAAAAATAACCCACCAGCCTTCTGCCCAGCTGGCCTCCAAAAACGTTGCAATGCCAGAGTCCCCCAGTGATCTTAGCCAAGGGGGACCCATTTGGCTCCTCCTCTGAGAAGTGAGGCTCCTCAGGATTGGTTCTAGATGTCACTGTGACATTTGACCTGACTTTTCCAAATGCTCCATGTGGCTCTGTGTCCAAGTCACCACAGAGTCCCTGTCCAGTTGGTTTTGGCAGGGGACAGAAATTGAACAGTGTCCCCTGCAGAGATGTCTGGAAAACTGCAAAGAGCAGTCATCCGTAAGGCGTGGGTTGGAAAGTCCTTGTCCTTTTGCACTCTGGTCCTCCAGGCAAGTAGTTGTCCTGCTCCTTCCCAGGAGGCTTAAAGAGCAGTGGGAACTCCTTTCATTCCGTCCTCATTGTGTGGCTTGGCCTCCTGGCTGTACAAAGGTGGGGTGGCAGGTCGGGGTGGCATTCTGCCCTGCTGTTATCATAGTGGGTCTCAGGAATGCCTGTGCGGTCAAGAGTGTTGTCCCTGGGGGGATGTCACAGTTTGGGGAAGGGTCTTGGTGTCAGGTGAACAGTTAACAGATAGTTCTGCCTGAAGGAAGGTGTAGGTATTTCAGAATCTAGCTACTTAAAAAAAGAGAGAGAGGTAAGAACTTTATATTTGGGGGAGAGTGCCAGATGGGTGACAGTTGAGAGGTTTGGGTCAGAAAGAAATTTGGTATTTGTCAGGGCACATTTTTGCCTTTAAAGTTCATAAATTGCTTTGAAGTGGAGAGTCACTCTTAAGAACTGGAAGATGGCTCTGCTTTAAAATTTTTATTTGAAATTGAGTAAAGATCTCCCCAATGCCATCTTCTTTAAAGTCTAAGTCACGCCCCCATTTTATCTTGCATCCCGTGTCCACATTAAAAGTCCGAGCACAGCTGTGAGTTCAGAGTCAGCTGCGGGCATCCACCGAGTGTTTATCAGGGGTTGCGGTGCACGCTGGGTGCTGGTGCTGGACGTGAAGACATCTTCTTTCAAAGAGACCTTCTCACTTTTAATTCATCTGCCCTTAGTGTTAATGCAAACTAATAGCTCTTGGAAAGCCGCCAGGGTGGATCCCAGGAGCCTGAGGACTGTAACCAGGTTCTTGGCTACTTGGGACTGAGCTCTGTTTGCCCGCTTGGACTGCTGTATTTCTTTGTTTTTTTCGTGGCTACAATTCAGTGCTTCCTTGCCCAACTTTGTCACGTCTGGGAGGCCGTATGTGTGTGTGGGAAAAGTTGAAGGCATCACATTATTTCTTCACAACCCCACAGCTCCCTTGTCTGAACACCTAACCTTCTTGGAAAAAGAACAAGGGCCTTCCTATTGGGCCCTTTGTCCAGCCTCAAAAATCTGGTCAGGAAGGGGCATTCGCTCTCGTGGCCCGGTTTGGTGGGCGAGCATGTCCACTGGAACCTGGCTGCCCCACTGCCATGCCTGTGTTAATACCTGCTGGACCTTGGCCCCAGCTGGGGCGGCTCCCTAGGATGGCTGAGGACTTATTTCTCCACCCTGTCACCCATGAACTCAGGAGCCAGGTGTATCCAAGTACTTTGCTACCTGTAAGAGTTAAGGACTGGTGTTTGCCAATTGATTGACTTGAAAAAATGCAACATTTTAAGGTTATCTGTAGAAACCTAACAGCCTCCCTGATTTGCGTCCCTTGGTGATTGAGGGGGCTGGCCCTTGAGGGAAGGAGTACCGCCCACCGACCCCTGCCTCAGCTCCACTCCTTCATGCTGCTGTTCTGTGCACAGAAGGCTTCAATGTCCTGTCATGCTGGTAAGATGCTTTTTATCACCTACACAGAACAGCCTTCCACTAGAACCGTCCCGGATCTCTTTCTCATCTCTGTCCACCCAGGGGAGTGTGTTGTGTTAGTGCTGGGCAGGGACTGTAAGTTTTGGTGGAGAAACCTCAAGAACAGGTGGGCAAGAATCTAGGAGTGATGGTGATGAAAAATGTGTCTTCTATAGTTGATGCAATGCAAATGCTTCCTTTGTATCTCATTTACTTCTTGCTGCGGCACTCAGGCCGATCCTATTGTTTTTCCCAGTTTATACATAGGGAGACTGAGGCATCAGGAGCTAATGAAACCTGGCCAAGGTCACGCGCAGCTAGCAAGCGGCAGGGGAAGGATCTGAACCCAGGTGGTCTAGGTCCTGAGCCCAGGTTGGTTGGACTATGCATAGTTGTTAAGGTTAGCAAGCTCTAACCCTGTCCTAGCCAGCACCTTCTTTCCAACCGCAGCCAAGAGGAGTCTTAGACACTCAGGGATTGGAAGGGACTTCAGGGAGACCCCCCTGGGTCCCTTCTCTTCCTAGATGCAGTCATGGAGGTGCAGAGAGACTGGACTTGCTCCAAGTCACCGGCAGACTGTAGCGGCAAAGCTGGGCCTCAATTCTGACCCTTGGTGCCACAGGAATAGTGGTAACAGCTGATAACAGATGTGTGCCTACTTTATTTCTAGAAAGGACCCAGGAAGAGAATGTGACGGTCATTTGGCATCTGTCCCTCCTGCTCCTAGAACTCTGTGTGCTCACACTCAGTCTCCCCGTGGAATCTGGTGGAGAGCAGGTGGGCATGCCCAAGTCCCTCGCCCACCCTTAGATGGGAAAATCTAAGCAACTTCCGTGCCTTTGAGTGAGCTGTTCCCTTCCTCATGTCACCTTTTAAGTTTTACGTCTCAGGAATATAGTCTGGGATGGATTTTACATTTCACTCTTAAATATTCCTTCTGCTTCTCTCTGTCTCTCTGTCTCTGCGTCTGTGTCTTAGGGCCCCAGGCTCTTCTCAGCATGGAATTCCACTCTTAGGAGGGTGGAGTGGGCCAGGGTGAGCTTGCAGAAGTGTCAGGGCTGTCCCTCCACACTTCCAATGAAGGGCCTGTGAAGACAGTCCCGCAGCGTCTGTTGGATCCTAGAAAGATCCAAAGTCCTGCAAAATCTCTCTGACCACCGGGATTGTAGGACTCCATGGAATTTTCCTATCGGGTATATCAGCACTTTATTCCTTACATTGCATCAGGCACAACCGTGCTCTCACCTGGTCCTGATTCTAAACATTTCTTTTTTTTAAACTTAATTTTATTATTACTATTTTTTAATATATTTTTATTGGGGTATAGTCAGTTTACAATGTTGTGTCAATTTCTGGTCTGCAGCATAATACTTCAGTCATATAGGAACATACATATATTCATTTTCATATTCTTTTTAACTATAAGTTACTGCAAGATATTGAATATAGTTCCCTGTGCTATACAGTATGAACTTGTTGTTTATCGGATTTTGTGAGAATCCTCCTGTATTTTGAAACAAGAGACACTCTGCCAGAGTTCAGTAGGTGTTTTGTGCAATTCAGTGGGTTCGTAGATGTAATTCTTGGTATATTTGTGGGAGAGGGCGAGCTGTGAGTCCCTATACTCTGCCATCTTGGCTCAACCCCCTGATTCTGATAGTTTCTGGTTAATATATAGTCCCTGGCTGCTCAAGGCATTTAAAATCAAGGTCTGGTCAGGACCCACACTGAAGAGTTAAGTTCAGTTATAAAGCAATATGCAAAATGAAGCACGCATTAATTCAGCCCATATGACCACTTTGGGCTTTAGTTCTTATGTTGGAAATTAAGAGGGGATTGAATGAGCTCCAAAGTTCTGTTCAGTCCTAAAGATGTATAATCCTATACATGTGGCAAAGGCAGTGTAGAATAAAGCAGTGCAGTGCCCTTGTTGAAGAAAAAAAGGTGGAGTAAAAACTCAAGTTGTCTTCGCCTTTGCTGGTCAACTCCTTAGGAGACTGTTGAAATGCTTAGCTAAGAAGAATGAACCCTTGATTATCACTGTCTTTGGGGATGTTTGCTTTTGTATGTTTAGAAATAAAAAGCTGTGGTCCTTACTTCTCAGCCTAGAAATAACCTGCTTCCCCTAGTGAAGCTGTTTTTCCCCACCTTGGGAAATTGAGAAATGCAGAAGATGACCAGGTTCATGGAGTTCTGTGTTTCTGTGGCACCGCGCCCTGGAGAAAGTGGCTGAGTGTTTACACTGCCAGGAGCTGGGCCAGATTCTGTTTACGTACCTTCATCACTGCTTCCCTGTGAAACAATGATGTTGAAAGAACAGGGAGTTTGATATCCATCTCCTTGCAGCTGCTTTTCTTTTCTTTTTTTTGTTTAACCATCTGTTATTTTCAGCTCTGATTTTTTTATTTACTAGTGTTCTTTCCAATGAGGGGTTTTCTAAATGACCAATTCTTTCTCTCATGCATCTCATTTAGGAAAGCACTGTTTATACCTCGTGCTAAGTATGAGCTTTCTGTTTTCCTTTGGTACATTTCTTGGCATTTGTGTTTGGTGTACTTCTCTCATCCCTTCAGAGCTACTGAGGTTAGAGGCAGCACTCAGGGTGGATTTGGAGGGGAAGGGGTGCTTTCTTCCATCTCCCTCTCAATAATATTCGTCATACAAGGGGTCCCCAGACCTTTGCAAACATAGCTTCCAGCCCTCTGTCCATCGAGACTCTCTTCCTTCTTTAACAAAGTTCTCAGCTCCAGTAGCTAAGAATGGTCCATTTCCCCCAGCTCCCCTTCTGCGATATCTCACTATTGTGCTTGCTGGATGTAAAGGCAGCATTCTGTAGATAATCTTCCACTGTCTGTTTTTTAGTGCAGTCAAATGTGATTCTCTTGGGCTAAAGCTATCAACTCGGTTCTATAGGTTCACTGTTCTGTATTTCCTATTCTGATGTCCATTGAGCTCCAGAAAGGGAGCGTTTTTTCCCCCAGGTTGGTTAAAAAAGTTACATCTGGCCCCAAGGGTTTCTCAGAAAGGAGTCTAGAGCTCTAGTGGGCATGCCTAGATGCTCCGTTGCCTCGCACAGGGCAGGACACCAGAGGCACGTGATCAGCTGGGCGGCATGGCATCATGGGTAAACTCGACTCAGGCGGGTGAGGCCTCTCTGCAGCTAGCCGGCTGTCCTCATGCGGGTCAGCTCAGTGCTCTGTGACTTTGGTTTCTCATGTGTCCAGTGAGGCATCTCTTAGCATCGCCTGCATCTATGAGATTCTACTATTGTGCCTTCTCGGCTGGGCTTGGCACACTCGTCTACTCTACTTTCTTTCATCTGGTCTTAAGACTATTCTTTGTTTGTTTGTTTGTTTTGTTTAGGATTTTTCTTTTGTCTTTTTATTTTTTTTTTTAGTGGAGGTCATGGGGATTGAACCCAGGACCTTGTGCATGCTAAGCATGCGCTCTGTCATTGAGCTATACCCATCCCCTCCCCTCCCAAGAATATTCTTAGGTGTCTTCCTAATTTTGAGGTCTGTTTGGTTGTGCTGGTTTAGAGTTCTGTTTTTCAAATCAATCAGTAGAATTTTTGTACACATTTTTCTCCCTCCTGGTAAGCATTATTTATGGGCTCAAGAAGCCCAACAAATTGAGACTGTGTGTGTGTGTGTGTGTGTGTGTGTGTGTGTGTGTTTGTGTGTGTGTGTTCATGTCCACACACCGCTAGGGCTTATTACCTTATTGCCATATTATCTATAAAAAGAAGTGGGAATGATCAGAGTCGGAGCTACGTATCTCTGGAAAGTTTCTGTGGAAGGATTTTTTTTTTTTAATATTGCTTTTCCCCTGGTACATGCTTGTCAGAGTTACAGCTGGGCATCCTTGGAGACTGTATGGGTAATGATTTCATTGTACTCTCCTATAGACTGCAGTAAAAGTGTTTTCCATGATAACGAGTTGCTTAATCTGTCATAGTGTGTTTTCTCTAATTGCCCTTGTAACCAGAATTAGATACAACTTTCCATTTTGGATGCCATGCCTGGTTAGTGTTCTCTGAGTTCCATGGTTTCTTCCTCCCAGTTCAGTGGCTTCAAGAGACTTTTCTATTTCCTCATTGTCAGACTTTGTGTAAAGATAACAAGATTACATCATCTTTCTGTGACTTCTCTAACAAATAACCACAGATTTGGTGGCTTATAGCAACACAAATTTATTGTCTTATAATTCAGTAAGTCAGAGGTCCAACACGGGTCTCACTGGCTAACATCGAGGTGTCCATTCCTTCTGGAAGCTCTAGGGGAGAATGCTTTTCCTCATCTCTTTCAGCTTCTAGTGGCTACCCACATTCAAAGGCTTGTGCCCCCTTCCTCCAGTGTCAAAACCAGCAATGCTGGGCTGACTCCTTGCCCCTCTGAGACCATCAGGCTGGGACCACAGCTGGGAAGGAGTCTCTGATTTCAAGGATCTGTGTGATTAGATTGGGCCGACCCAGGTAAACCAGCATAATCTCATCTCGAGTTCCTTAATTTAGTCGCATCTGACCTGTAAGGTACCACATTCACAGGTTTCAGGGAGTAGGATGGGATCATCCTTAGGGGCCATTCTTCTGTCAACCTCAGTCCCTAAAAATCTTTGTAAAGATATGTTTTCTTCACATAAAGAAACCGTTCTTTTCTGTCGAGAAACTTACCTATCACAGGGAATTTGCCTATTTCCTTGCTCCCCATCTTTTGGAATATATTTAAGTCAACTATTCGCAAACACACAGTGTCTAAGGTTTGCATTCCAAGCTGGCCAGACATTGAACTGCACACATTTCTTATGTAATTGCCAGCAATTCTACTGTTAAATAATGAAGAAACTGAGGTGCAAAGGGGACTTGCCCAGGGTCATGTAGCCAGAAGTGGCGGGAGCCAGTCTACAAAAGTGGATCTCATTAACTCTACAGCCTGTGTTCTTTTCACTCTGCCTTCCTGCCATAGAAGTCATAATGGAAAACTAAAATGAGAAAAGGTAATGGGAAAACTTAAAATAATGTAAAATCTCTCTGCTTCTGCTGAGGTGATGACAAACAGTAAATAACATCCGGGGAAGATTGATTGCACTAATGGCCCCAATTAATGGCTTCCCTGTATCTACACTCTTTGCCTTGTAATTTACTAGTCCCCTTCCCGCCCCTCCCCCACTACTGGGATTGGCCACGTGACTGCTTTGGCCACTGGGATGTTAGCAGATGCCATGCAAACAGAGGTTAAAAAGAGCCTACGCGTTTCTGATTGCCTTTTACACAGCAGGGCTTGCTTGCTCAGATCCCTGCCACCCTCGTGAGAGCTTGCCCAGGCTAGTCGAAGGGAGGGACTGAGAGATTGGGAACGAGTCAAGTTGTGTCAGCTGAGGCTTTCCTGGACTTGCCATCCCCAAAATGAACTGCACCTACTCTAAGTCTCCTGAGCATGCCTTGCCAACATCAGTTAAGCCTCTCATAGGTCAGAATCACCCAGCTGACCTGGAGAGTTGTGGAAATCATTGATGATTATTCTAAGCCACAGAGTTCTGGGGAAGTTTGTTATGCAGCAATTGCTATCTGATACATAACTCATATCAGATACTTGAATAGCATAAGAAGTAATTTTAGCATTCTTTTGAAGATCAGTTTTGACGACTTGTAACAAATTCATGTTTTTAAAAAGTTAGTATATTTTAAAATATATTTTTAAGTTTATACTTTAGGCTCAGAACTTGCCCATTACATCTACTTTTCTTTTCTTTTTTTCTTTTTTCTTTTTTTTTCTTTTTAATTTGAAAATCCTTTGAACTCTTTATCAGTTTCAGTCAGAAGCAGACTTTTTTTTTTCTTCTGAAACTATTTATTGTTTCTAATATGGTGGCTTTTGACCCTCAGCCTCCAGCAAGAAATACATATTGACTCAGAACTCACATATACATGTGCATATGACATCAAGGAAAGTTTCTTGAGACAGTACCTACCCTTCTACCTCTGATGGCCTTTGATGTTTTCTCCTCTATTTCATCCGCTTAAAAAATGCTGGTCAGGACCCAGCACGGTGGCCTGCAGCCCATTTTGTAAATAAGGTTTGGTTGGAGACGTGCCACTGCCATTTGTTCATGGATTGTTTATGGCTGCTTTCAGGTTACAGTGGCGGAGTTGAGTGGTTGTGACAGAAATGGTCTGGCCTGCAAAGCCTAAAGTATTTACTCTCCAGCTCTTGAAGGAGAAGTTTTCTGACCCTTGCACTGAGTTGATTTCCTAACCCATCAGTGAGTTGTGATCTCCATTTAGAAGACACATGTTTCAAGTGACCTTTAGCTCTCCTGATAAGTCTTCTGGAAATTACACTAAACAAATCTGGCCCAGGTGAAAACTTACCCTTTTCCTGTGTTAGACTCAAACTTCCCAGTTTATTTACTTAGATTCAACAATGAAGTTTTTGCTGTTTAACATTATACCTGGTTGGCTGATATAGGAAACATTTCAAGCATTTCTAAAATGTTTCATTATACGCATGCCCTCCCCCCTGCTTTTCTAATTTAAATGAGGCTTTCTTGTAGAAAGTAGCTGGAATTAAAATGGACACAAGTTCTATTCTGGTGCTAGTTATTTATTCATTAGATTCCAGCAGTGCCCGTTTCTGTGATATAATGGAGTCCGTTAGTGGAAGAGGTAGAGAAACAGTCATCTTGGCTCCTTTTAGAACACCTTTCTGGCAACCAGTCCTTACGGCCACATTTCTGAATGAGGATGGTATTATTTCTGAGCATAATAAAATTCAGAGACATTAAATTGTGGCCTTGTAGAGTTGGAAAGACTTTGGGAAAAAAAAAATTTTTTTTAAACTCACATCTAATTGGGCCCTTACAGGCTAAATTTCTCTGATACCTAAATGTCCTAAGCCTGTCAAGGAAGGACAACTTTGTTATTTACATTGTGTGGCTAATGAGATTGATCTGAAGGCACTGAGGCAGAAAAGGCTTCAGAATGATCTGGATCTGTCCTGCTGGAATCTGAAATGCCAGGTGAGGAATGGGCACTGGCCCATTTATTTCTTGGCAGTGAGGACAGAGTCAAAATAAATGAGCTTCAGTGACAGCATGAGAGCTTTGGTAAAATCTGAGCGGTGTCCCCCAAATCAGGTCGGTTCTTGAACAGAACATGTTCTCCTGAACACTTTGTTTTTTTTTTTGAACTGCAATTGGTTTACAATATTGCATTAATTTCTGGTGTACAGCATAGTGATTCAGTATATATATTTCTTTTTGTATTCTTTTTCATTATAGGCTATTGCAGAGGATACTGAACCAGTATTCTGGTGTACAGCATAATGCTTCAGTCATACAGGACCATACATATAGTCGTTTTCATAATAGGTTACTACAAGATGTTGAATATAGTTCCCTGTGCTATACAGTAGAAACTTGTTGTTTATCTATTTATCCTGAACATTTTTGATGTGAGTGGCCTCCGTTAGCTCGGGTGGTCGAGTGGGTGGCCTTCCCTGCAGGTGGTTGGACGTGTGTAATTAATAAGGACTCTCTGGGTGCTAGCAACACAAACCTGCTGGAGCTTGCTTCAACACAAGTGGGGAATTCACATTGATAACAGGAGAAAGAATGTGGGGCGTGAGGGTGGCTGTGTCCCAGGGCTCAGTTGAGTCCCTGGGACATGCCCCACCAAGTGAGGGTCCTTGGCTTCTCGCAGGGAAAGAATTCAAGAGCAAGTAACAGTTGAGTAAAGGTAGATTTATTCAGAAAAATACATACTCCATAGACAGTGTGGGCTATCTCAGAAGGCCAGAGAAAGGCCATGAGGTAGGGGTTGGGTGCTTAGTTTAAAGTAAAAGTAGTTACACACTCCATAGACAGAGTGTGGGTGCCTCAGAAGGGAGAGTGGCCACGAGGTGTTGAGGTTGTTAGTTTTTATGGGCTCAGTAACTTCATATACCAACAACTGGGAGGATTTTTCCAACTACTTTGGGAAAGGGCTGGGGATTCCCAGGAACTGGGCCACCACCCACTTTTGACCTTTTATGGTCAGCCTTGGCACTGTCATGGTTCCCTGTAGATGTGCCATTTACCATGCTAATACATTACAATGAGCATATAATGAAGCTCAAGTCCTACTGATTGTTAAATCTCCCGCCATCTTGGGCCTCAAGGCCAACTGGGAGTTGAATCTTTCACCATCTTGGTATAATTGCTGTGTTATTTCCTGAATGACTGCACCCTATACCTTTCCGTCCTGTCTCAATCAGGGCTACGGGCGCTGCCAGGAGCCACCAACAGCCTGGGATTGAAACTCTGGGAAGCCCGAGAATCCCCTTTGCTTCCTGGCTGCCTCCATCTGCCTGGCTGCTTAACTCTCCTCCCTGCCTTGTTCTGCTTTTTGTGTCCCAAGGGCAGAACTCTGGGTAAGGGCCCTCATTGGTTGGTTAGCCACTCAGCAAGATGGATCTTTCTCTCATTATGCAAATGCCAGTTTCCTGGGGAGTGCCCCAGCCCACCCCAGTGGTCCAGCTTGATGTCACCCAGAGGTGGGCAGAGCATGGGAACTGCAGTGTGGATTTTGGCTAGCTCCAGGATGTTCACTGGGGGCATTTTAGAAATATGGGGGGGGGGGGCAGTTTTGGTTGTCAGTGATTGAGGGGTGCTACTGCCATTGATTGGATGGAGCCCAGGGATACTAATGTCTGTGCTGGGTAGAATAGTCTCTCACCCCTACATGTATCCTGCTTGGTCTCACTGTGAGACCAAGGCTGTTGCCCCAGAATCATACCCCTGTCCCTCCCTTGAATGGAAACCAGTTACTTTTATCTAAGTTTCAGGAGAAAACTGCAAAGAGGAAAAAACAGAAAAAGGAAAAAAAAAAAGAACTGGTTAGAACCAAATAGGCCCAGGATGGTGGAAGATTTGACTTCCCGCAGACCTTGAGCCTCATTATACGCTCATTGTGATACATTAGCATGCTACACGACACACCCACCAGCACCATGACAGTTGACAGTTGCCATGACAACAACCAGAACAGCCCATACAAGGATTGAAAAAGAGAGTTGTATCAATCCCAGGTCCAAACCACACCCCTGTTCTTGGATCAGTCGTGAATATTCCTCCCACTCTTTCCAATTCCCTCCCCTTTACTTCAACCCTTCTATATAGTTGGTGTCTCCACCCAAATTGGGTTGAGAAGTTGATTTGCAAACTAGGTTCCTGCTTTTTCTTTCTTTGGCCACTGAATAAAGCTCGTACTGTTTTCAGTCTCAGCATCAGTTTTGTTACTGGTGCGCGAATCTGATCAGAAAAAGAACCTCCGTGGCCAAATCAGGGGATCCCGGCCCAGGGCCTGGCTGGGACTGTGGCATGGGTCCAGTTGACTAATTCCATAGCAAGATGACCATGGACGACAAAACCCATTTATTACCTGAACCTAGAGAGGCAACTTACACATAAAGAATATTTTGCACGTTTCAAATAAATGTTGACTTTTCCAGTCAGTAAAGAAACATTGTGCTTTGTTTTATTGGGAAATTTACCAAAGAGGTGTTTGCCATTTTGGAAAATCACTCTCCGCATGGCATCACCACATCTGATCTGTGTCAGTCCACGCTTGCAGCTCACGTTTTTTTTTTAATTTTACTTGAAAGTCCAAGCATCTAACAACTTCATAAGCCTTTTAGATGGATCTTGCCCAGCTAATTGCATATTGAAATACATATTCAGTTATAAATTATTTTACTTCTATTCTCATTTATGTTACTCTTTAAGGCAATAAATACATAGGTTTGAAATTGGGTTTGGGAAGGGTCTCTAAGAATTTGATTTCAGGAAATAAAGAGGTATTAGAAGTTTGCTGTAAGTCTGGAGCTTTGGAGCTAATAGGGTTTAGAATACAGCACAAGGGGAAGTGATTTACAAAATAGTGCCCCCCCACACGGCCATGAGTCAGCCGAATTAAGTGCTCTTACCACTAACCATTTAAAAAATTAAAAAACTGTAGCCCTTGCAGTGAGTACAGCTAACTGAGAAGAAGTCCATAGAGATGTTGGCCCCATCCTGCTCCTTCCATGGGTGATGGACTCTCCTTGGTTTAGACCCTCCCCGCCTCCCTTATATGTGGTTGGTGGTCCCGCTGGGCTTGGGCTTTGTCGTGGGTCTCATTATTCTGGAAAAGCGCCAAGAAAGGGGGTGAAATCAGATTATCACGTGAGTTTCACATGAACTTCTGCAGATCACTTTGCAGGGATTCAAGGGGAGCTCGCATGGGAAAATATTATACCTTGATTTTCACTAACCTCTAACCAAAATCGAGCAATTTCTTACCTTCTGGATGTTGGCCACAAAACGGAGTAATATTAGCATCGTCTCTGACTTTGTCACCAATAGAAATCCACAATTTTCCTATCACATTATAGATGGCTCACAGAGAATCTTGAAATGTCTGTCCTCATTATGACTTAGAAATTAGGGTGGTTATTCTACTTACTGCTGAATAGTGTTATTTAATGCATTCATAAACAAGGGTATGTGTTATGATACCATAATTAAACATTTTTTTGGTAACCATATTGAAATATAATTGACTTCCTCTCTAATCCTATGTATTTCATTTTATGCATTTAAAACATTTTGATTAATTTAATTTGGGGAGTAATTTGATTGATTGATTGATCAATCGATCTGTTTATTTAATGGAGGTACTGGGGCTTGAACCCAGGACCTTGTGGATGCTAAGCATGCGCTATACCACTGAGCCATACCCTCTCCCCAAAAACATTTTGGGAAGGGGTCTGTAGGCCTCACCAATCTGCTTGGGGGTGTGTGCTATTGAAATCGTGGAGCTGGATTGCAGAGCAGAATCGCAGGGCGCTCTAGGCACTACTCACCCGTCCGCTGCCCTGTCTGTCCCGTTGACCTTCTCCTGACTTGGCCTTTCCCCAGGACTGCCAGGTATGATCATGGAGGAAGTGTGGGCTTATCTCCAGGTGGCTTATTTTCTTCTTAGACCTGCCCAAAGAATTGCACTTGATTTGCCCTAGGCTCATTCTTCTATCCGACATGAGGAGGCAAGTGCGTCAGAACATTCCCCCAGCGAGGTTGGATTAACCAGTACAAGGTACATGATGTGTTTAAAGCCAAATGTACTGATGATCTGAATCCTTAACAGAAGTGTGGTTTCTGGTTCAGTTTTTCAAGTGGAGAAAAACCACAGACGTCCTGCAGGAAAATTCCCTGTGTACAGCCCAACTTCTGTCTTTCTCTTTGTATGCTTCAAAGTTAGAGAATGACAGCACAGCTCTGAGAAGTACCCACACTGCTCAGGAAATAGGTCGCACCAGTGGCTGCTGGGGGGAGGGGCATCCCCAGAAATCAGGGTTTGGGGTGGACAGCTCCATAAGGTGTGCATTTCGTCCTGATTGCAACCCCCCCCCCCCCACCCAGCGAGTCCCACCTAGAGGATGCTGTGCCACAGCTATAACTGGATTCCTGGCAAAGACTTCAGACTTTTTCTGTTTCTGGAAGTTTCTGTTGGGAGGAAATGACTTTGCCACAGAATATCCTTCTGCCCTGTTCCTTGCTGTCCTCCAGACATGGGGTCGTCGTGTTGCCATGGCCATCTTTTTCACTCACAGCTTCTAAGTCTATATTTAGAGCATGAAAATGCTGAACATTTCCTTTCTGGTTCTTTAGAAGTGGGGCGTGGGGAGAGATCTTCACCCACCCAGCTCCGACACCGAAGACAACCCTGTTAACTCACGGTGGGAATCACGTTGTTTTCATTCTTTGTTTTGGAAAAGGTTGTGCTGAAGATTGGACTTGAACAGTTTCACATTTTTAGCTTTCACTTTCCTATGGGTTTAGTTATTGATCAAGTTTCTCATTGAGTCGAAGCCACTGCCTTAAGGGAGTAGGAGCAGCCCCATGGCATGACACTGGCTGCTCCTGTCAGACTCGGGAGAACACACGCGTCCTGGATAAGCTTATCAGCGAGTGACAGCGTTTCTGTCCCTCTCTCTCTCTGTGCAAGGGAACAGCAAACTCCCTTGCTTTCTGAGCTGATTGCTGTTACAGATTCATGCACGAAACTGTGGGTACTATTTGGCCTAATTTTTAGACTGAGATACCTCAAATCCTTTGAGAAAGTATCCTATCATTGGGCCAGTAAAGCCAGTTGTTTTTGGCTACAGAAAGCAGGAGATTCACCAAACTCATTGACTGAGGGGTGCAGCTTTCACTCAGTTTGAAGGACCTCTTACCCCCTTCCCCCCAAAGTGGGAACCACATTAACTTGGCCTACTGTTCATACAGGTTTGGTTTGGGGGTGAATTTTGATCTTAATCCTACCTTTGTGGAGAGAGTAAAATAAAGTCTAGAAGATCCAGAGTGTAGGAGTTGAAATCTCCGTAGGTGATTCACACCCTGGGCAGGGATGGCGGAGTTGATGGTGCAAGCTGCTGGGCACAGACTGCATCATCATTTTATAGATCTTATCACCATGGAAAACGGAAACTGCAGGGTCTGCCTGCAAACAGACAATCCAAAAGGTGAAGACATCACATACAGAGAAATGCTTTTTCTGGGAAGTGGGCCTCCTGAGCACACAGCTGGTGTTCAAGGGAATACTGGGCACTCCTGGGAACCAAGCCTTGAGCACACTGTCTAATTCCATGCTTATGACAACCATGTAAATTAGAATCCTTGGTTTTCGTTGAGTAAATGTGAAACCGAAGTATGGGGAATTTGCGTCTTGCCTGCAGAGACTCACAGAACTGTAAGGTGATCCTGTAATTTATCATCCAAACCTGAACACTTTTGAGAGTGAAAGGGGGTGCAATTAAATTAATGATGAAGCTAGGATGGCAGGCATCAATGGGGACATATGGTTCTCCTACTAATACGGTCCAGATCGGGGGTTTAATTCAGGTCTCCAGTTCCTGAGAATCACCTTGCTCGCCTTGAGATGCTAAATTGGGCTACTTCCTCTGCAAATGAATTGTTAAGGCACTTACTGAATAAACTTCTGAAGGTGAGTTCTTCACTATGTATGGTACCAAGGAGAAATTCCTCTTAGGCTAGGTAGAAGTTCCCTTTGGCAAGAAAAAGATCTACTAGAGATCTTCTTTCATATAAAAATGTAGAAAGGGTTTTGTTGAGAAGGCGGATGGTGTTTCTCTTCCTAAAAAATGGTTTTCCACTTTTTTTGTTTAAAAGAATGGGTCTGCTGTAGCATTTACAAGAAAGACAAGGAAAGACTCACAAAAATCTCATCTCCAGGGCAAACATCTTCATAGCCAGTGGTTGCGATACAAAATAATAGAATGGATTTTTCAATAGTCAGGTGTGCAGATGAAATTTACTACCCCTGTTTTTAGCACTCTCCATGACGGTTATCATCAAGGCAGATTTGTGTGGTGTAATCATTACTGTGAGGTGTTTAGATAAAACCCCAGCCCTTGAATATATGGCACTCCCAGGACTGGACACCCTGGCTTGTGACAAGCCACTGTGCTGCTGTGAGCCTCAGACACATGTGTGTGAACACACTCAGCAGAGGTGCAGACACAAAGGTGCATGAAACTTGTAACTGATAGTTCAGCCCAACCACAGAAGGTAATAAAGAACATCACACAGCACCCCAGAATTTATTTTTTCACTGTGTCATGTTCTTTTGCCATCTCCTAGGCTAGTTGAGGTGTGAAAGCAAAATTTCCTAACAAAGCAGTTCTGTAAATACCTTGGCCTCTAAAACAGTCCTGCTGGACTGCCACCGTCAAGTCAGCAGTGCCAAAGAATGGCCTGCCATTCAAAAGCCATGGCTAGAAAACAAAGCAGTCCGGCAGATGGGTCAGAGTTACGTGTTGGGCTGGACATTCGGGGATCAGGCTTTCAAATGAGAGCTGTCACTTGGCCTCCATTCTACACCCAGTTTCCTGGGGTATCTGCCTTCTGAACCTTGGAGCACCCAAAAAAGACTGACTCCCAGAGTCGGCAAAATGAAACTTTCTGGTTATGCAAGAGAAGCCTTCCTGCATCAAGAGGGACCAGTGAGACCAGAAGAGGAACTGGGAGGCTCAGGGATTGCACTTGCCCTTGTGATTTGTCTGAGCTGCCGAAGACCCTGAGGAAGACCCCTGAGGAAGACCACGATGTCTGGTGGTCTTTTTGAAGGGCCAGATTTTCCCTTGGAAATAAGAGAACCACAGGCCATGAGACAGAAAAAGAAAACGAGCTTGGAGGGGAGGCTGGGGGATGAAGGAGGTACCCTAGGTGTTGGGATCAGCATTTCTGCTGTGGAAAGCCAGAGCGCGTGGAAGGGGAAGAGCAGCTGTGCTGTCCAGGGTAACGAGAGTCTTCCTGGAGGAGGGCAGGAGGCATCAGCTGGGGCCCGGTGCTTTCCCTGCCACTAACGAGCTTTGTGAGCTGCTGTCTCTTGCGCAGATGTGGCCAAGTTGGGTCAGGTGTGAGGCAGCCTGACTCCCAGCTCTGTGAGTCTTTGATGCTGAACTATCTTTGCAGGGCTCCCCAGCGTAGCTCAGCGAACACTGACTGAGCACTTGTATGCTGGGCATAGGGGCGCAAAGGCGAATGCCTCACTTGGTCCTACATCAAGGGCGGGGTCCTGTCTTAAGTGCTCCGGGTGTCAATCAGAGAACAGCTCACTCTTGGAAAGCATTTGTTATACACCAGGCAGCGTTATGGACACTTCCTGTTGATTGACATCTGTTAGCTCTTTTAATCCTCCCAACAACCCCATGAGGTAATATGACTTTTCTAAATTTTGAGGCACGGAGAAATGAAGTCCTGTGTCTGAGGTTTCACAGCTAATGAGTGGTGGAAGCCTGGCTCTGTGCAGCTGCTGTGTGTATTTGGGGGGTGGGTTCTTACGGTCTCCATTGCTGGACTGTCAGCAATTACGGGACCAGAGGGCCTTGGTGAGATGAGGCCCCCTTAGTTTTTATTGCGTTCATCCATGTGCAAATCTCTGCAGACCTTTGCAGATCCTGAATCAGGGGCTGAGAAGAGGAGGAGAGTGTTGGAGCAAGAAGAGGTAGGGTCAAGGTGGGTGTTTGTTTTGTTTTGTTTCTTTAAAGGGATGAGAGAAAGCCAGCTCAGAAGATCTGGAGAGGACCTGGGGCCTCAGACTGACAAACCAGGTGATGGATGACAAACACAAAGGAAAGGGTGGCCTTGGAGGAGGAGGAAGTGGGGTGCAGGAAGGTGGGAGCTGTTGTCAGGATTGGAGGGGACTCATTATGATTCCACTGATAGGAAATAACCAGCATATGTAAATCCCCAGACAGAAAGCAGGTTAGTGGTTGCCAGGGGCTGTGGGGAGGGGGAAGGGGAGGGAGGGCTGCTTAATGGGTCTGTGGGGGTGTCTTTCTGGAGTGATTAAAATGTTTTGGAAGTAGACAGAGGTGATGGTTGCACAATATTGTGAATGTACTAAATGCCACTGAATTGTTCATTTTTAATGATTAATTTAATGTTGTATGAATTTTACTCCATAAAGAAAAATCAGAAGTGGGAGAAGTGGAAAGGGAGCAAAGTGATGAGCAGGAGTTTCTGGCGCCTGCTTGCTCCCTGTGATGCAAGTTTTATTTTCATCATCTTCATCACCATCAACACCTGACATAGATTTGTTTCCTAGGGAGTGAGCGCTGTGAGATTCGATCCTGTCTCTCTAGTACTGGAACAACCACCTCAGTAAGTGTTGGAATGAATGGAAGGATGGTGATGGATGGATGGGGTGGAGGGTCAGGTGGCTCCTGGAGGTAGAGCATGGAAGAGAGTGCTGGTTTGGAATCGCTGGCTGAGGAGAAAGGGAAATGGAGCTATGGAAAAGAAAAAGCCCCAGTTCCTGATGGGAATGGGCCTGCAGATGACGAGGGCCTGGAGTCACCTGGGAACACCTGTGTTTCCTGGTTCTGTTGGTCCGCCCGAGTGCAGAAGAGGAGGTAGACCATGCGCTTGAGTTTGCTGTTACAAGTGGGGATTTCGCTGGGGGATTACAGTGGAAAGACGAGGGTTTGGGGGGAAAGGGCATTGGTAATAAATGGTTCAGGGAGGTAAGGAAGGATTGGCTCTGAACCCGAAGAAGATGGGAAGACGTGATCCCTGGACTCTCGGGCGCGAAGAGCAGTTCATCAGTACTGGGAGTGGAGACCGGGACAGCTGACCCAGACAAGAGGTCAGAGATGCGGCTGAAGGTGACGGTCATTGGGCTCCAAGTGGTCACAGTGTTGCAGGCGCAGGACAGTGACTTCCAACATTTGGTACTCAGGGTAGCCCTTTGGGATATGGGAGGAAAATATGAAAACTTGAACTTAGTTATTTTTTCCTTAAAAATGAAGGACTTATGTTTTAATAATATTTACATTTATTCTTTTTAAACAAACTAGCATATATTACGGTTGCATGCTCACTTTTTACTAATGGGATGAGTGGCCAAAGTGGTTGTGAAGGATACTTGTTTGGGAGGTTGGACAGGTCCTGGGATGACATTTTTTACTTTTTGAAAAATTTTTTGTGTGGAGGTAATTAGGTTTACTTATTTATTTTGAGAGGAGGTACTGGGGGATTGGACCCAGGACCCTGGGCATGCTAAGTGTGTGCTCTGCCACTTGAGCTACAACCTCCCTGCCCTGGGATGACATCTTAAGGAGTGATGTCACAAGGGAGACCAGGTCACGTGGCTTGCTGAAACAGAAGCCCTGTGTTTCCGTGTCTCTGTCACTGTTGCCTGGTTGACCCACTTGAGGTATCTTCCAGATAGGACATGAGGTTTCCCTGGAGTGTCTGGCTCTGCGCAAACCCATCGTGCTCTGCAGATCACCTTTTAAAATTGATCACAAACCGTATTCCTTGTAGGACTTGAACACTCATCATCGCCAGTTATTTCTGAAATCCATTCCCAACCCCCAACCCAGTTGTTTTTTTTTTTTTTTTCCAAATTGGACCTTTCTTCCCCTTTTCTTCTGACTTCTGGGTATTCATTAATGTTCTCTCCCTCTCCCCAAAAGATTATGACCTAGGGAAGTTTTTTTTAGGAACCTGGGATAACATTTTCCTGAACCTTGAAGTTTGAGCTAAAAGTAACTCAAGATCTGAGGAGCGAGGGGCAGGAGAAAGAGCTTGGTCCAGAACCAAGATGATTTGACTTCCAGTTCTGACTGCCGTTATGAGCTGTGTGCTTCTGGGCAAGTTGCTTAACTTCCCTGACTTCTGGTTTCATTTTCAAATTGGAGAGGTGATTGTCTATCTGATAAGGTTATGGGGAAAATTAAAGGAGTTAGTGACACATGTGGAAGTCCCTTAAACTTGATGGGGCTCAATAAATACTGGTTCTTTCTCCTCCTTAACACCCCCGTCTGCACCCCCAGTTTCGGCCTATGCTTGTGTCTTGTACATTTCCACCCTGGTGGAGGAGACAGGCAGGAACAAAGGGTGATCTCTGAGACTTCCTGTTGGGCTGGTATGTGATGTTGCCACTCATGTCCTTGTGATCTCTCTTTCGTGGATTCCTTTCCTCAGCCTTTATTATGTTTTGTTTTATTTTGTTTTTTACTGAAGCATAGTTGATTTACAAGGTTGTGTTAGTTTCAGGTGTACAGCAAAATGATTCAGTTATACATATCCATGTATGTATCTGTTGTTTTTCAGATTCTTTTCCCTTATAGATTATTGTAAGATATTGGATACAGTTCCCTGTGCCATCCAGTAGGTATTGTGTATCTCTTTTGTATGTAGTAGTGTCTGTGAATCCTAAACTCTTAATTTATTTTTTAATTTTGTCTTTATTTGTTTTAAGGAGACTTTAGGGCATCCGAAGTTCTGTTAAGGTGTTTGGTTAATGTTGAAACAGCTTATTCATTATGAGCCTCTCCCCCCTCATTAAATGCCTTCATGAGGAACTGATTTCATAGAGGGCAGAAAACAAAATACGCCACCCTCTCCCCCACGTCAGACACTAAGTCAAAGGAAATGAGTTCTGAGGGCATTTCAAATCAAAATGTTTGAGCCTGGTTATTGCAAAAGCCATTTTGTAGTTATGGAATGGAAATCTTCTTACTGGAAGATGATGATGATGTTTGTGGCCAGGGGACCCTCCCCAACCTGTTGGACATTACAGAGGCTAGGCTTCCAGGATTGCTGGGTGCCTGTCTCCACGGCTGGGTTTCTCTCGCTTGTGGGTACTGGCGACTGCTTTCTTGGACAGCCACGTGTCTGCATGCTGGTCTGCCTGTGCAGATCTCTCTGCATTTAATTGGAGTGTTGTATAGTTCGTGAATGAAGAATGAAAGAAGTTTTAAATCATTCTTTAGAGAAGGATGGCTATGAGGAAAAATAAGCCTTTGAATTACTGAGCTCAGTCTGTTGCTAGGATACATGGGTGTGGCTGTCCCTCTCCACCCCAGGAAAATACTGTATTGTTCAGTTAAAAATAACTACTTTTAATTTATGACTGGACTTTCAACACAGATGTTAATATATTTTGGGCTTTCTTTTCCTCTTTTTTTCTTCCCGAGTGATTTTAACATCAGGCTCTGTTTTGAAGTTCCTAATCATTTTATTTCTGTGATAGTGAGGTGGGATGGTATCACAGCATGGATGTGAGCATTAGGACTCTTTCAGAAAAAGAGCCTAGCACTGTCCCTGCAGCATGACAGCCACCCCATACACAGTAAATGCTATTTTAAATTCAGATTAAAGGAAAAAAAAAAGTTCAGGTTCTATGCAGGCAGTGTAGCCCTGTATGAAAAAGAACCTATTGATCAAACACTTAGAAAGTTTCCAAAAACCTCCATTTAAACCCCAAGATATTGGCACTCATGTGATGGATGTCTTGAGGCAGATAAAACAGTTGAGTCTTTTTAGTGGAAGAAACAGGGATCCTTTCACATGAAGTGGTACTTGAAAAATGTTGCTGTAATTAAAATATACAGTGGAGTTAGTTTTCAGGAAATGTACATTTTTCATGTCTTGAAGGAACCTTACAGAGTTACTTAAAAAAAAAAAAGGAAAGAAAAAAAAAGGAACAGCCTCTACTGGAAACTAGCATGTGATAGGGTTGTTTTTTCCCTTCCCTCTGTCTGAGAGCTTACAGCCTCCGTAGTAGGACCGATGTTGGGGTAAGAGAATCTTAGAGCTCTGTTTTCTTTTTAAAATTTTTTTTTTATTATTTTTTAATTGAAGTACAGTGGATTTATAATGTTGTGTTAGTTTCTGGTGTACAGTGTAGTGATTCAGATATGCACATATATTGTTTTTCATATTCTTTTGCATTATAGGTCATTACAAGCTGCTGAATATAATTCCCTGCGCTATGCAGTAGGACCTTGTCGTTTATCTATTTTACATATAGTGGTGTGTATCTGCTAATCCCAAATAGAGCTCTGTTTTCTGACATCACCCTCTCCTCCTCCTTCTGTATCTGGGAATCTGTTAGCTTGGATGGGAAAAAAATTCCATCTTTATATATGATGAATTCTAACTGAAGTTTGGCATTTTCTTCAGTTATGAACATGGGCAACAAACTAGTGTTAGAAGAATCCCAACTTTGTCACCAGTAAATCCATACCCTACATCAGCTGTTGCAGATACCTCCACGTATTATTTACATGCATCACTACTTCAAAATGATGGCAGACCACAGAGCTACGTTTAGGTCTTGTTACTTGACATATTAGTAAAGAAACACTCCTATCACTGTATCACAATTTAAAAACACTGTAATAACTAAATCTAAGTATGATGTGTTTGCTTTGAAATGTCTCGTGTTTTATTTATTTTAAAAAGTTAATTGGAAGAGACATCCAGGAGCATCACCTGATTGCCCCTGGGGTCCCTGGCACACAAAAGGTTAAGACCCTTCTCCTTGTCTGCAATTTAAATTTTGTCCTAAGGGACTAATAGAATGGCTCTTAACCCTGACTGCCCGTTAGAATTACCCAGGAGCTTCAGAACGCTTGGTGGCCCAGTCATACACCAGACTGATTGAATTAGAATTTCTGAGTTTGGGACCTTGGCCATTACAGGTGATCCCAGTGTGTAGCTGAGTTTGAAAACCAGTGGTCTCTGTGTTCAGATAAACCAGGCTCCTTCCCTCTCTCCCTCCTTTATGATTCTTTAAATAAGAACTTAAGTTTCATGCTCACGGTAGAAAATTCAAACTGTCCACAGCTCTCTCACCTTTCTAGAGGTAACCATTGCTGACAATTTTTGTGCATAAACAACCATTATTGATTCACACAGCTATACGTATACCCACGACAGAATTATACTGTACATGGTAACACCATACAGACATACTGTACAAGCTGTTTCACTTACAGAGAACTTGCATAACCAATCTCTGAGCTAAGCTGGTTTTTGAGATTTGAGTCTTTTTCTTTGGTGTTTTTTATTTGCCTGCAGCTAGGGAGCCTGATCCCTCTGGACCCAACCAGGAAATTTGGAGACCAGAATCCTTATTTCTGTCTTTTAAGAACTAGTGTGACGGACAAGAAAGAACAGCACTGGGGTCAGGCCTACCTGGGGTGTGGGGCTCTGGGAGGCTGCTTATACGTGCACACGTCTTTGAATCTGTTTGCTCATCTATCAGGTGGAGACAAAGGATGTTTCCTCACAGGGCAGTTGTGAAATGTGTACGTGGTGGGTGAAAGGTAGCTATTATGGTTAGCCTCCTTGCAGATTATATTCCCCAAAGAACCTTGACATGTTCCATGGGCCCCTTAGAGTTCTTTTTCCTATGAGTATGCAGAAAACACAGGGTCAATTAAAAAAAAAAAATCCAGGTGCCTTTACTGCAGACAGAGCCTAGAGGCCCTAAACCCGCCATCCTCTGGCTGGATTCGGAGTTGGCTTCAGGGCCACACTGATGCTGAATTCACCTCATCAGCTCTTCCCAGCCGAGTACTTGTACCAGGTTAACGCATCTTAGAAATGCCCCTCCAAGCTCATTGACCCACATCTTTGCATTTCATCTCATTTGCAAAAGCAGTTATGTCTAGAGTGAGAGCCACTATCCAAGCACGTGGCAGGAAAGAGAATTCACCCCAGATGGTTTGAATGGACTAATGAAAGGAACAGCTCAGAGGTGCTGGCCCGGCACCATGAGGCACCCGAGGACTAACAACAGTGGGAAACCAATATATCTGCTTGGCTTGAGGGGGCAAGGGGATGAAGTTACTGGAGCCCATGGGATCTGAAACTGGAGAGGGGCTGCCCAGCAGGAGCTGTGGTCATGAAGAATGGTGCCCAAGTTATGATATTTGAGGAGCGAGGGTGCTGGGAAGAAAGATCCTGCCCTCTCTCCTCCATTCTCCAGTCCTCTGCCGGGCCTCTGGTGGGCTGAACCAATGGGAAGCCAGCAGGTGATGGAGCCCCAGTGATGTTGTCTACAGGTGGCGCAGCTGTTCAGGGCACAGGCTAGGGCTGGGGCTGGACGGGGACGGGCAGGAGAATAACCAGATAACCAGCCCAGTGGCTGGCAGATGCCAGAAGAGAGTGAGGTGCCTGCCAGCAGGCTGAGCACTTTGATGGGCATGGTGAATGTTGTTCCCTTCCTCTGTCTCCAAGGGTTTGGATGTCACTTTTTCACCCCTGTCTTAAAGAAACACCAGCCAGGCTGCTCAGGCAGATGGAAAAGGAGGAAGAGCTTCATCTGCTAAACAGCAAACCCTTGAAACAAGATCTGTCATCTTTTTCTGAGCCCTGGCTCTCTTGGTGTCTGTGCAGAAACGCTATCCATGTAAATTGTCCTCTAGTTCATGGCTGCCACTGGGCTGGTAATACATTAAAGACATGGAGATCCAGTTGAGGAGATGTTAATTTGGAAACTCCGTCTCTTGTTTCTCCTGACACCCATGCCTGGAGATTCCTAGTCGTCATCTCTGGCTCAGAGACCACTCTGGTGTGAGCGTAGCATCACCAGCCACTCTGCAGGCCAGCCTCTCAGAGTGCAAGAGGAGACCAGGCTGTTCCGTCATTAGAGCCTCCCAATATATTTAAAAAGTGGGAAAATGCATATTAGGATTAGAAACACCCTAGGGAATCTTTAATGTTTATATGTGAGAACTGAATGTTGTTTTTTAAAAATACAAACATAATATGACCTAATCGTGCTTTTCACAAGAATATTAGAGGAGTTACAAAACTATGGAGACAGCGCCTACTTGAGGTGGTGTGATCCGGTAATGCGATGTCAGTTCAAAGTTCTATGATGAATGTCTTCCGTTTCAGCCCCATTGCTGTTATCTCTGTGAGGCTGGGTGTGACTGTTGGGAGAAGGTATCGGAAGTCTGGGGCTGGGCTGTTGTGAATTGGGTTCTTGCCAGATCTACACCCCACCCCTCTATGTTCTGTGTACTTTGATTCCCTTTGCCTCTATACCTTCTCAGACCCAGGTCTGTAAAGATTCAAGTCTGCGTTTTGTGTAATTACCAAGCACAGGAACCCTGCGGGAACCTCTTGTGGGACGGAGTGGTCCAGCTCACCGCCATGGGGACGCCTCTTCCTTCTGTCTCCAGATGTTGACTTTTGTCAATCACTGCTCATCCATAGAAATCTCATCGAAGAATAGAAAAGGAAGCAAATGTAAAATCAATGATGTAAAATGTAAAATCAAAATCTTTAAATTTTTTTTTAAAATAATACGGTGTTTGTTGAAAGATTTGGGAACTAGAGACTCAGGACGGTGAATGGTGAACTCTGTTTTCCCAAGTTACATGCAAATGTGATGGAGAGTGGCTTAGTGTTTTTGTTTTTGTTTTTAAATGGAAAAACCATTCTAGACTTCAGCTATATGTCAGTAGTGCATTAACAGGATAGGGCAGCAGTTTGCCAATTCCAGTTGTATAAGAAAGGACATAAGGAGCTTGTTATAAAGGCGGATCTCAGCCCGCCAACCCCATCCCAAGGCATGGAGTCCACCTTTTTAGCCAACATTCCAGGTAGTTCCAGAACCACAGCTTAGGAAACACTGCAGCATGGGACTTTGACCTCGTGAAGCTTTTTTTTTCCTCTTCCAGTTTTACTGAGATATAATTGATCTACAGCACTTTGTAAGTTTAAGGTGTGCAGCGCCATGACTTGACTTATATCATGAAATGATTATCACAGTAAGTTCAGTGAGCATCCATCATCTCACACAGATACAAAATTAAAGAAATAGAGAAAATATTTTTCCCTTGTGATGAGGACCCTTAGGATTTTCTTTTAACTTTCATATATAACATACAGCAATGCTAATTATGTTTACCGTGTTGTGCATTGTATCCATAGGACTTCTTTATCTTATTGCTGGCACTTGGTACATTTTGATCGCCTTCATTCGGCCCCCTCCACCCTCCCCTCCCCCTTAACCCTTTCTTAAGGTGTTGATGCTTGAGCTGGAGATCTTTGATCTTTTTTTTTTTTAATCAGAATTCCTCTGGACCTTCTACCAGACTGTATGTTTTTGTTTCATTTTGCTTTATTTTGACCTGTGTACTTGAGGCAGCTTGTCATGGGCAGGACAGATGCACCAGAAGTGATTTCCCCAGAGAGGGAGCCCGCTGTCACATGGTGGGAGATGCTGCCTTGTTTAAAATCAAAGAAATAGAACCCCGCCATCGAACTCAGTGGTCTCCCAGAAGAGGTTGGCAGAGTAATCCAGTGGTGTCTGTCTGTTTCAAGCCTGTGTTGTTATTAATCCTGTTACAAATGGTAATGCTTTCCATTTACAAGTTTGCTGTCTCTGAGGAGTTTTATGTATCGCGTAGGAGACCCTGCTGGGTGATTAAGCCACTCACTCAGCATCTTACCGGCCACTCAAGGACGAAGACGATGATGATCAGCTCGGAGGGGACGCATCACCTCCCCCAGAGTTCACTGTGGCCGTGCATTAACTGTTCTGGGCCCGGTGCTGTGGGGGTTGAGGTCCAGAGAGAAGGGGTTCTCCTTCTGATCTGTCCCTTTATCTCTCCTACATCGTGAGAGCTTCTTGGGCCCTTCAAGTGGGGTCAAGGCCAGGGCTGTAGCTTTCTCTAAGGGTCACTGTCCTCCAGGGAAAAAAATACAAAAGCTCTACAAAAAAAGAAGTAATTTGCTTACTACTGCAGTAAGCCAGAGAAAGATGTAGCATTTTTCACTCCCTAGGCTTTACAGTTTCAATTTACAATCCAAAGACTTTGTAGCTAATTAAGGCAGTGAGTGCAAGGAAGGAGATGGGATGAGTGCATGGTAGGGGATGGACGGTTATCCCAGAGAGGGCTTCAGATGGACTGCTTGCTCAGTTCTATAGCCTTCCAGGACAAGCCCTTCAGAACTCTGAAACCCACGTGGACTTCCCACAACTGTAGTAAGTGAGGCTGTGACTGATGCACAGAAGGAAACGGTGCCTACCCTCTCCGGGAGAGGCCCGCTAGACTCCACCGCTGGCCTGGCCATATGCTTCCAAACTGCAGGTCAGAGGGCAGAAGCCAGGCTCGTCTTGGGGAAATGACAGCCCAGCGGTGCCCGGACGTGATCCATCGTGGGAGACAGGAAGCCTGGTGGCTCTGGTGGTTGGCTGGGGAGTCCCCCACTTCCAACACAGATCTCAGTCATGGTTTTGTTCTCAAGCTCCGTCAGATGAAGGGGTGAAGCCTTGTGGCCACACCCACCCTTTTAAAGTCAAGTAACATCAACCACACCCCTCAGACTCTATATCTAACCCAAGGAAATGGTCAAATCTCGGCTTCCCCAAGACCCACACTATTTTACCAAGTCAGTCACAGGCAGGACTCTTCTGGAAAAGTAAGCCACCCTGAGGATCAAGCCGTCACCCTCTCCCTGTGAACTGTGAGGCAGGCAAGGTCATGAAAGGAAGCCCTGCTTATTCAAATGCGAGCAGGAAGCCTCTTTTTACATCTGAGTGTGAATCCAGTCCTTGTTTATGAGATACTGTGTGCGGTATCTTGGCCATGTGTGACCTTGCCTGGTGCATAATGACATCCATTTTAAACAAAGAGCGGACTTTCCCCCTTAAAATGCTAAAGTTTAGGAATAACAGTGACTCTCATTGCAGAGGTGGAGAAGCGCTGTTTCTGTCACGATGGCAGCCCTGTGTTTTGGGTCCATCCCCCAGGATGGAGAGCCCTCTTTTCAGCCTTTGTCCAGTTCTCTGATGGAAGGTGCCAGGTGCAGGTTAGGCTGCACTGACTTCCTTTCTTTTTTTTAAATTTTTTAAAGTGGCAGTTTCTTTTCACTTATTTATTTTTATTTGGGGAGAGGGGTAATTAGGCTATGTTTATTTATTTAAATGGAGGTACTGGGGACTGAACGCAGGACCTCGTGCATGCTAAGCATGTGCTCTTCCACTGAGCTATGTCCTGCCGCCCTTAGATTGCACTGACTGCCGTTCAGGAGTTTGAAAACTTGGTGCGCGGCCCCTGGCAGAGTCCGCTCTTTGTCTGCATCGAGACTTTTCTCTTGCTCGGACATCTCTCTGCCACCAGCCTGGCCCAGCCACTGCCATTTCTTGCTGGGACGATGCTATGCCTCTGTCACCATCCTCTCTTCTCTACCTACACAGCATCCGCAGCGAGCTTTTGAAAATGCAAACCAGATCACTGCCATCAGTCTGCCGCCTCATGTGGCGAGGTAGTCAGAGATTGGGTTCTGTAGTTGGTGCAACTGGGTTCTCATCCTTCACTAGCTGAGTGACTCAGGGCAACTTAGCTTCTGTCTCATCTGTAAAATGAAGATGATGATGATAATAGAAGCCACTCTTGGGTTGTGGTAAGGATTACATTTTCACGTGGCGCTCTTAGACCACTACTGAATAAATCATAGCTATTATGTTTATTGTCAATATTCTGCCTCAAATTCATGGGCCTCCTATGGCTAGACTCCAGCACACACTCCTGACCAAGTCTGTGAGGTGCAGCAGGATCCAAGGCTGGGCAACTTCTCTAACCCTATCTCCCAAGGACGTTTCCTGCCTTGTTCTCTGTTTTCTACGCACTCTGGCTTCTTTCAACATCTCCTAAGCACCACGCTTTCTCCTGCCCCAAGACCTTTGCACAAGCTTTTCCTTTACTGCAAATGTTGGTCTCCTTCCCTCCTTGCTTGGCCAAGTCCTCCTCCTCCAGATCTCAGCCTAAGTGTTCCCTCCTCAGGGAGGCCTCCTTCTACCACTGAGGTGGACGACGAGCCCCTCGTTCTGTGCCGTGGCACCCCCATTTTTTTCTTTCAGAGTGTTTGCCACCATCCGTAATTTTATATTCACCTGTAGGTTTGCTTGACTTGTATCGTCAAGCTTTCTTCAATTTAAGCTCCAGGAAGCCCAGGATGGGCCCTGCGGGCCACAGCAGGCCTGGCCTGCACGGGCTTCTGCGGCTCCCCAGCCGTGTGACGAATGAACACTGCTTCCCCAGCTGGGCTTGTGAGTGTCTGCCCTGGCCTTACAGCGTATGACGGAGTGTTTATTGGCAGACAGAGATTTTTCCACATGCATTTCTGGGTCAAGGGTCAGCCCTGGAGGGGAGGCAGGGAATATATAATTTAATGGTTCTCAAACTGTAGCCTGCAGCTGAGACACCTGGAGGGCAGGTTAAAACCCTGCTTGTTTGGCACGCCCCCCCACCCCCCCCACCCCACACAGTTTGATTCACAGCCTGGGCTGGGGCCTGAGAATTTGCAGCTCTAACAAGTTCCCAGGTGAGGCTGCTGGTTGTGGGGGGCCACTCTTTTAGAACCAGAGACAGAGAATGTCTAGCTAGCCACACAATCGCTGTGACAGTCCTCGGAGACCTGCCAGGTCCTGGAATGCCACCAAGGAAATAAAGGCTGGGAGGCAAGTGAACAAGGTGGCTTGTCATGGGCGATCTGGGTGAGTTCGTCCCGGCCCCTGTCCCATTGCTGTGTGTAGGTGTGTGTGGGGGTTATTAATGACTTCACGGTGTGAGAGGCTCGTCTTCCTACTTCTTTGCTGCTCAGGTGGGGGAATCTTGGGGCTGGAAAGGCTTGAAGTACAGGACCCCCCAGGAGAGGAGTGTTTTCAAGGAGCTCACTGTAATCATGGTGTAAAGGCTCCCAAGGGAGGAACCTGGTTTGTGATGGGAACTGGATTTAAGACAGTTACTGACGGCAGTTCCTTCTGCCGCGCGTTCCTCTGGAGGTGCTCTTTGTAAAGTAGGGCTCTTGTGGGCCCCCGTGGGTTTCTCTTTGCTGACCCAGCACCCGCAGAAGCTCTTAGGTTGACTCGTGGCCCTAGAATGGACATGACCCTTCCCTTCCCAGCACAGCCACCACGAGGTTTTCAGGGGTTTCAGGAGCTTTTCGTGGCCCCAAGCAGCTCCTCATCCCTCCGTGTCAGGGAGGGAGATGGTGTCGCAGGAACGTGGCCTCAGGAGTCAGACAGCCGCAGGTTTGCTGCCGTTCCTGGTAGCAGGCCTTTAGAAACTTGCTTCTCGCCGGGTTTTCCTGTCCTGTAAGACGGGGCTGATGACGTCCGCGGGAGCTCGTGGTGCAGAGGTAACGCAGAGGGAGCACACTGAAAAGCCTTGCCAGCCTTCTTTATTGTGACCACAAGCCAGCCATTGACTCTTTTTCAGCCTCAGCATCCTCCTTCCTCGCCTGGTGCCGAGAATGGTGCTTCCCCCGTAGGGTTCTTGGGAAGGTGAAATATTTGGGACAACTGGTGGAATCCAGATGAGTCTGTATTTTTTTAAGGGCATTGTGCTGATGTGAATTTCTTGGTTTTGACAAATGTATCATGGTTGTGTAAGGAGTTAGCATTAAGGAAGCCGGGTGAACAGGATGCAGGGACTCTGTGCTACCTGTGCAACTTTTCAGTAAGTGTAAATTTATTACAAAATGAAAAGTACACTTAAAAAAAACGTTTGTGAAGCAGTTAGCAGGGGGCTTGAGATGTAGTAAGCCCTCAGTCCGCACGTGCTGGCTGTTGCCATGACTGCTAACACAGCTGCTGTCACTGCTCCTGATGCCTTGCAGAGTCGGGGGAACCACTGTCTGTCGAGCTGACCACTCCACGCACGGTATGTTGGATTCCTATGGCTCCTGTAGCAGGTTGGTACAAACTGGGTGGTTTCACACAGACTTGTTCTAGTTCTGGAGATCAGGAGTCCAAAACAGGTCTCCTGGGCTAAAATCCAGGTGTCAGCAGGACTGCATTCTTTCTGGATGTTGTAGGGGAGGACTCTGTTTCCTTGACTTCCCCAGCTTCAGAGGTGCCCATGTGTTCCTTGGCTCACGGCCCCGCCTCCATCTTCAAAGCACGTGATCACATACATCCCTGTGACTTCTGCTTCTGATTCTCTGACTCTGACACCCCTGCCTCTCTTTTCTAAGAATCCTTAGGATTGCCTTGGGCCCACCTGGATTATCCAGGATCATCCCCCATCCCAAGAGCCTTAACTGAGTCACACCAGCAAAGTCCCCTTTGCCCTGTAAGGCAACGTCCACAGGTTCTAGGAACAAGGACATCTCTGAGGGTAGTTATTCTGCCCATCACAAGTGCTAAGCTGTTTTCCTCCTCCCTTTTTATCTGCCTGTGTTCCACGTCTCCTCACAGCCCATGGGTGGGAGGGGCCTGTTTGAGTTCCTTGGGTGGAACTTATGCCCACAGAGCAGAGGGCAGCTCTCCTGCTGTGTCTCTTGGAGGCCTGAGCTCCACGTGGGTGGGTGGCTGCCAAGGGTTCTGACCGTAGCTTGGTGTCTGGTATGTGTGTGATTTTTCTGAGTGGTCATGGGCTTTGATTCTTCAGTTGTGGGCTTGGTGCTTTGGGGCTCTCTCTCAGTTAGCAAATTGTGCTAACGTACTTACTGTTAAATCTGAAGGTTGATTACCCCTAACCCCTTATGAGCACTGATTAGGGGTCGTAAATGATCCTGGATGTCATACTCCGTTAGTTCTTTGTTCGGGACCTTATTCCTACCTGTTCTCTTCCTCTTTACCTGCTCATCTCTGTCTGAATCTGGGCTGCCGAGCATGGAGGCCACTGGCCATGTGTGGCTCTTAAGCACTTGAAATGCAGCTGATCCAAGTTGAGATGTGCTGTGAACGTAAAATACAAGCTGACGTTTGGAAACTTAGTGTGAAGAAAAGAATGTGAACGCTTTCTTTCATGATGTTTAAATGCCGATTACATGTTTACAATAATATTTTGGATATATTGGGTTAATAAACTACATGATTGAAATGAATTTCACCTGTTTCTTTTTCCTTTGTAAATGTGGCTCTTGCAAGTCTTCAAATGACAGACGTGGCTTGGATTGTTTTCCTTTTGGAGAGTGCTGGTCAAAATCGGTGTGTGTGTGTGTAGGTGCCTATTGTTCCTGTCACTGTGTCATGTAAAAGGCTTCCCCAGGGTTTCTCTCCCTCCTATCTTTTTCTCTTTCTCTCTCTCTCCCCTCACTCCTTTTCTGTTCGCTTGCAGCTCGCCAGCTAAATGAATCCCTGGGACTGTCAACATCCCTTGAACCGCGATGAGCTTGCTCACAGGGAAAGGCTGGGAGTGCTTTACCCTGGCCCGCAAAATTAGGAAGCTAATCCCCATCTCCAGCTCCTCTCCTTGCTCTTTATGCCCTAGAAGATTCTGGATATTTTTGGCTTATTTGTTTTGTTTTTGTTGGGCATCGTGGCTCTTCTTTCTAACAGCTGCAGATGGGGATTCTGACATCCCCCTCCCAACTCGGCCTGCAAAACTGCCTCTCTGGGGAAGCGGGGTGGTCCAGGGGTTCCTAAGTCACATCAGAGTCGTCTGGGGAGTGAAAATGCTGATGCCTGAACAGTGCACTTTGGCGTTTGCCAGGAATGAGGCTGGATCTACACCAAACAAGCCAATGGCCACATTTGTCTGACTTGGGGGCAGTGCAGCCCGGCCGCAGGGTAAGCCTCAATTCCCACTTCTGCAAAGCGCCGTCTGGCTTGCCCGAGCAGCTCGGGAGGGATGCTGATGAGGAGGTGGGTGCAGCTGTGGGTGAGTGGGGGTGGACACGGCTAGACTCCCACCCCTGCCCCCAGCCCATGATGATGGCAAGTTGGGCCCAAGAGGTCATCCTTTCCTCCAGCACTCTGGTGAGACAGCAAGAGGACAGATGGTCAGGGGTGGCTGGAAGGGACGTGGCTGGTCCAAAGGGTACGGGGGAGGACTCTGTGGTTAGACAGTCGGGGTTCACATCCTGGTGCCGGTTCCTCTCTGCACCTCCATCCCTTCATCTGCCGATGACAGTGGCTCCTGAAAGGGGTTGTAAAAGCGCCCCGGGCTGGTGAGCGGTGGGTCACGCTGGCCGCTGCTCTGCTATCTCTTTAACTTCTGGTGAACTTCAGGCTTCGATCAGGTGAGATCCAGCCTCATTACTTAATTGTTTCAGTGAGGAACACCTGCGAGCCCACGGGCAGGTTTGGGCAGGAAAGAGGGAGGACACCTGGAGGAGGTGGTGGGTGGAGGTGAGGGAGCTTGAGGCAGAGAGTTGCTCGGAGGGCTGGTGGGTGAGTCCGCAGCTCTTTAGAGACGTTGTAGGCCTTTGTGAAGTGCAGCTCGCTCACCCTTGGATGCCGGCAAGCCTTCCCTGGCCAGCATCGGGGGGACGACTGTCCTGGTACCAGATGACTAAGCAGGACTGAGGTAAGAGCCTGTGAGCCTGAGTGAGCCCGGGCATCCAGGGGGTGGCTGGGCGCTGCCCTGGGGGCTGGGCTGGGTGCGGCGGGTGGAGAGGGAAGTCATCTTTCAGCTCTGAGGAGCAGGACCACGTTTCTGGTGGGAACCCGGTTACCTGATAACTCCTGTGACTTCTGAATACTGGCTTTTTACCTTTCCTCTCCCCTCCAGCACTTCAGGGACCTGAGCCAAGGATTTGGACCTTGGGCCTCCTGGGCCCCAGCATGGAGCTGGGGGAGGCAGAATTCAGGAAGCCCGGGCCGCATGGAAGGGCCGGCGGGGTGGGAGCAGCAGGCCTCTCTCTGCTCCGACTCCCCCTCAGAGCTCGCAAAACCTTGCAAATGCATCTGAAAGAGCAGCCTTTATTTTTCTTAGCGGTAGTGGTGTGGTCTTGGCTGGGGACTGCCTTTCTGGGGTTGTACCCATTCACCCACCCCTGTGAATGTCCGCTTTTAATCGGTGGATTTTTCTCTGTCTTAGCACTGTGTGCTTTTTGTGAGAATGGTTTCAATCATAGGTTGTTTTTTAAAAGTAACCAGTTGTACTAGTGTATTTTCCTTCCGGAAATGGCCTTGTTGGTGTTACGCGTACATGCGAGTTGATGGGAGTATTTGGAGATTGCCGAAGCGATGAAATTGAGGGTGCGTGTGTTTGCCTCGGAAAACTGGGTCTGCTTGTAGCTCTCGATGGAATGCTCTGGCATTCACAGTGTGAGGTCTCGGGCTGAGGACCCAGGAGGTGGGGGATGGTAGCTGAAATTTTTCGTGAAACCTCATGTGCCCAATGCACAGTGAGGCCAAACAAACCGAACCATCAGAGTTTGGAGCAGAGAAAGGCTAATTCCAGGGTTGAGCAGGGAGGACGGGGCAGCTCATTCTTGAAAGACCCGAACTCCTTCATGGTTTTTTGGGGAAGAGTTTTTAATAGGCAAAATTTGGGTCGGGGCAGGGCTGCAGGGTGTGGATCCCTCTGGTTGCTGGTGATTTAACAGGGTGGTGTTCCAGGAATTTCTAACCATCAACCAGAAGGTTCCAACCAGGCTGGGGTCCACGTACTTGTGCTCCGCCTAAGTCACCGTCCTCCACCTGGGTGGGAGCCCTAGTTTCTGCAGAAGAACTCAGAGCTGTGTATCAAATTGTTATGCACATCCGCTTCAGACCTGGGACCAGGCCCCACCCCGCACTGTTGTTTTCCTTTGTTTCTGCTTTTCCTCACTCCCCTAATTAGTAACTGTTTGAACCTGCCCTTTGGAACTCAGAGAAGGTCTAGGAGGCTGAGACCTTTTCCCTACAAACAAGAAACGGGACACAGAAATGTTTTGGGCCACAGGGTTCTGCTTGGTTTCAAAATGGCTGGGGCCTGTTTTATGGACTTTAAGAACATGATGGAAGGGGGTGGCAGCGATGTGAGTGAGGATACAGGGCTTTCCCTCTCTTTTCTGCTGTGTTTTGACTGAATTAAAGTCACATTTAGTAAATGGCATCAGGTGAATGGCTACGTACTGGGAACTCCAGGTATGTTCCTTTATTTAGTTCTTAGACCGACTAACCCCTTCAGGTTGATGATTAAGCCCAGTTTATAGATGGGGATGCTGAAGCTGGGTGGGGGAGTAATTTCCCTAAGGCCCCACAGCTGGGATCTGAACAGAGCTGGGATCCGACTACAGATCACTTTTATTCCCATGACCATGGTATTTCTACTCTGCTGTGTTTCCTTTCCCCTTGAGGAGATTTACTAGTAATGGGAGGCAGAGAGGTAAAGGGTAACGTTTCTTGAATGCCTACTGTGTGCTATCCCTTATGCTAAGTGCTTCACCATTATCTCTAGCCTGCAGCGCCCTGGGGGTGGCATGGGGGGTTGGTCCTGTTATGACCTTGGTTTCACAGAAGATGAAACTAAGGCTTAGGGGTCTTATGTGCCTTTCCTGGTAAATAGTAGAGAGGAATTCACAGGACAGCCTCCGTGGGCTCACAGTGAACAGACTGGGTATGGGAGGGGTCTTCATGGTCTGAGAATCCCCTGCCAGAATAATGAACTTACAAGCATGGATAGAGACTGTTTTCAGTGGATTATCAAATACTTGCAGAGCGTCAATTTTGTAAAAGAGTCTGGGTCTAAGATGCTGTTCAGAGATACTGAGAAGAGTAGGACATAGCCCGTTCTTGGGGAGTTGACCTTCTGGTCTGCTTATTGGTGTTACGGCATGCGGGAGGGGGCGGGCACTTCAGGTTTCCCAGAGCAGGTGTGGTTTGTGTGCTGAAAGGGTGAGTCGGATGTACTGGGGGCAGGGAAAACCTGAGGATGATGGGAAGAGGTAGACTCTTTGGCTGGAGCAAGGCCGATTTTCCTGATTGAGGAGAGCCTCAGAGGCCAGGGTTTACTCTTAGAGTGGTACCTGAGCCACCTGACGGCAGTGGAAAGCCCTGGCCTGGGGGGTGCTTCCCCAGACTCATCAGGCAGGGGGTCTGGATTGGACTGGGAGGTGGGGGGGATGAGGCTGGAGAAAGGTCCACCAGGTTGCAAAGCTGTTGTGAGCTACTGGGCAGGAAAAGGTTAATGCTGGACCTCCCATTAGAGTGAGTGGTTCCACTGGCAGTAATGTAATGCCAGGAAGAGGGGCAGAAGTCAACCTTGCTGATGTGACTGAGTTGGGGGTTCAGAGATTAGATGAGGTTCCTAGGCTCTAAGCACCTCCCCCGAACCGAGGATGAATTGATTTGCATTTTTTATTAGGAAACTCTTTCTTCTTGCCTGAGCTCTGCAAGGTTCCCGTCCATTACTTGGTGAGAGCCCCAGGTGTGACCTGTATAGTGATTTGAGCCTGGGATCATCTGGAGGTTGCTGTAACTCCGTAAAGGAGTGGGCAGGGGAGGAGGCAGGCAGACGTCGGTCTACCACTTCACGGACCAATGTTGGCAGCCATGAAGGCTGGCTTGTCTTGGGCATGGAGTTCAGTCCTAAGGGGCCTGATGCATAGATAGCGGGGAGGGAGGAAGGAGAAAGCCATGAAGAAGGGAGGGAGAGAGAAGAAATGCCACTTGCAGGGCACTTGCAGGTTGTAACAGTTAAAGATCAGGTTGATGACCTTGCCTCTCTATCACTCTGTGTGTCCCACTTGGAGTCATTCTAATCCAACAGCAACCAACACTGTATTTTAGGATCCTCCCCCAAATTGGAGCTATATTCAGAATTTCTCAAGTTTTTTAATTCCTGAAAGTCTTTTAAATACGTCCTTCCAGGTCAGGTATCACTGACTGAGGGGACTGAGGCTCTCTTGTCTAGCTTACTGTCAGACTGTCATTGTCACCAAAACTTGTCTCATTGCTAATTATCCCACTTTTTTTAATCAGTCTTTTTTTGGTTGGGAGTAATGGGGGAGGTAACTAAGTTTTCATTTGATTTATTTTAAATGGAGGTACTGGGGAATGAATCCAGGACCCTGTGCATGCTAGGCGCGTTCTCTACCACTGAGCTAAACCCTCCTCCTAATTATCCCACTTTTAGTGAAGCAATCGAGAGCAACTGGTAGGAAATACCACTTTGATTGAAAGGTGGTTTCACTGCATTGATTTCTTTAATAATTAGAAACAAGTTGGCGAGGATGTGGAGAAAAGGGAACCCTTTTGCACTGTTGGTGGGAGTGTAAGTTGGTGTAGCTACTGTGGAAAACAGTATGGGGATTCCTCAAAAACTAGAAATAGAACTACCATATGACCCAGCAATTCCACCCCTGGGTATATATGTGAAAAAAACCATTAATTCGAAAAGATACATGCACCCCAAAGTTCACAGCAGCATTATTTACAATTGCCAGGATATAGAAACAACCTAAGTGACCACCAACAGATGACTGGATAAAGAAGATGTATGTATATACAATGGAATACTGTTCAGCCATTAAACAAAAATGAAATTTTGCCATTTGCAGCAACATGGATGGACTTGGAAGGCATTAGGTAAGTGAAATAAGTCAGAGAAAGACAAATACTATATTATATCACTTACATATGGAGTCTCAAAAATACAACAAACTGTGAATATAACAACAAACACAGATGCAAAGAACAAACTAATGGTTACTGGTGGGGAGAGGGAAGGGGGAGGGGCAAGAGGGGTAGGGGGTAAAAAAAGTGTTATTATGGGATTATGTGAAATCGTGTGTGTGTAACTTTTGAAAATTGTAAAGCACTATAGAACTTAAAGAATCTTTCATTCAGTAACAAAATTAATTAGAAACAAGAGGCCAAATGTGGGGACCTTCTCTTGCCCGAGAGGAGTAGCGGAGATGAACTTCTCACAAAGGGAGCTTTGGTGAGGACATGCCTCAGGGATGCCCCGTGTGGGTGGTGGTGCGCGTGTCTCTGGTTGTTCCTGGTGGATCCTGACCTGCAATTCCATCGGGTGGTCATTCCTGACACTTTCTGTTCTATGAGGTCAGTCTGCTTGCCTTATTTATAAGTTTACCAAGTGACCTAACTTCTTAAGGAATGTTATTCCTTGGAAGATGACATCTGAAGACATACAGATGTGGCCACATAGTCTGATGAGGCCCTTAATTCGTTCTGTGGTGAAGAAGCTGTGTCGAAAGGGTACTGGATGAAAAGAGGGTGTTCCAAAGTATCCCTGCACCTGTGCTGTCCGGTGGAACTTCCTGCCGTGCTGGAGATGTTCTGGATCTCTGCTGTCCCGCATGACAGCCACAGGCCCCATGGAGCTCTGGAGTGCTTGGAATGTGGCTAGTGTGTCTAGGGAACTGAATTTTAAAAATTGTATTGACTTTTAATTCATTTAAATTCAAATAGCCATACGCAGTAAGTGGCTACTGTACTGGTGAGCACTGCCCTGAACAACAGCCAGAGGAGACCAGTTACTGTGCTTAGAACTTGGATGCAGGTCTTAGCTGGGCAGGCTGGTTTGTGAGATACAGGCTATTTTAGTGGACACTAGGAAATCTAATAGATGGCATAGAATTGTGAGATTTTATATAAATGTTGGAATTCAAAGAAGACTTGGGTGAGTTGGAGTAGGCGGGGAGGTTTCTTAAAGGAAGAGGGCATGCCCATAGCTTTCAGGTCTTCTGGAATCATATCTCGGCAGCCGTTAATGTTCTCTTTATTCATGCTCTTAGGGAAGGAGTGTGGTATGGAAGACTCCAGGCCTGGGAGCCTGGCATATCTGTGTGTTTAGATGGGGGTCACCTATGCAAGATACTTAGTTTTCTAAGCCTCAATTTCTTCATCTGTAAAATATGTGGAATAGGACTTGCAGGAGCTCAGATAACTTATACCAGGTCCCTAGGGTCTTGGCACATAATAGGTTCTCCATGAGTGTAGGCATTATTATCAGAAACAGGATTAGCATATATATACCTGAAGCTCCCTGACTTCTGAAAAGTGCGTGATGAGACGGGGTTCAGACTCCTTTCCTTCTTGTCCTCTGATGAGGGAGATCTGGCTCTTCACATGTATTGAGCCAGGAGTCCCGAGACTGTCATGGGGAGAGTGGAGAGAAGGCAGGAAGGGTGTGACAAGGCTAAGGAATACACAGAGGGGCTCTCGCAGAATTGAGGACTAGACTGTGATAAATAGCTTCTCCTCTTCGGTCACTGGTGAGGCACAAGTTTATCGGTGTGTATTGCAATCTTCTGAATTCCAGCTTTCATCCTCCTCTCCTCCCAGAAGAGTGTGAAGTGGAGTTTACAGCTTACACACTCTCTGGGGGTCTGGGCATTTATTTGCGGGGCCCCTTGGACACCTCCTGGAGGTGATCTCATCATCACTTCCTTATCTGGGTTCTGTGTTTACTTGAACACTTGAGGTTGATTTAGTATCTTACAAGAACTGAACATTATCTTCCAGACATCATTAATCTCGCCTTTCTTATCCAGTGTAAGTGTGAAATTAATCAACAAGGAAAGGGAAATTAATAATATGTTGGTAGTCATCATTCATCAGGAGGCTTCACAGCAGGTATGAAATTAACTTTGAATTAATATACACTTTAACAAATTAAAGGTATAGAAAAGGGTTATTTATTATTTAGGAAATGCCCCTTAATGCTTCTTGCTTGGATAATTAGTTAGATGATGGGTGGTGTCTGGTGGTAAGATCGTTGGATATCGTGAAGTCACCTTAGGACCCATAGAAAGCATTGTATCAACTTTTTTTTTTTTCAATATTTCACTTAGAGAAATGAGATAAAGCCAGATGGTTAATGCGTACTTGTTTCCTGTCAGTTGAAAAGATTTGCCCAAATACTTGCAGTTTTGATCTCTATTTACAATAAACTAAATTTGATTCCTGGTTCTGTGTTTCCTTGTTATGACATGTGGTATGATCAGTTTCAAAGGATACATTATTATGAACATGTTATAGAAAAGGATGGAGCATTACAATTATAACTCTCTATTGCAGCTTTTGCTGAGGTTGGTAAAGGACAGGCTTTTGTTACTGAATCGTTCCTGTAATTATCTCAGAAATAACAGGCAACAGTCACCTTCCATTAGGGGTGGGAGAGAAGGAGCCTTACTATTTAAGTGAAACACATAAGGTACTGAATGAATCATCCTTAGCCTCATCATGAGGAATTAAAAATAGAGAGGAACAGTTGACATCATCCTATAGCAGGTTTTTAAGGAGCAGAAAGATGGCAGATAGTTTTTGAAGGAAAAGAGCATCCTGAAGTGGTGTCCCAGCCCACATGTGAACAGCCTATTGGCAGTGGTTCTCAAACTTGAGAGTATATCCTGGTCTCCTGCAGACAGGTTGAGGGTCCCAGCCCGGAGTTTCTGATCAGTCGATGTGTGGTGGGGTCTGAGGTTTTACATTCCCACTTTCCCAGTTGGTGTCGATGTTCTGGTTTAGGGGCTGCACGTTGAGAACCATTAGGCTAAGGGAGAGAAACTTACTCCCAAAACAATCTTAAGACTAATTCCCTAGTGCCTGTTGAATAATTTTCATGAAAATAGCAAATTTTGTTTGGGGTCATGTGTGATTTTTGTAAAGGGGAATCTGCTCTTTGTTGACACTGTAAATAAACATTAAAAACAGTTACAAACCACTACAATGGGGTATCACCTCATATGGGTCAGAATGGCTATCATCAAACAGTTTACATATAAGTGCTGGAGAGGGTGTGGAGAAAGGCAACCCTCCTACACTGTTGGTAGGAAAGTAAATTGGTGCGCCAGTATGGAAAGTAATATGGAGGCTCCTTAGAAAACTAAAAATAGTTACTATATGATCCAGCAATCCCACTCTTGGGCGTGTAACCAGAAAAATACGAGAACTCTTAATTCAAAAATATCTGTGCACCCCACTGTTTACAGCAGCACTGTTTACAATAGACGAGACCTGGAAACAACCTAAATGTTCATAACTCAGTCACTCAGACACAAAAAAGAATGAAATAAAGCCATTTGCAGCAACATGGATGGACCTAGAGATGATCATACTCAGTGAAGTAAGTCAGACAGAAAAGACAAATGTAAGATGGTATCACTGATATGTGGAATCTAAAAAAAATAATACAAGTGAATCTGTTTTCAAAACAGAAACACACACAGACATAGAAAACAAGTGGTTACCAAAGGGGAAAGGGATAAATTAGGAATATGAATTAACAGATGCTTAATACCACATATAAAATAGACAGACAACTAGGATTTATTGTATGGCACAGGGAACTATATTCAATATCTTGTAATAACCTGTAATGGAAAAGAACCTGAAAAAACAATAAAGAATATATAAGTGAATCACTTTTCTGTACACCTGAAACTAACACAAAATTGTAAATCAACTATAGTTCAGTCAAATTCTTTTTAAAAGTTGCAAACCTAGATAATTGGTCTTGTGGCCCACTGTCGTCATGTCTTGGCAAAATCTTAGATAAACTTTACTGACTACAAATATTATGTCTATAATCCAAGTTAGTGATGAATTCAGAAGTCACAAAGTTTAAATATTTTTCTTTTCTCATCTGTGAATCAAACAGTACCTGCAGATCAGCTATAGGAGAAAAGTCATTTTAACCAAGGGTATTCCAGGACACAAGCCACTAAATCATTGTTACTGTCGTACATGCCTGACATAATAGCTGTCGGCAACGTGAAAATGTAACACGCTGGGCACCAGGTAGTGGTTCCAGGCTTCTCACCGGCTCTAGAACTGCCCTTTTATTTTCTTATTAGTTTATTATCCCCTTAGAAAAATAGCCACCACAGTAATAATAATTGCCCACGTTTGTAGAGGGCTCGCTGCCTCTGTCATGTGGTGGCATTGCTGTTTGGCTATGTTGTGGTGGTTTGTGAATGCCCGCCACCATTTCTGATGGAGGCACTGTGATTACCTCTGCTTCAGACCCAAGAAGACAGAGGCTTGGAGAGGCACTTGGTTGTGAGAGTTGGGCCTCTGTGTTTGAGTCTGGGCAGTGTGTGGGGCAGATTTAGATTTGAGTCTATTTTGGGAAGCTCTTGGTGGAGCCTTGATGAGAGACCTCACTGAAGTGGAAAGATGCTGGGAAGTCTGTTGAAGTGTGATGAAACCAAACGTATTTGGTCAAGATTATGTACGTCCCGGTGTCGAGGACCACTCTAGATCTTTGTAACTGCACAAAATTGTCCTGTGTGGTAAATTTAGCTTCCCTGCCCAACCTAAGATGAACGCCACTTGAAGCCAGTATTGTAATCATAGGACCTTTTTTCTCTGTGACTGTCTGACATTCCCTAAGGAAGATTGAATGGCTTAAGGCTGATAATGATGGTCATGATTTGTTTCTAGTGTGTGCCGCTTGGTCGTCTTATCATTGGAAGGCTTTTCTCTAGGCATGACCATATTCTAGGCAGAACTGTAGACTCCCTTCAACTATTTTCTCACTTGAGTCAACAACATACAGGATGGCTTTGGTGTTCTTTATGAGCCATGTTTGCTTAGGTTGTGGAAAAGGAGAGAGGGAAAGCCTGCTTTGAGTTATGTCCATGGTTGCATCAAGATTCTGAGACTCTCCATTTAGAGAGACATTGTCCATAGGGAATAAGAGGATGGAAAGCTTGAGTGTAGAACTGAAAAGGGGTCAACCTGACAGATGACTGTGCTGAAGGGCATGAGGGGTGAGGAGGCATGAAACCCACATGTCTGGAATTGGCCTCCATCGTCCTGTGTCATCATCAGATCCAGAGTAGATATAGCAGAGGTGGTCTTTGAACATGCTTGCTTTATCATGGCTCACCTTTACAGGTGCTTTGTGTTTTTCCTTCTAATGTCTTTTATTGAAGTATAATCAATTTACAATGTGTCAATTTCTGGGGTACAGCATAATGTTTCAGTCATACATACACATACATATATTCCTTTTCATATTGTTTTTCATTGTAGGTTACTACAGGATATTGAGTATAATTCCCTGTGCTATACAAAAGAAATTTGTTGTTTATCTATTTTATATATAGTAGTTAGTGTCTGTAAATCTCAAACGCCCAATTTATCCCTTCCCACCCCCTTTCCCCTCTGGTAACCACAAGTTTTTTCTATTTCTGTGAGTCTGTTTCTGTTTCGTAAATAAGTTCATTTGTGTCTTTTTTTGTTTTAGATTCCACATATCAGTGATATCATATGGTATTTTTCTTTCTTTCTGGCTTACTTCACTTAGTATGATATTCTCCCGGTCCATCCATCTTGATGCAAGTGGCATTATTTTATTCTTTTTTATGGCTGAGTAGTATTCCATGGTATATATATACCACAACTTCTTTATCCAGTCATCTGTTGATGAACATTTAGGTTGTCTCCATGTCTTGGCCATTGTAAATAGTGTTTAGAGATGCTTGGAATGGGGAAGGGGTGATAGGCCAGATACTCGGAGATTTCTAATAGAATGCCACTCTAGAGGGTGGAGCTTGTCAAGTTGGTTACTTTGTGGGTTATTTACAATTTCTTTTATCCAAAATATAAAATGAGAGGGGTTAATGTTTGAAAATGGGATTCCAGTTTTTTCCTACATACTCTCTCACTGTGTATCCCCGATGATTGCTACCTTATTTTTCTTTCTAGATTGAGTTGCATTCTCATGATTGCTATTTACAAATGCTTTCACAGTTTAGGTATAATTGACGGAGGAAAATCAAAGCATAAGCCCAAGAAATGATTGAGGGAGCCTATTAATACATAGAAAAGATACTTTGGGGTGAAATCTTGATGAAAGCTGTGGAGTGGTGCTGTATTGAAAATTAGGAAGCAGAAAGAACTTCCTTCAACATTTTCTTTATCTATAAACACAGCTAGAAATAGCTATAAACTTTCATTAATGTTATAGACTTGGCTCCACAGGAAATGATATTTAAGATTAGTTGAACATTAAAGCTTTGCTGAGGATAAAAGTGAATGGCCTTTGGGTTTCTTGGTGACCATGAATTTTGCAAAATGTACAGAGCCAAGCATGAGGCAAAAGTTTTCCTGTGATTCAGGGAGCAGGCAGCTTGTCTGATTCTTAAGGTGAACTCAAGATTGAGTTCTTAATTAGTATGAGTATTATTAAAGAAAAAAATCCAGATTTGAAAGCACCGGGCGAGGTAAAGGGTAACAAAGTTTTAGTTTTTTTCTTTTGGGACGTCATGAACATTTTGACTTAAGTCACCACTGCCTGTGCACTTGATCCCAATACTCAAAGGCAAATTGCCATGTAAGATACTGCATTAAATGTTTATGAAAGCATACAGGAAAGAGTGAAAGCACTGGAAGTAAGTTGATACTATTCAGGTCAGAGGCACCTGAGTGTTCTCTTGCTTAGCCAGTACAGCTACACACAATGAGTTGTTTTTGATGTTGACCAAGACGCTTAGGATTGTTTTCTTGAAATAGATCTTGGTGTTGCTTACAGGAGTTAGTTGCATTTTCTGTACCACAATAATCCAGTTTCAGAACCCATTTCTTCACCTCAAAGCCGTCTCTGATAGAAGCTGTTATAAAAGTGGCCACCCGCATTGATCTAGCTCCTTCCAGCCTTCATACCCATCTTGAGTAGACACTTGAGGCAAGACTGTTTCATGGAGGTGGTGGATTTGGAGTGACGGCAGGTCAAACCTGCTCTCCCAAGTGGCCCCAGTGCACAGCCCTCTGCTATGGCTCAGAGATTGCTGACACAGACAAAAATGTTAATGCTGTGAAGGGCAGTTATATGCTGCAGACCATACAAAGAGGGAAATCAGCTTTGGATTAAAAATAACAACACTGTTTCAGACATTTTCCAGCAGAATAGGATACATGTTTGTGGTCCATGACTGTCTTCGGTAGAAAGTAGACCAGTTGGCTAATCTTAGAAGACCTCTGGGTGGTCAGCTTGAAGATGGGTCTTTATTTTTTTTCCTTCCCTCCTTCCTTACCCCTCTGTTGAGCTCTCCTTCAGTTTTATAATTCTCTGCTGATAAATTCCATGAATATCAGAAACACCATATGTATCTGTTAAAGAACATGTTTTCCCCCTTTTCTTTTTTTATAAAGGCATTTTGTAGAGGGGAAAATATTAGCAATATCAGAAGCACATAGTAGATATGTTTATAAAATGGCTTTTTTTTTTTTTTACTGCTTTTTTAGTTTTATTCTTCAAGGTGAAGCAGCTACAAGTAATCTGTTACAGTAGAATGAGCAGGCTTATAGTTCAGTTGGCTTTATCTCATACTGCAAACTCCTTAGTTTTTTCTTGTCATAGAGCTATGTATTTTAAAAATTGTGTGTATACACTGTGTGTGTATATTAATGTAGCCTAGTCCAAAAAGCACTAGGCTCAGTAAAAGCTTTGGTTTAATGCCTCCTGAGACTTGGAACAAAGAGTGGTTTTGTGTTGATGCTCTGTCTTTGCCAAGGGAGCCTTACTTCTACCGAACTACAGATGGATGGGTTTGGATCCCAACAGGTGAGATAATATAATTTTTTAGATAAATGCCTCTGAGTGTGGAAAGGATAAGGCCTCTACTTGGCTATTTTTAGGTATTTATCTTAAAAGGCAGTTGGGTTCCAAAATGGTAGAGGCGTAGTTGGTAGAAGCCCTTTGGCAGCCTGTCCATTTGCCACGGATCAAGTCCTTAAAGAGGAGAAAGTTAAAAATGTCTCTGTCCTTGTGACTGCAGGGGTGATGACTGTTCTAGGGTGACATGGGGGGGGGTGCATCCTTCAGGCCCTGTAAGTACTGTGATAAGCAGCTGTGAACCTGGTCAAGGTCAGACCCAGGGTGTTTGCCCTTAGGAGGGAGAGGACCAAGTAGCTGAGTCAGGTGTTAGTGTTTGGAACCATCAAAATACACAGCCGTCCCAAAAGGCCAGGAGGTTCCTCTTCCAGTGCACCTCAGTCCTGAGGGGGTGTCTCCAGCTACCTGGTTACCGCCTGGTGAAACTGAACTTTTGGGTTCATCGGGCAAGGAGATTTTATCTGTCTGGAATTAGTCAAGCGACTGGAGCAGATGGCCTTTTATTACTTTATTCAGTCATTATGAAACCTAAATTTATTACACTGGATCACGGCCAGTTACTCTTTTTTTTTTTTTTAATTTTAACACCTTATTTATTTTGCTCTTAAAAAATTAATGGACTTAATTTTTTTTAGAGCACTTTTAGGTTCACAGGCAAATTAAGCAGAAAGTGGAGTTCCTATATCCCCATTTTACCCCACCCCAGTTTCTCTTATTTTTAATATCTTGCATTAGCATGGTCCATTTGTTACCATTGATGAACCAATATTGATACATTATTATCAACTAAAGTTTGTTTTTTTTTTTTTAACACTTTAAAATTGTTTTGAGAACAAAGAATATGGGACAGAGACCATAGGTGGCTCACAAAGTCCAGAATATGTACTATTTGGTCCTTTATTGAAAAAGTTTGGCCGGTTACTTTTAGATTGTAGGACTGGCTCCCTTCAGAACAGCTCAGCCCAGACCTGACAAAGAGGTTCATGATGTGAACGTAAGCAGAGCAGTGAGCTGGAGAGTGTGACTCACAACGACTTCATGATCTCTGAACTGTGCCTGTATCAAGGAGTTGATGTTCAGGGAGTACATTTTCCAAAGCCCCCAGTTACAAATATATTTTCTGGAGGGAGCAATTTGCTAAGTACTTTCTTGTTTTAACTGTAAGAATAGTCTTTCATGCTTAGAACCACTGTCCAAGCTACCCTTGAGAGTCACCTTGGTAAATCAGGCATGCAACTTAGAAGAATATTTGGATTTCACAGGCTGATAGGATTTGGGTGTCGAGGTTAAGGGGCAAGCAGAGTGAAACATTAAACATTCATAATCCTTGTTTCTTTTATGTATGTGGGTCTTTGAACAAACTTTGTCTCTAACAACATCCCAGGAAAAAAAACCACCCCAGCAACTCAGAGGCAGATTAATGTCTGATGTGAATAAAAGCCTTAGTTAGAACTCGAAAATTGGGTGACCCTGTGACTTATCAGACGCTTCTCTCAAGCTGTCACCTTGAGAGTTTGTCCCGTTGAGAGAAACCAGAGAAACAAGAAACATTTCCTTCAGAACCTCAAAGAGATTTCACATCTCTAAAGACATGGCGTTTTGTCTAAGATGGAATAAGCATGTTTAATCCATCACAGGCACACCTCCACCCCCACATCACACACATCACTTGCATGGAATGGGCTTCATTTCAGAGACTGGACAACTGAACAATCTGTCTTTCAGGGTATGTTCTGGAACTACTGTAGTGGTGACAGATAGGGAAGTCTGTTCACTGCCCTCCAGGAGCTGCCTGGCATGGCGGCTGGGGGTGTAGCAGGCTGACATCAGGGAGGCTCTGAACTGAGTCTGTGGTCCCTGATGCCCAGGTACTGGGGTTTATGCTCTGCAAAGGATGAGCATCTTTCTGCCTTTTTTGTGCTGTGATTTTTTCCCCCTGTGCTGTGTGGGGCAGAGCAGATAGACATGTTGACATCGTGTGGCACTCCTGGGCTGTGTCCGTCTGCCACCAAATGTGCCGTCACTTTCCCCTGCAGCAGGCCGTACCTAGCTGCCTTTGGCAGGGCCTCTTGGCTCCTCTGGAAATAACTCCTGAAAGAGCAGCTGTGTGTCGGCCTCCTCCAGAGCCGTGGAATTGGGCTGTTGTCGACCTGTCGTTGGAGGAGTTCCCAACACAGCCGACTTGGCTGTCATTGACATTTAGAACTTGAAAGCCATATCACAGATGAGTTTGCGTTTCTTATGATCCTTTAAATAGCCTTCAGAATATAAAGCACGCTCTACACACTTGGACAATGCCCAGGAGTTTGGAAACGGTTGGGTCTTCCTGGAGGTGGAGACGCAGCTCACCCTTCTCCCCTGACCATACTGTAAAACCGTCTCTCTTCTGATTCAGCTGGGAAGAAGCTGTCCTGGCTTTATGCTTAGATTTATGTGTATATGAGTCAGTTTAGATCAGGAAGACTATTGGCTTCTGAAAACAAATGACTCTTTAACTCTGATGGTCACAGAGGCTGGGGTAAGAAAGGGTATTCCTGGGAAATGGGTGTCAGAAAATGTTTCTCAAATAGGTTGGTAGATTGAGTACATGGTTTTTTATGCCTGACTTTCCCCAAGAACCATCTTGTTTCATTTCTGGGGCTGTGACTAGAGGATAAGGATGCAGTGTTCATGGTAAAAATAAAAATGAAACCCAGACCCTCCCCAGCTGATCATGTGAACACATATGTCCAAAGTCGAGAAGGCAGTAGAACTCATTTTCCTGACTGTGGGTCTGTCTACACTGTAAACTCCCGGAGGACAAGGGCTGGCCTTATTTCTCTTCATACCACCAGTGGCAAGCGCAGAACCCGGCCTGTGGCAGCAAGATGAGCTGAACAACCAATGAGTGTAAAACAGAAAAGGTTTTGGGTAGGAAAAGTTTTGTCTCACTTTATTTTTATCCCAGTAGCACAAGCATTGAAATACAATAATCAGCAAACCCAGATTATGGGATTTCAAGTTAATGACATTTGCCCGTCGACGTCAAAGACGAGTAATCTTGCAAGAGCTGTACCAGATATGGAGACCTTAGATGCAAGGAGAGTGAAACAGCCTTCACTGCCCATGCTCAGATTTCTTTTTGTGGTTCCCAGGACATTAGCCACATTTTAGGAAATGTCAGTGCCTGACCTTGGTTGGCTGTGTGCTGCGCAACCAAGTCCAGCATCTATCTTACCTGGAGTGGGGCGGGCACAGCCTCTTGAGCCAGCTTGATGGTGACCATGGGCTTTGGGAAGAGAGGCAGCTGGGGATGGTAGTCACCGTCCCAGTCTTTGCCTGTGTGGCACACTGGTACTCTGTCTCAGAGCCCACGAGGTGCCTGCCGTCTGTCTAGAGGGGCCCGTTGACAGAGGGGCATGTTAGGTTAACCTGCTTCTCCTCTGGCCCAAGGGACAGACTAGGGTGCATGGCGGGCAGAGATCAGGGCTGCGGCAGCCCCTGGTCTCATCGCGTGGCCAGACGTGGAACAGCAGAGCAGTTGTCTCCACAAGGCGTGCCTGGTTTTGACGGGATCTAATCAGAATTCCCACTTGTGGCAGGAGGTTTCAAAACAGCATCATGCATCTGTTCTCTGGCTTTACTTGAGAAAAAAAAATTTAAAATCTTGAAATATTTCAGGTACCCAGACAAGTGCAGAGACTTAGTGGAACACTCGCTCATCATCTGCTTCCCCCTCCACTCCCTGCCCTCCTTATCTCACAGATGACACCTGTCTCATTAACTGTGAAAGGTGCTTATGTTGGCATATGTTAAAATTACCATCCTTTTGTCCCCGGGAATTCTAAAAAAAAAAGTGGTCTGCCTGGAACCGAGAGCTACCTGGAGCCCCAGGGTACCTGCGCTCTGGGGAGGGTTGGTGCCACCTGGCTCCACCCTCACCTGCGGTTTCCTTTCTTCCTTCTGTTAGGTCATCACCATCATCGCCATCCATCTGATTTTCTCGTTATTTGTTTTCAAGGAGGTGTATACGTTTCCTTCCTTCTCTCCGTATGCTCCTCTTCCAGTAGTGCGGGACTCCCATGTAACGGGCAGTTCAGTGGGTCCTGCTGGGCAGAGCTAATGCTGTCCTCACATCCCCTTCCTTTCTCATAACGGTTCATCGCACCTGATGCCGCACACAGACCACGCACTCTGTAAGTGACCTCTCCTTTCTCCCCGAGCCAGTATGGAATCTCCAGATATGTGGACCTCGGTGGAGGAGAGAGGCGAAGGCTGTTGTATTTTGCCTCTCAGGTTTGGATGATGGACAGTCAGCATCTGCTGGGCAGACTGAGGCTCTCACTTGGGTTAGTTAACATGGATCGGGGCCACTGACAGGTTTGCAGTTGTTTCTTCTTTTATCTTGGCTCTTCTCCAGGACCGGAGTCCTGTGTTATTTTTGCCGTGTTGGTGGTTGACTGATCAGTCACTTAACCCTTCGTTTTGATCTGAGCCTCAGGATGGCTCACAGGAATCAGCACCCACAGGTCATGGGAGGGGCTCTTGGGAAGTTTACCACCACCCATTTAATGGGAGATGCCACCTAGAAAGGAGGGGTAGAGGGAGCTATTGAGCCAGGAGGGTGGGGCAGGAAGGATTGAAGAAGGGGGTGTGGTGACTTGGGGAGTTTGGTTGAAGAGTTTGGGGACTCTGGGTGCCTGGAGAAACAGAACAGGTTTTAAATATTCTAAACCATCATGGGTTGGTACCATAAAAATAAATGACTAGAAAAAATGAAGTGAAAAAAGAAGGAAGTCTAAAATGCCAGCCTTCAACTTTATTACGAGATTCAAAGACATAAAACCACCCTGTGCAGTGGGTGTACAAGTTAGCAGAACACTTGCTTGCTCACTATTGCTTCCTTTTGTCCACATGAACTTGTTTATTCCTCTTCTGTACCTGTACGTGATTATGGCCAGGCGTTACATTTTTATGCCCTGGGCAAGAAAATGGGATGAGAAGATTGCAAGTGGACAGGGACTGCTCAGGCCGCTGTCAGCAGCCAGGATTGGCTGGTGCCAACCATGAGAGTAAATTGGCCATGTGCCCTTAACAGCATTTGGACCTTTTTTTTTTTTTTTAAAATCAAGGTATTTATGAGTTGAAACTACTGCTTAGTCTTTTAAAAGTAAATAGCACTTAAGCAGAGGGAACCCATTGGTGCAGGAGGAGCCAGTAGCCCATGTTGCAAGGTGGCAGGGGTAATGTACTTGATAAAAAGCTGCAGTAGCTCTAATAGTTTTGTGAGTGCAATTTTCCCCCACTGCAGCAGCAAATTTAAAGAAAGCAAACCAAAACACCTTCATTTTATCTCAGTCTAGAGAGTCAGGATGTGAGAGGTGAGATTGTGGGAGGGCCAGGTGTGTGTGTGTGTGGTGGACTGGGTCTTGGCAGGACAGTTGGAGGGTGTCATGTCCTTTTAGAGCCAGTGTGTTTGTAGCGTGTCAGTCAGGAGAACGGGATGAGGAATTGGGAGCAGAGAACTTACTGCGGAAAATTGAGTTTGTGGGTGATAAAAAAAAAGGTGAGGTACCAAAGAGAATGTGTGCCAATCCCGAGATTGGCAGCCAATGGAAGATGTCCCACCCCTAGGGCTGAAGAGGGCATGGAAGTTAGAGGTGTTACCAGAAATGGAAAGTAGGTCCCTCTGGAAAGAGCTGCGTCTGTGGAAGAGATGCCCATGGGTGGATGGAAAGGGGGCGAGAGACCCCGGCCTCTTCCCTGCACCTGCCCTCCCAGCTGCCACCGGTGCCTCCCACCAGCCAACTCTACCTGGAAACCAGTTGGCAAGGGAGTTTGGGAAATGTAGTTCCCTGTGATACTTTGCAGAAAGGACAAGGAGTCCAAAGAATGTATGTGAGATGAAAAAAGTAGATGGCTGCTGTGGGGAGTGTGATCTTTTGGTGGAAAGATAGGAAGATCAATAGACTGGGAGATGGATTTAGAGAAGAAATTTTCTGAGTTATGATTTTTGATTTCTTTGTTGCACGCCATATTCCCCGTCCTGGGTTCTCTATCACCATCTGTGTTCTTTTTTCATGATTTTGTTACGTTTTTTACACCATCTGATATTTTGTTGACCTATTTGACTCCCCAGTAATAACAATGAACATTTATAAAGGGCTTTGCACCAGGAAGGCAGTGTTCTCAGTGCTTTATCGCTATGAATTCACTGTCTCATCAGAGCTGCTGTGAGGCAGGTACCGTTGATCCTCATGATTTGCAGAATCTATATTTGCGAGTTTGCCTCCTTGTTAAAACTTATTTGTATGATGCCCACGTAGGTAGCTGCAGTGTTTGATCATTTGCAGACGTATGTGGAGTGGAGGAAAGTTGAGTTGCCTGATGTCACTTTTCCAGCTCAGACTGAATGAGGAGATACTCTGCCTTCTAGTTTCAGGTCTCATACTGTAAATAGGTGTCCTCTTTGTGGTCTAATCAATGCAACTCTTGTGGCATTTTTGTGCTTTTTTTCGGTTGGTGATTTTGTTGTTCAAAATGGCCCCCAAGCCTGCAGCCAAAGTTATGTCTAGAGTTCCTAAGTGCACGGAGGCTGTAATGTGCCTTGTGGAGAAAACAGGTATGTTGGATAAGCTGCTTCTAGCATGAGTTATATAGTACTGTTGGCTGTGAGTTCCATGTTAGTGAATTAACGGTATATATTAAATAAGGTGTCTTAAAACAGACGCACATAATACATGGTTATGTCTTTTTTATTGAAATATAATCAGCTTATAATGTTGTGAAATATTAGTTTACAATGTTGTGTTTATTTCTGGTGTCCAGCACAGTGATTCAGCTATTCATATATGTATTTCTTTTCATATTTGTCTTCATCATGGGCTGTTGCAAGGTACTGAATACAGTTCCCTGTGCTGCACAGTAGGACCTTGTTGCTTATTTTATGTTTAGTCATTAGTATCTGCTATATGTCTTGATCAGTTGACAAAAATGTTCTGACCAGAGGCTCACAGGAACCATTCCCCTAGGAGCACTGGTTTAAAATTCTCCCAGTCGGTGTTCACGGTGACTTTATAGAACATCACTACTGCAAATGATGGCAGCCGGCTGCGCCACTGTTGTCCCCAGTTTGCAGACGGAGACCGCGGCGTGTAGAAATCAAAGTTGCCCAGCGTCATCCAGTGGGATCAGAACCCAGGCAGTCTGACTCCCCACCCTTCACTGCTGGCTCAGCGCTTCGATAGCTGTTTCATACTCTTTCCCACCTTCAGAATCTGCTATTGGAGCTCCTGGAACACACCCGAGGGCTGTTTTCAATGATTAAACACCTGTTGGTGGAGCCAGCAGTTACCTCTGGTTCAGATGAGAAGCATGATGTGTATAACCCTACAGGAGAGGTGATAATCTTTGACATCTGTATGAAAACCTCCATGTAGTTCGAAGGAGTTAGTTCTCATGCCAGCTCTCCAAAACACACATCACCCTCCATTTCATAAATAAAAGCTGGCATCCTGGGAGGCTGTGATGTGGTCAGGGCCCCACGGTGAGAAAGTGGTAAAGGAGGGACTCCAGTCCAGTTTCCTGTCCTCGAATTCCCCTCTTTTTGCAGCACCGATGCTGGCTCTCCACACGGCTCGCGGTGGAGGTGGGGGGGAGGCTTGCCTTGTTGCTGCTATTCTGATTTGCTAGGTGCATGCTGCTTTGACCTCAGGGAAGTGCAGAGAGTTAGAACTGGGAGTAAAATAAGTGATTCCAAGCTAGGGTCCAGAAATATTGTCTTTAAAATGATCATTTATTTCCATGTTTATAGACTATCTTTCATGGGCTGGAGTGGCCTTTTTGGAAAGATGTTAAGTTTGTTTCTGTTCATTAGGGAAATATCTGAAAATAAAGGGAAGAATTTGAGAGGGCTGCTGGCGTTTCCTTGGGGCTATACACTCACCAGCCATTGCACCTGCCTGGTTTCTTTAGTTGCCTTGTGTATTTAAATGTGTATGTTTGAATAATAGATGTACTTGTTAAGAATTAAAAGGGTGCTAGGAAAAAAAAAATCAAGTCTCCTTTCCCTGGGGCAAGCTTGATTCTTGTGTAATCATCCAGAGATATTCTGACCTCCACCCCAGGGACTCTCAGCTGGTGGTGATAAGGGACCTTTGTCACTTCTTGGGGGGGGGGGGGGGAGTTTGTTACTGGCCTATAGTGGGTAGAGCCCAGGCATGCAGATAAACATCTTATAACACTTGGGACAGCTCACAGCAAAGAATTACTCAGCCCCAACTGGCAATAGTGCTGACGTTGAAAAATCCTGCTCTACCTTCACTGGAAGCTGCAAAGGCTATCTTAACATGGGAAACACAAAAGCTTTTGTGCCTGAACTTGGGACATCTATTGTGTGTCTTCAGAAGACTTCTGTTTGCATGGTTCTTTGTGGGAGCAGTCCTCTCCAGGTGCGGCTGTAAGGGGCTGCGTCCTCTATGGCAACTGAGAACAATACAGCTGACTTCAGCCAGCCTGCTTTGTTTGTGATCACAACGTGTGGGCCAGTGATAACATAGTTTCCTGGGAAAAGCTTTTTTATTTGCTTAAGTTCTGAATAATTGCTACTGTTAATAATTTGAGATAAATGTATGTAAATATATGTGTATTTCTCTGCACATACTTCAGATGAGCAGTTTTTTTTTCTTAATTGAAGTCTAGTCAGTTATAATGTGTCCATTTCTGGTGTACAGCACAATGTCCCAGTCATGCAGATGTATACACACACGCACACACATATTCTTTTTTCATATTCTTTTTCATTAAAGATTATTACAAGATATTGAATATAGTTCTCTGTGCTATACAGAAGATACTTATTTTTAATCTGTTTTTATTTATAATGCATAACATTTGCAAATCGCAAACTCCCAAATTTATCCCTTGCCATCCCCTTTCTCCCAGTAACCATAAGATTGTTTGCTATGTCTGTGAGTCTGTTTCAGTTTAGTAGATGAGTTCATTAGTGTCCTCTCTTCTCTTCTCTTTTCATTCCACATATGAGTGATATCATATGGTATTTTTCTTTCTCTTTCTGGCTTACTTCACTTCGAATGACATTCTCCAGGTCCATCCATGTTGTTGTAAATGTCATTATTTTATTCCATTTATGGTTGTGTAGTATTCCATTGTATAAATATACCATAACTTCCTTAACCAGTTGTTTGTCAATGGACATTTAGGCTGCTTCCATATCTTGGCTATTGTAAATAGTGCTGCTATGAACATTGGGGCGCACATATCTTTTCAAATTAGAGTTCCCTCTGGTAACTCTATTTTTAGTTTTTTTGAGGAATCTCCATACTGTTTTCCATAATGGCTGCAACAGACTACATTCCCACCAACAGTGCAGAAGAGTTCCCTTTTCTCCACCTCTTCAGCATTTCAGATGAGCGCACTTTTAAAAATACTTCCCCTTGAGCAGACATTGTATTCTAAGTGGAAGTTAATTTGGAAAACTGACAGACGTGGACCGAGTGATACCTGTTGATTTGAAAGTTCTAGCAGTTGGGCATTGTTGGAGCTTGCTTTAGGAGTACTTCATGCCTTTTGCCCTGATGGTACAATGTGTTCTTTTGTTTAAATAGGGCTTTGTGATAAACAATGATAGTGCAGTTTGAGACAAAGGAGCAGAAATTGAGTTTCTTCAGTTCTGTCACTCTCTGTGACCATTTAGAATTCTTATCTGTGATTAAAACTTTAAACAGTGAGAGAATGAGAAACTCCTAGGTGTCTTATTGTTTGGTAAATGCATATTTTGGTTCAGGGAAGAAATATTTTACAGAATTTTAGAAGTAACTGTAAAGCTAATGTTCTTTTTACGTGCTTTTTTTTTTTTTTTCTCTTTTGGGGTGGGGGAGATAATTCGGTTTATTTATTTAAAATTAAAAAAACCATTTTTTTAGCTTTTAAAATTATTATTTTTAATGGAGGTACTGGGGATTGAACCCAAGACCTCATGCAAGCTAAGCCCACACTCTACCACTGAGCTATATACCCTGCCCTCCTTCACATGGTTGTTTTAAAACTAAATGATTCAAGCATAGAATGATGATTATTGTATGACTGTTGCTGGAAACAGTTTGGTTGTACAGAGGAGGGGGTGGTGGATAGTGGCCCACGCTGAGTGTTTCCCGTGCTAAGTGTATGACTGTTAAGAGGGCTGAGATCTCTTTATTGAAGTAACATTGGTTTATAACGTTATATAAGTTCCATGTGTACCACATGATATTTCTGCTTCTGTACACCCTACAGCATGCTCACCACTAAATATTTAGTTTCCATCCATCACCGTATGGTTGATTCCTTTTACAAATTATGCCCTCCCCTCTCCCCTTCCCCTCTGGCAACCACTACTCTGTTCTTCATATCTACTTGTTTTTTTTTTGGTTGGTTGGGTGTTCATTTATTTTGTTTTTTTGTTTTGTTTTTTATATTCCACATATGAATAAAATCATCTGGTATTTGTCTTTCTTTGTCTTATTTCACTTAACATAAGACCCTCAAGGTCCATCCATGTTGTTGCAAATGGCAAGATTTTGTCTTTTTTATGGCTGAGTAGATATACCACATCTTCATCCATTCATCCATTGATGGGCACTTAGATTGTTTCCGTATCTTGGCTATATTGTACATAATGCTGTGATGAACATAGGGAAGATGGTTGAGATCTTTAAGAAAAATGAGTGAAAGATTGAAAGCAGGTCCAGGGAAGCAATTCGTTATTTCTGTTGATCTAGTTTCTGTCCATGTCAAACCCTTGTTCTTTCAAATGCCACATAGAATTAAAGTTTCGAACTCTTAGGGTCTTGGTGAGATTTTGCCCTCTACTCTAATGTTTTTAAACTTTAATTGAATTATACATAAAGAACAGTGTACACATTGTTGGCATACAGCATGATGAGTTATCACAGCCAAATGCACCTGTGTAAACAGATCAAGAAGCAGATCGTGGGCTGTACCCTGCAGCTCCCATGTCCTCCCTTCTAGCCTGGATCTCCATTCATCCCCATCCCAAGCACAACCATCCACCTGGCTTCTTAGCACAGATTAGTTTTGCCTGTCTTTGGATATTATGTAGATGGAATCAATTATACAGTGCATAAAGAGAAGACTATTTTTTTTTTACCTTTTTAATTGTTTCTTTTTTATTGAGGTATAGTCAGTTTACAATGTTGTGTCAATTTCTGGTGTACAGCACAACTTTTCAGTCATACATGAATATACTCATTATACTCATTTTCATATTCTTTTTTACCATGAGCTACTACAGGATCTTGAATATATTTCCCTGTGCTATACAGTCTTGCTTATCTATTCTATATATACCTGTCAGTATCTACACATCTCGAACGCCTAGTTTATGCCGTCCCACCCACCTCCCCTCTGGCAACCACAAGTCTGTATTCTATGTCTGTGAGTCTGTTTCTGTTTTATATTTAAGTTCATTTGTGAGAAGACTAATTTTTAACCCATCACTTCATTTTGATTCTGACCAGAGGCATGTGAAATATTCCAAAATGTGGCAGTTAAACATCTTGGCAACTTGCAGTGGTAAATTGATGAAAAAAAAAATCCCCAGTCTGTGTCATGTGTGGCTTTGCTAATAGCAACATTGGCCTTCAAGGTAGTAACATTTAACATGCTTGCTTCTATAATAAAAAACATAACTGACCTAATTATGATCTTGTGTGCTGGGCTTTATAGAATTTCATTTGGAAAGCAGTTGGGTAGAGATGAAATTTGAATTTGTGTACATATCAAAGCAGTCAGGTTCATTTGAAGCTAGAGTAGCTGGTAGGTTTAAGGTGTGGTCAGTAAACGATATATTGTGTAGAAGCTTATAAATTGGATTCGGGTTGGAAATCATAATATTGCAGTGTGATCTCACTGCGTCAGTATGATATTCAGAACACCATTTTCTGAGTAGTAAGCATGTCTTGTCTATAGGGACAGAGTGGATGGGTTGTTTACTAGTTGAAGTTTGAGTCACGGGGATCTGAATTTGTCCTTCACATTATGGAAAAAATTCAGTCCTCAGTTTGAAGGCCCTCGGGAATGTCGAGCGGTTAAATTAACATCAAATATTATTGGGAAAAATAATATTTTGGCCTTCTCTGCAGCCATCATCCATGGTGAGACGATGTGCACTGACTCGTTTCTGGATCTGTCAGAGGCTGGCTCCTTCTCTGGCGGCCAAGTTGGGAGGCTGGCACGGCTCTCACTGAGGTGTGATGTGGCGTCGGGCCACGTGGGACGTGAAAAGCACGTACCACGCAGCTTCTGTTGGTCCCAGCAGAGATGAAAATGAACAGTTCGAGCAGAATTATTCAGTCAGGGCTGTTTGTCTGTGGGAAGCTGTTTCTTGCTCATTTAACTTTTGGGTTTGTGAAAACCACCTCCCCCCCCCCCTTTTTTTTTAAACCTTCTCCCTCTGAGTGGTTTCTAGCCATCTTCCGTAATTAAAACAGGGAAGAATCTTCTGTAATTAAAACAGGGAAGAATCTTCTGTGCCTTAGTCTTGGAAACGTACTTATATCCAGTCACTAAATCTGCCTGTCAAGTCTCTGATGCAGGAGAGGTGGTGCTTGCAAAAGAAAACCAGTTCAGGAAATGGTATCTGAGATGGGAATCGGTTCACACCTCTCCTGGGCTTCAGGCTCTGCAAAGTCACTCAACTCCACGGGAGCCCTAAGTCCTGCTGCTCAAGACTCGTCTTGGCACCCAGCCCCCAATTCCATTCCAGGCGTGCAGGGGAACGCGCCCTTCAGAGTCACTGGTCGCTGGTGTCTCTGCTCCACGCACACACTTGCCCCCGCTGGGGATGCCTTCCTCTGCCATCTTTTGTCTTTCAAGACTCCTTCCAGGGTTTTCTTTCTCAGAGAGGTCTCCCTGGATCCTCCTGGGTAGGATGTGATGCGTTTCTTCTGTGTTCTTGTGATATCCTGTGTATATTGTGTACTCTTGGATTTGTGCATTCTGCATGTGCTCGGCATCCAGAACAGTGTCTTGCATGTAGTAGGTGCTCAACAAGTACTCATTGAACCAATGGATCGAGTCCACTTTTATGTTATATTCGAATGATCAGTTGATGTCTGTCTCCCCACTACAGTGTAGGGGCTGGGATCCTGCCTTTTCATCATCCCTTACTCAGTGCCTGACAAAGGGACCCCAAAATGTTTGAGTGGCAGGCAGGCAACTGGCCTGGGAGGGGAGAGCATTTTAGAGGCAAAGGAGAGTTTTTCTTGCACCACAGCCGTTTGTTTGCGTCGTCCTGAGCGTGTGGGCAGAACCTCAGCCCGCGGCTTTGTGATCAGCTGCAAGGCAATCCCAGAAGGCCGTGGGGCAGGAACTCTGCTCTCCAACTCCCCCGCCCTCCCCGCCTTGTTTTCCCAATGGCAGTGCCCCTGTGCACGGGAAGGTGTCGGCGAAAGTGTTCACCTCTCAGAGAAAATGCCTGCCAGTGACGTCGCTTACCCGGCTGGTGGCTCATGCAGGAAAACATTAGGAGAAAAGAAAAACTTAATTAACGTTCCCTTTCTATAGCCCACTGTTTTTTATCATCCTTTAAAGGAAATAACTGTCATTTTTACATGATAACTGTGCAGCCCTGTAGAGGCTGTCTTATTTCATTTCTACAATAATTTTGGTATGAGGGCTTCCTGGATTCAGGGACTCATCTCCTAGAATCGTATCTTAGTGGTGTTTTTCTCATTTCCCAGAAAAAGAAACTTAAGTGATGGGATAGTGCTTTCCCAGATTTGAGTCTTTATTTCCCTAACCTGCTCAGATCTCTGGCAGTCACTTATTTACCAGTGCACATCACAGGTGGTGAAATGTATACTAAGGGAAAAACAAAACCTGTAGAGAGCAGAGACATGTGACTTTTCAATATTTCCTGTGTTCTTCTGAGATGCCAAGGTCCCTGCCCGCAACGTGTACCCTGTCCTTCGGTCAGATCGTTCCTGGTTCAGGAGAAGGGATTCTGTGTTGGAGGATTCCCTGGTTCCTTGGGTGATGTTAGGGGCCCTTCACACATGTGGGGACCCTGGATTACGAGCAGAGGCACATGCCTGAGGTCCACAGCTCCCTGCTGCCAACCTGGGGGAAAGAAAACGAGAGAGAGGCTGTTTCTCAAACACATTCCTCGCCCATCCTCTCCCCAAATGGGAGAATCAGGCAGATCAACGTTAAAGGTCCAAGCAAAGCCTGTTAGGATTTTAGCTGGAACATGTAGGCCTTTTCTGGAGTGATAGTTACTCTGAGTGGAACACTCATGCTGGCCTGGGGACACGGGAGATGGGTTCAGTCTCATGGGCAGAAAGGATAGGAGTGGGGACCAAGCAGCCCTAGGACAGCGACTTCCATCAGGAACAGTCCCCTGGCTGGGAAGCTCTCGTCTGGAGGGCCTGCTGATCTCTGCCACATGTGACAGTGCCACTGCAAGACACTGCCTTTCCCAGACCTGAGGGTGGTCAGCTCTGTCAGTCACCACGAGCCTGTCCTCAGTGTTGCTGCTCTTGCCCAGAGACAAGGAGAAGAGTTAACTTTGACCACTGTGGAAGCACTGAAGGCAGTGTTAGGGGTGAGATTCCAGGCCAGGGTGAGGGTCCCTGCTCCCTCCCTCTCCCCCTCCCCCAACAACGAGGAGACCCCCCCCCTTCCCACTCAGGCCTGAATCCCACTGAGGGGGCTGCGCACCCCCCACCCAGCTAGAAGGCCTTTCCATCACTGGTTTCTCACCCTGAGGGGTAGGGGTTGATGCTCTGTTTTCCCGAACTGCGATTTTTGAAAGGATGAAGCACTGAGGCTTACAGCGGTAGACTGGAGGCTGGCCAGACTTGCCTGTCTCCACTGCTGGACTGCCCGGGATCCCCTGGCCCAGGGACTGCCTGTTGGGGTTCAGCATGTCCCCAGGGCTGAGCCTGTGGTCGCCCTTTGGGAGGAGTTCAGTGAGCAGTGACTGTACAAGAGAGGGGGGCGCTGGAGACATTTCCTCCCCCCTCAAATTCTTTCCACCCATGTCCTCATGGAAGGGGTTGGGAAGGGCGACAATCCTTATTTCACTACTTGGGTAAATGTGTCAACCAAGAAGCACTTTGGGGCCTTTTGGTGTCAAAGTTGGGTTGTCGTATGATGTTGTAGGGAGTCCTTGTGCTCTTAGGATCAGAGGCGCAGGGTACGTTCACTGGAACATTTGCCTTTGTGGGATGGAGGGCGTTGCCCCCCGAGCTGGCAGACGAGACTGAACCAGTGGTCCCAGGACAGGGGGTGTGGACAGCCTGGACACACAGGTGGTGGGTCCTGAGATTGATGGCGGCATCAGCGCCATCCATCCCTTCACCTGACAGGTGTTCACGGAGCTCCTCCTGTGTGCCCAGCACTGTTCTAGGCATGGGGGATAGAGAAGAAAGACAGAGGAAGTGGAAAAAGAGGTAAATCACGTGTCAAGTGGAGATGAAGGTGAAGAATCAAGGCGGGCGAGGGATAGAGAGCATGTGTTGGGTGCCGTGGTCCCAGAGGCTGCCCGGGGAAGGATGTTTCTGCCCAGATCTGAACGAAGGCAGAGTCAAGGCAGTATCCAGGGGGAACGGAGCTCCAGGAGGAGAGAGCAGGTGTAGGTGCCTGAGGCAGGAACAAGACTGCGCCAGTGCAAAGGTCGTGTGGGCCGAGTGAAGGGAACAGGATGCTGAGTTTGGAGGGCGGCTCGTGCTGGGACGCGGTGAGCCTTGCTGCACGTGGTGTGGAGTTCAGGCTTCATTCTGTTGGTGATGGATGTGTTCGGAGAGTTTCTGAACATGGAGATGGCCTGATCTGACTTATAGTTTACACAGGTCATTGAGCTTGTGGGGAGAACTGGCTGTGAGGAAGCCTAGATGTCAGGTAGGAGATCAGGTCAGAAAAGCGAGCGTCCAGTATAAGGTGATGACAGGATAGACTCAGGGGAAGGGAGGGAGATGGTGATAAGGGATTGGATACTTCAGTTCAGACCTGGCCCCTCTCTGTCTTCATCTCCCATCCCTTTCCCACATTAATTTCACTACAGCCACACACATCTTCTTGTACTTCCCCCAGGTCTGCACTTACTCTATTTTTAATATCATTTATCATTTCCTGAAATTATGCATATGTACACGTGCAATACATGCACACACTCACCTGTCCCTTCTTTGACTTTCTCTCCTGCTGGCATGTCAGTGCCCTGAGGGCGAGCAGGGACTTCCTCAGATTTATTGCTGAGTCCCGAGTGCCTAGGATGCTCAGAAGCGTTAGTTACTAAAGGAGTACGTGAAATGGAAGGACACATAGCTGATGTCAGTATCACATTGTTTGTATTTGAAAAATTACCACCATGACCACTGAGGTTTTAATTGCAGTAGTAAGCACACCGAGGACATCAAACTGTAATACCAATTTAATAAAAGTGGAGACGTATTTGGTTAACACTGTTGGGTTTAAATTATTGGGAGAAAAAGAAAAAAGGGATTTGTGTCACCTACAGAGAGGTTCTGCTTGCAGTGAGGGAGGTAAAAATGAAAAGGAGCAACTTTGAATCTGTTCGTTTATTGCAGAGAGATTTGTCACATTCATTTACTTCTAGAACCATCCAGCTGTTAATTTGTATTTTGGTTGGAAAAGACTTTCAGGGAAATAGTTAATCTCCCCCTGTGCTATATGTGTTCACAAAATTGGTTTTCCTGAGCTACAGTCAAAACGAGGTAAATCTATCATCAGGAAGCACACAGCGGGGTGAGTATAGCTCAGAGGTAGAGCGCGTGCTTAGCACGCATGAGGTCCTGGGTTCAATCCCCAGTGCCTCCATTAAATAAACAATAAACCTAATCATCTCCACCCCCCCGCCCCAAAAAGCAGTCTTCCCCAAGGAAATCAGCATGTAGCCATTCTAAGGATCGAGAATGGGAGCCAGCCAGATGGAGAAGAGCAGTGACCTGTGAGCCCTGGGAGGGGAGGGGTGGGCAGCCAGCAGTCACGTCTTTCCCTCTGGACTTGTGGCTTAAGGGCAGCCTCTAGGGACAGAGGGGCTTGGTTTGAATCCTGGTCCCTCGATCATGTGACTTGGCCTTGTGACCTCAGGCAAGTTACTTAGCTTCTCTGTGTCTCAGTGCTGTCATCTATAAAATGAGAATAACAACAGTACTTACCCTATGAGGTTGCTATGAGTGAGTGAATTAAGTTCTTAGGTCTCAGAACCATGTCTGGAATAAGCAATTACTCAAAACTGTTCAGCTATTGCTACTATTGAATGGGGGAAATTTTCTAGTTTGCATAAATTTTAGCAGATAAAAGCTATGTGATGGGGACCTGAGTACTGAAACAGTGTGTAGCACTGAGGTCAATGGGAAATGTGTGTTGGGGGCAGTATTTTAACACCAGCTGGTGGACTGCAATCCGGTTCCGATGCTAACCACCTGGAGTTCATGCAGATCCCAGACGTTAAAGGGTTTGGTCCCAATAAGATTGTCCCCGCTTCAGATGTCAGCTGCCAGTGGGGTCCCCAGACACTGACACTTGTGACTAGCTACAAATCCGGGGGGCTCCTATGACTCGCTAATTTACTAGAATGATTCAGAACTCAGGAAAGTGTTACACTCATGGTTACAGTTTCATTTGAAAGGATGTAGATCAATTGAAGAGATGCACAGGAGAGGTCTGAGAGGGTTCCAAATGCGGAGCTTCCATGCCCTCTCCCCGTGGGATCATGATGTGTTCCCTTCTTGACACATCATTGCATCCACCAACCAGGAAGCTCTGCTGAGTCTGGTGTCCAGAGTTTTTATTGAAGTTTCATTACGCTGGCATGATTGATTGACTCGTTTGTTGGCCCTGTGGATGAACTCAGTCTCCAGCCTCCCTCCTCTTCTCCAGATTGGCCTCAAAGCCCTAATGAGCTAAATCACGTGGGCGATCTTGCTGGTGACCAGCCCCCAATCTGAGTCTTCTCTCTTACACAATCTCAGGTGTGATCCAAGGGGCTCAAGAATAACAATGACACTTTGTTACTCAGGAAATTCCAAGGATTTATAGTCTCCCTTTCAGGAACCAAGGACAAAGACCAGTCAGATTATTACACAATGAGGGGTTATATTTGAGTTAGCAAGATACAAGGTGGTGGCCTGGCAAGGGAGCCCGGCCTCTGCCTGGTCTTGGTGTCTTCCCTCTAATCCTATGTCTGTCAGGTTGGATTTGTGGTTAGGCAGCAATGTGTGATTAGCCTTTAACTCTAGCTTTCCTTTCTTTAGAGCAGCTTTATATAGTCTCATGGTGATTAACCTGTCTTGTGGGATCTCATAGTGACCTTCTATTAAATAAGTCACAAAGATAGCGTTTCTGAACGTGAGTCTTTCTAAGAGCTATTCTGTGATGCTCTGTGAATACGGTGAGTTGCTGACTGGTCATAAGCTATCTTTCTGGCTCCCAGAGGTACCCTTCTCAATATGGGCACCCCAAATCTGGCTTGTAGGTGGGCAGACCTTCTGGATCTGATGTTCTTGGCCACAGAAGACCTGAGGTCTGATGATCCGCAGGCTTGTGAGAAGCTGTTTTCTGTGATTGTCCGTGTTACTCTCAGCAGTCATTAGGGAATGCTTACCTGGTTTTCCCATTTGTTCTTTGATGCCTGTAGCAAGTGTGATTTTTATATTCCATGTCTTTGAGTCTCTGCTTGTCCTTTGGTATTCCAGACTGCTCACTTATGTGACTGTCAGTACAGGTTCTTCCCTACAATTAAAGATGGCATGTTTCTAGAAGCATTTTCATCTTTTCTTAAACATTTGTAACCCCCTCCCAACTTCTGTTGGGTAGCATTACCCAGAAAGGTTTATGAGGATCTGACGAGGGTCTGAGTGTCTGAAACACCCTAAGTAGATAAGAAGCTCATGGGAGGCCCTTTGCTTCCAAATCCTTTTTTTTTTTAATTGTGGCAAAATATATATAACATAAAATGTATCATTTCAACCATTTTTAAGTGTGCAGATCAGTGGCATTAAGTACATTCTCATTGTTGGGTATCCTTCCCCACCACCCATCTCCAGAACTATTTCATCTTCCCCGCTGAAACTTGGTACCCATTAAAGGACGACTCCCCCTGCCTCCTCCCCCCAGCCCCTGACAGCTGCCGTTCTCTTCCTGTCTCTTTGCCTTGGCCTCTTTTAGGTACCTCACATAGCTGGAATCATATGATACTTATCCTCTTGTGTCTGGCGTCTTTCACTTACAATGTCTTCCAGGTTTATCCATGTTGTAACATGTGACAGAATTTCTTTCCTATTTAAGGCTAAATAATACTCCAGCGCACATGGATACCACATTATGTTTGTCCATTCTTCCGTCAGTGGACGGAAGCCAGTGGTTGCCTCTACCATTTGGCTATTGTGAATAATGCTGCTGTAAACATGGGTGTGTAAATATTTGTTCCAGTCTTACTTTCAGTATTTCCAGGAGTGGAGTTGCTGGATTCCCAAATCCTTCTTTACACAGGAAACAAATAAACCATTTTCTTTTATGTGATGAACGTGACCAGGCCAGTAGTTCCATGCCAAAGTAATAAACCCAGGTCACTTTTTGATGAGTGAGCCAATGGGAAGTTAATAGTCCACTTTCTGATTCGACTTAGAACCGACGGCTCTGTTCATCACTTAAGGGACAACCCACCAATGGTAATATTGAACATGAAATTAGAGGTCAGGGAGTAGCTGGCAGGATGTATTTCCAGAGAGCTCCCCACCAGATGTGCATCTTATCCGTTCTCTGCTTCTTCCAGAGCATTCCCCATGTGGTTGTATGGTGTAGTGGTTAAGAGCCTGGACTTGGCAACCGAATTAGCTGGGTTCAAACTCCAGCTCCTCCACTTAACAGATGGGCAGATGACCTCCCCTTCCTGTGCCTCATTTTCCCCATCCATACAATAGGATTAAGAACAGAGCCCTCCTCAACAAATGTAAATCTCAGAACAGTGCCAGCACATAGGAAGTACCATGGTTGTGGTTTTTATTAGCAGTAGTCATATGCACCTATCTGATTGGCAAGTCATTTTTCAAATGCCAGTAAAATACAGTTCGTAAAAACTTCGGTGAATGTGCAGGGTATACAAGCATTCTTACACCTCACCAGTGGGGAGTATAAATTGGTATAACTTTTTTGAAAGAAAATGTGGGGATATTACTACATCACGAGCTTAAAAATTCTCTTATTTGGTCATTCCTTTCTTCTAAGGAAATCTCTGAAATGACAAAGGTGGGAGTGAGAGGTGGTTTATTTTTGTGTTATTTTCTAACATAGAAAAATTCAGAGAAAAATAAATGCCTAATACTGTGGGATTATTTAAGGGAAAACATGGTAAAATAGTGGAGTGGTATTTAGCTTTTAAATTGTGACCAAAAGATATTTCTTGTCATGAGAAAGCATTTAAAATGTGTCATTAAGATATAAAAGCAGGCTGTTAGAAAGAAATATAGTACTATTTTTGTGATACCTATGTATGTGTATATCCATACGGTGTGTGTGTGAAATATACCAAAATCTTAGCAGTAGATATCTGAGTGGTGGGATGATAACCAGAAAGATGACAAATTTTAAAAATCAGTTATTTGGCACTGAGCAAATTTTTGACATCGGGCAAATGTTATGTTTCTATTAGAGAAAAAGATAGTAATTTCACTTGGAAAAGGTAGATTCTGGTTGGTTAGATGAGGCTCTAAGAGCCACAGAGGGAGAACTGTGCAGAGGGGCCATCCTGATAGGGGTTCCCAGCACCCAGTGATGGGCTGACTTTTCCCCTGGCGGCTGGCTTAGTGCCCAAGCTGAGGTGCACCTGCCCCCAGAGTCCTCTGCCCAGGGTCCAGGCTTGGATGTGAACCCCTCCAAGTCTTTCAGCATCAGTGGATGCAGGGCAGTCTCCCCTGCCTTCCATGCCCGGAGTCCTCGTGCTTTCTGAAGGAATTTCGAGCTGAGACACTGGGGGGTTTGCTGGGATTCCTGCAAGTTGGGAGGGTGTTGTTTAATCACGCTCAGATGAAAGCTGGCTTCCCGTTTTGGGATCTCATTTTCCAGTCTTGTGAAGTCTTCCTGGCATGCCTAACGCAGACATTTATGTCCTTGTAGTTTTGTGCATAAAAGGGTAAAAATAAACTTGCTGGCTGCTCCGAATTGATCCTGAGCAATGCATCTTCCGTTGGACGTGGGTGCCAGATGGCGCTACACCTCCTACCGGGTTAATGAATAGGCAATTGCTGGGAACCTTGAGGTGCTCTTGAATCGTTCCCTGCACCTTAAACACGAAACTCTGCCAGTGGCAATTTGCATTTGTTTCTTTTTCTCTCCCTCTTTTGATTTGAGGAAGGAGAAAGAGGTGACACGTCTCTCTGGAATCATTTCCCATGAGTTGAGTTAGTTTTACTGCCAGTGTTGTACAGATATGTCTCCCTAAATAAACATATGCTGTGCCGATGTCTGGGAAAAGCAAATTTCTTCTCATAGCTGTCTGTAGTGTAACGGTAGCTTTAAAATACAGTTCTACCATTGTTAATTATTAGGGAAATGCAAATTAAAGCTACAACGAGGTACCACCATCATCAAATAGTTTACAAATAATACATGCTGGAGAGGGTGTGGAAAAAGGGAACTCTCCTACGCTGTTGGTGGGAATGTAAACTGGTGCAGCCACTGTAGAGAACAGTATGGAGGTCCCTTAAAAAACTAAAAATAGACTTACCATATGATCCAGCAACCCCATCCCTGGGCATGTATCTGGAGAAAACTAATTTGAAAAGACACACGCACCCCAGTATTCATAGCAGCACTATTTACAATAGACAAGACATGTAAGCAACCTAAATGTCCATTGACAGATGGCTGGATAAAGAAATTGTGGTATATATGTGGTATACATACATACACACACACACACACACACATACATAGACACACACAATGGAATACTACTCAGCCATAAAAAAGAATGAAATAATGCCATTTGCAGCAACATGGATGGACCTAGAGATTATCATACTAAGTGAAGTAAGTCAGACAGAAAAAGACAAATAACATATGATTTCACTATATGTGGAATCTAAAATATGACACAAATGAACTTACTTACAAAACAGAAACAGACTCATAGGCATAGAAAACAAACAATGGTTACCAAAGGGGAAAGGAGGGAGAAGGATAAACTAGGAGTTATGGTTAACAGATACACACTACTGTGTATAAAATAGATAAACAAGCATACTGTATAGCACAGGGGACTGTATTCAATATCTTGTAATAAACTATAATGGAAAAGAAAAAAAAATCCAGTTCTGCTTCTGCCTTACGTGGAATAGGGTGCCTGTTGGTATTAGTGTGAAGGAGGCCAAAAAAACGGTGCTGGGGGCTGTAATACGACTCCTGGGACGGTGTTCCAGGTCCATTCGCGTCACTCATTCCTTCTCCAACCTTGTGCAATAACTTCAGGAAGCTAAGAGAGAATTGAAGTTGGGAGCCGTTTTGCCAATATCCACAAGGCTTTTCTTTACGATCCCAGTGAGTTGCTCAGGCTCTTACCACCCAGCAGTATTTTATTAGTGGCAGTGGCTGTGAAGGTCATGTGTCTTATTTTTTTTCATGGCCTCTGACCTCAAATGTCCCCAGAATACAGTCGGCATTGGGGTCGTGCATAATGAAGTTTGCTGACATCCAGGACAAACAGCCTTTGGAACATTCCTGTCAACAGTTTGGATTCCTTTGAGGTCCCAAACCAATGTTGCATTTCTCACCCACCCGAGAGGGTGACCTGAATCCAAATTAGACGATACTGTACTAGAATTGAATCCTTGTTCGTCTTCACAAATGTTAACACCCTCGACATTTTTAAACTTGACTTGGAAAAATGTTTTCAGGGCAAAGTTTCCTGTTCTGGAGAAGGATTCATCTTTTCGGAGGTTCTGAAATAGTCTTTTGATTTTAGTCTGGGCATTGCCTCTAACAGTTTTTACATTTTTATCCACTTAAGTTAGAGAGTAATTTTCTAGAAGTTACCCTAGAAATTACAGAGGGAAGAAAGTTTCAAGTAAACATTTAATCATGGAGTCAGAAATGTCCCCTAGTACCCTGTGTTTATCTCCAATATGGGATGTAGCATGTGGTTTTATAATTTACATGTGGGGACCCCTCTGTTTCCTCCACTAACTATGAGCTCTTTTGGAATGGGTTGCCTTTGGCCTCATTCATTTTTGAATTGCTAGTAAATATCTACTGCATGAAGTGAATCCCACTGGAAGGTTTGCCTGGAGCCTTTTTAATGTCTATAACCTTTGTTGTATCTGATGCCGGTGTGTATGTGTGTGTGTTTAGGGAAGAACTTCTGAATGGGCCGGGTGATCTCCTTTATTGACATTTCTTTGTGTAGATTGTGTTAAGGAGTGGCCTTTATTCTACGTGCTGTGCTGGAGAAGACCCCCAGTTAGATCTGCAAGGACTGGCGGCTCGGAGCTTTGCTCTGCCCGTAACTGGCTTGTGTTCTCCAACAAGTCGCTTCATATATCTGCGCATCTAGAACAAATGGTCTTGGAGGTCCCTCCACCTTTTCAATGCTGTGAGCTTCAGAATAAGAGAGACTTGCTTTATTTGGGAGGAACTTCAGGGTAAAGGTTTAGGTGATGCTTATGGAATTAAAAGTTACCTTCCCTCAGCTTATCATTTGAGGCCGGTCTCCACAGGCTCCTGTTTCCTAATCTGGGTATGGTTTGTTCTTTGGTGGTTGAATTTTCTCATTGCCCGTTTTGTTCTTGAACCTCTTGTTAAACATTTGTTTAGTCCCCGTGCCAAACTATAAGCAAGTAGCAGAAGTGGGAATTTCCACCGAGTGTAGCATTGGTCCAGATTTGCCTCATGCTTGGGGATGGTGACCACAACCTATCCTTGCTGTTTGTGAAAATATCGTTTCCCTTATCTTTGAAAAGAGAGATTTGAGGCTGTTGCTTCTGGTGTTCAAGTACTAGCATGGAGTGTGTGTGTGTGTGTGTGTACTTTTTTTTTTCCTGCAGATCTTTAGGTAAAAACAAATCTATATAGTATCTAAGGGAACTTTTGAAAACATTGTTTAATGTGTGTATGTTTTTTGATTCAATGTAGGATCTGTTTTCAAAGCAAAATGATCATTTTTAAAAAGTATGACTTAGTGAACTAGCCAATTGCTTTTCTATTAGGTCCAAAATTGTCTTTCTTTGAAGTGCAAGTTGAATTAATGGCAGTTGATGCTCCTGAGTGCCATGGAGCTTCAAGTCCACCTTTATCCTTTAAACTCTGAGTCTCCCATCGTAAGGGACTAAGGTATAATAGTTTAAGGCGGATTCTTGTGGTGGTTTGATTTACGTGGAGACTTCCTTAACGCATAGGGTCTGCTTTTGAATTTTCAGTAATTTTAAAATCAAGATGCATTATTCAAGAGTTTCATTCATTAGTTCACCATTCGTTGCATTCTTGCTGTGTCAGGCTTTGAGATGCATGCAGTGGAAGGGGGTTGGTGATCAGGGTTACAAAGATGAATAAGCAGTTTCTGGCATCAAGAGCCCAGCAGACTTGGAGATTAACAGGCATATGTACCACAATATATGACATTCCTTTTTTTTTTTTTTTTTAAAAAGTACTCTAAGCCTTTAGGAGTTGGGACATTTTTTACATGTGAACTTGGCTATGATGAGGAATTTTCCAGGTCAGGGCGTGCCTTCCAGGCAGAGGGAGCAGCATTAGCATTGGAGAAGTGATGCTGGACTTGTTTCAGAAGTTGTGAATGAATAGTTTACATGGTAATTATTGGGAGATGACTGACTTCCAAAGGTACACTGAAGAGGCATCGATTGGCCAAAAGAGGAAAGCTCGTATTTTCAGGTGGGTCTCACACTTAAAGTTTGATGTTTGGGATTAAAGGGAGATTTTTGAGGCTCCTGACGTAAACTGGCTCTCCTTTGGAGTTGGAGATGCTAATGTGCACCATATTGTTAGGCTGAGGAGGAAAAGGAGGGGTGAAGGGGTCACTTCTTGATCAGTAGTTCTTTTATTCCATGTAGGAAAGAAACCCTTGTATAATGATGCATGTGCACCTGCTTTAACAGAAATTCCGAATGATAGTGACTTCAACAAGCTAGAGTTTCATTTTCTTTTGCATTAAAGTCAGCTGGCGTGGTCATTCTCCTCTGCTAAAGCCTCGGGGCCTGGGCTCCTTCCACTGGGTTGCTCTGCTATCTCCAGTGTTGCTCTCCTTTCTGTGGTCCAAGATAAAGGAGAAGAAGGGGTGAGAGGAAGGGCAAGGGGAGATGAGGACCCAGAAGTCGCACATGTTTCTTCAACTCTTACCCGGTCACGTGGCAGAATTCGGTCACATGGCAGGATTCGGTCACATGGCCACCTACTGTCAGAGATGCTTGTGCTCTGCTCAATTTCTTCTTCTGTGGTAGGGGTGGAGAAGGTTTCGGGGGGACCAGTAGCAGTCTAACACACCCTTGCTTGGACCTTGTCCTCTGCAGCTGCAGCTGTTGGTAACTAGAACTAAAAGCTTCTTTAAACCCCAAGTAATCACGAAGGTAGCCACAGCCCACTTTCACACTGAAACATGGGACAGATTTTAAGATCTCTGTCTGCCTCTTCTGCCTCACCGAGCCTATGAGCGGGCCTGTAGCTGCCCTCCGTGAGCCCCTCGTCACTGGCAATACAAATGCCCCGGTGGACACGCACATCTCTCGCTCTCAAGGTCTGTCCAGCTCTGAAGATTTCTAGCACTCTGACCCAGCGTTCCTCAGAGCTGCCAAGCAGCTGACAGCAATGCCCGGGAAGTTTTCTGGAAGAAGACTCCTTTTGCTCTTGGGTCCAGCTGGATGGGAGGCTGGGCTGTCTTGGGCCATCTGGACTCCCTCCAAGGTGGCTGAGTTAATGCGACCTCTGGGGCATTTTGGTACAAAGCAGCATATGCACCTGGAGTTCCCTTGGTGTCGGTGAGCGCAGTCAAACCACCCTTGCCATGCTTCTTAGAGCAGCTGCTCCCAAACTGCCCCATGATCAGAATCCCCTGGAGGAGGTGCCGGTTAAATGTGCGGGTTCCTGCATCCACCATGGGAGACTAGCCGGTTCTGAGTGAGGTACCAGGTGTGGACTTTGAAGCAACACCTCCTCCTTGTGGAACTGATGGTGGGGCAGGTTGGGGAATCACTGCTTTGTAAGCTTTCTCTTACTACTAATAACTCTCAGTAACTGCAGCTCATTTCCCCTTCCACTGAGGGGGTTGTCTTACAGCTCTGCTTCTAAGTGCTCAGTGCTGGGCTGTTTCTGATGCTCGCTCAGTATCAAAGAGACAGAAGTTGATTTTCTGAATGAACAGTATTTGTGTACTGCTCCCGGGTTCCCTTGAAATGTATCCTCATGGCATATTAGTTTCTTCAAACATGTTGGTTAACAGAAGGTAAAAATTAGCACACCAGGAAATGTTGCATGTGGACCATTTCAGAGAAATTAAATTCTTTCCTGTCTTCCAAAATTGGTGATAGATTTGCAAGTAAACATTAAACTCCATTCTGGAGTTGTTAAAGTAAGTCAGTGTTTTGCAGGGAAATCTTTTCCATGTCATCTGGCTAAATTCTTAGAGAACTGAATTCCTGTCCTTTCTCTATGCCTCCCATCCTCTGCTTCTCATGGGAAGACAGGATGTTTTCCTGTTTCCTGGTAGCTCGGAAGCTGTGTATCCCCTAAGACCAAAGCTCACAGGATGGGGCTGGAGTCCTGGAGGGCGTCAGGGCAGGGTGGTGGAAGCCGTGGGACCAGCTGTTGCCTGAAAGCCACTTTCCCTTTTGTGCCACCTGGGGCAGCCGGCCTGCTCTCTGATGGGAGCTGGCATGGCAGGGCTGCCTGCAGCTGTATTTTGTTAGCTTGCTTTGTTTTCTTTTTCTCAGAACAGTAGCCTGTTCCTCGTTGTTCCATTCACTCTGTGGGGAGGGAAGATTAAATCTCTGTTTAGAAAAATAGGATGATTTTTACCCTGTTCTGCATGCTGGTCTGACAGCTCTTTAATGTCAGTATTCTGTGATTTTCTCCAATGGTTTGATCATTCTGATATTTATTCTGTGGGTTTGTTCCCTTTGTCATGCAGGATGTTCTTCTTCGGGTGTACCTGGAGTCCCTTGGTCTTTCTTCTTTTCTTCTCCTCCCTTGCCATTTGCACTTTCAACTTTGGGAAGGTGGCTCTAACATCCTTTGTTTGGGAAATGGCTCTGCCTAATGGCTGGTCCACTTTTTCTCCTTAGTCCTTTTGGTTTGAGGGAAGCAGGTGATTGCTTGGGTACCAGCTGGGTGCTGTGTGTGTGAAAGTAGGGCAGATGGCTGAACTGACCATGGTTCTTGCCTGCAAGAAGCTTCCGTAGTCCAGCAAACGTAACACTTTACGCATAATTAAAGCTGTTGACTAGAAGTATGCTTCTGGAATACCAGAGGATTTGTTTTTTGAGATCAACTTCTCTGAAACTAAGACTTGATTACATCGGCCTCTGCAGATAGCAGTAAGCTTTTTATTTGGAAAATGATGACTGTTTTAGCTGACTCTCCTGCCCCCGCCAATAAAGGCTGAGAAAGTCACAACTTTGGGGGAGTGTTCCAGAAATATGTGGGTGGCTGACCTTGGTAAGGACATCAGTAGTCATGCTTGAAGGGTTTCAACTGATTTTCTGCCAAGAGAATGTAGCTTTCAGCCTGAATGCTTCAGACAGGGCTGTCTGGAGGTCCCCTGACACTGTCTTCCTTTGTGAGTTCTTCTGGAAATTCCTCTTGTGTTTGCAGTGATGCTGCCTTCAAGGGGCGCGGCTCTGTTTCCTGGACCATGGCAGTCGTTACCAGTTGGTGGTACCACTGATCTCTCTCTCTTCTCTATTTAGCCACTCTTTGTGCTTCACTCCCTAAATGTAACCAGATAAACCCAATTCAGTGCAGGTCAAGTGTTTCTCAATGTCATCTCCATTGGCTGTTTGCCTTTCTCCGTTTATTCATTCATTCGAGCAATAGATGAGCTCTTACTATTCACTGGGCCCTGGTCTCATCACCAAGGATGAGTGCGGGGAGTGAGGAGTGGGATGAAAGGAGGCGGGTGAGGTAGCAGAAGGCCAGGTCGAGACCGTCTGCACACAGCCAGGGTAAGGAGTCTCCAATCTGCCTGCAGTGTAAAGGGAATCGTTGGAATGAAAGAGGACGGTCCTCCTGAGGACGCCTGTGCAGACGGCCTCACATTTCCACCAGGGCCAGTATCCTGGGTTTCTTACTTGTGTGTGGACAGTGTTACACGTTTGATTTCCTTCCTGGAAGTGACATGACATGCCATCCTGACAGCCTTAGTCGATTCATCCCATACAACCCAGGGCTTTATCCGCTGCAGCAGAAGCTGTCCTTGGTGATTATCTCGACTCGTGGAGGTGCTGCGGGAAGGAAAGTTCAGGCCACCCTTACCTGCCCATCTGTCCCCGTGTTGATATTAACTGATGCTCCTTCTTGACTCTTGCTGCTGTAGGGAGAGGAAGGAAATTGAAATATGCCTGGAGCACATCATCATGACCCACATCCTGAGAGCTACGGCTGCCTTTTCTGTAACCTCCTTCCCCTTTTCCTTCCCCACTTGGGGCTGTGCCTAGAGTTTTCTATCTCTTCCTCGGCTCTTCTTGTAAATGGTCACCAGGGCTCCTAGTCTTACAGACTTGAAGGTCATGTGTTATATAGCATAATAAAATGCACAGTCACAGACTTTAGGTCACATCAGTGCCTGGGTTTTCTATAAGCTACTTTGGATTTCGAACACAAGTGAAAAAAAAGTGGGTTTATTCTTCCTTTTGGGGAGCTTATCTGTTGTTTTTTGGCTTAGCTACCTTCATTGAAGACCTGCTTTGTGCCTGATCTTAGTCCTGGTGCTGTTTCTGGAAAATGAAGAGGATGTGGTCCTTGCCCTCCCTGACCTAGTTGAGGCAGGTTGACCTGAGAACCATAAAGTCTTAAGTGAAAATGCAGAGATAGGTCCAGGGGTCAGTGGGAGCTCAAAGTGTCTTTTGGGGGCACTAAAGAGCGGGGTGTCTGTTCTTCCTAAGATGACGGAGTAGGGTGGGCTAGTGCAGGCCTCTTCTAGGCTTTGGCCGTAATAAGCCAATGCTTGTTCTCTGTCCCCTCTATTTGGAAAGCCTCTTTCTTTTTAATATTCTTCTATATTTGAAAACCAGCAGATGGGAGAAAAAGATGCGATGATGGGGGGAGGCAGGGGGGAAGAGCAGTCAGTCGGATGCCCCCTCGAAGCCTCTGGAGGCCCCTCGGAAAAGAAGTCACCATCTTCTGCCGCATCCAGTCAACCTGTGACAGCTCCAGGCACGTGAACCAATTTCGATGATTTGTCTTCAGCTCCTTTTCTCCCCTCGCCTTCAGGGTGACCTGTGCTTGTCAGCTCCCCCGGGCGGGTGTTCTTGTCAAGTGAGGTAACAGCTGCACAATGCTAATGAGAAGACAGAGCGGTCGCCGCAGTGGCCCAGTGGCCGCCTGGTGCCAGCATCTTTAACTGCCTGACATACTGCTCAGGGGGCCGCACCCCGCCCTGCCGAGTGCCTGCTTCATTTCCTTTTTCTTTTTATTAACATGAGAGCAGCGACTACCCGTCTCCTCAGACGCTACTGATGCACACTCGGGCTTACACTGCTCTGTGCGCATCTGAAGTTTGTTGTCTGATACAAGCTGCCAGGGTTTGATATGGTTGCTATGTTAATTATTTTCCTTTCTATGATACAATAGTTGATTGATACTAATGAGTACATGCAATTAGTTTCATAGTATTATTATTGTTGAATCATTGTTGTTGTCATTATTACGGAATTGCTTTGAAGCCACCCAGCCCAAGGACCCACACCTGCGGAGAACTCTGTTATCTCTCTGTCCTCCTTTCCGCCATCCCCCTGCCTCCTGCTGCAGCAACCACTGGCCAGAATTTTCTGTTTCCTGTTCCTCATGTAACTTCTCTACTTCGTGGCTGGCCCAGGGCTCAGTACCCGGTGAGGAGTGCTGTGGTACATATCTGCTCCAGCTGCCAGCCCCTGTGGCCCAGTTCATGGTTTTTTCTTTTTTTTATACGCGGGTGAGTGAGTGAGTGGGGAATGTTTTTAGGGGCCTCCCCTACTGGTGAGATTCGCAATGACAATGTCTCAAAAGAGTCTATTTTAGCCAGGATCTTTTTTAAGTCAAACTTCATCCTATAAGACCCCTTGTCTCCTTTCATGACAATGATTTTGTCCTGTTCTCTTTGCCATGCTGAATGCAAGTCATAGACAATATAACCTACCAGCACACATGATTGGAACAAAAAATCAATGCAACTTCCTAACTAATGTAAAGGAGAAAATGACAGTAATGCAAAATCAAATAGGTATTTCATTATCTAAATGCTTGGGCCCAGCTATACTAAGAAGACAAAATGATGTCATCAGATTCCTGTATGTATTGGTAGAATTGCCAATAAATGGAATACTGCGTTGATTTGGTGACTCATATTCCAGACGTGGCTATGTCATCAGTGATATGATTTTTTGTTTGTTTGTTTGTTTTAGTGCTTAGTAGCTGGTGGTGAAGTTCAGAACAAAACAAAGTCTAGTCTTGGTTCATTGTATACGAGAGTTGCATTCTGGAAAAATTTAGAATATGTTGAAACTGCAAAAATTATCCCCATCTGTGCTCCTGGCCAGTGGGCCTTACTCTCCACAGCTGGTCAGAATTCCCTGGGCTGCTTGTTTATAATGATTTCTGGGCTCTACCCCTGGTGGTTCAGCAGGTATGAGAGGGGCCCTGGAATCTGCATTTTTAGTGAGCCTACCAGATCATTCCAAGATGATTGGTTTTGAGACAAGCTTTTAGATGACTTATTTGAACTCAGTCCTTATTCACCATGAGCGCTCTCTGAAGGAGCGTCCCTCCGAGGGGAAGGGAACACACAGAGCCCACTTATTTTAATGTTAAGAACAGTGGTCTTCCAAGCTAAGGATCAGCCACAGGAGGAGTGATCAGATTTTTGGTGAGTCCTGGGAGGTCCTTTTCTAGCTCTATGATTCTTACATTAAAAAAAAGTGCATTTTCAAAGGCTCAGGTGATGGAAATATTCTATACCTAAAGAGATGCCCAGGGTCCTATGAGGCATGAAAGTATAAGGAGGCCGAGTGGTGCTCTGGAAGAGAGTGGGGACTGATCTGGCCTTAGCTCAGCTCTGGTGACCGTAGCAAAGTCTCTCCACCACTTCAGAGCCTCCTTGGGACTCTCAAGGGCCCAAGGCATGTTGGGTTTAATAGACCCCTTCCTCCATTAAAAAAGGATTTGCAGATGCACACTACTGTATATAAAATAGATGAACAACAATGTCCTACTGTATAGCCCAGGGAACTGTATTCAGTATCTTGTAATAACCTATAATGAAAACATATGAAAAGGAATATATATGTGTGTCTAACTGAAACACTGTGCTGTATACCAGAAATTAACATATTGTAAACTGACTATACTTCAAATTAAAAACAAAAGAATTGAAGATTATTGAAAATTATATTTTATGACTGCATCCCAGGTGGATTATGTTCATTTTTTCACTTCTGGTTTAAAAAATAAATATTTTTGTGGCCCCTGAAAGTTTCAAGGACCCTCACCACTGTGCATGCTGTGACTCGTGGATAAGCCGGACTTGCACTTTCCTGGACACCCTTTTCTTCACCTGCAGAGGGAGGTGGTAGTTCCTTTGCAGCCATGCTGTAGGCATTAGATGTGATTTGAGCAAAACCATCTAGCCTGTTTACCACCTGGCAAAGAGCAGGGTTGCTGTACACGGGCCAAGAAGAAGCATTCCATTTAAGAGCCAGCCTGTGCACGTGCATTTAAGAAGAGATCAGAAGTGTCCTTTCACGGCTTATTTTTCTTAATGAATCATGTTGTTTACATGGAGATTCATTTCCCTCCTAATCTTCATTTCGATTCAGGCCCACCCTCATTTCATATGTCCTCGTGATTCCAACCATCTGCTGGGTTTGACACCCCTCCCACCCTTTGGGAGGACCCTGTGGTCATGTACTCATCCTTCAGAGGAGAATGCACAGAGATGCATGTGGTCTTACTACTGTTGGGAGGATTTCTTCCTCTCGGTGCTGGGTATTTGCACTTCTGCCCGCGTGCTCTTGTTCCCTACGGCATCCTCTTCGTCCCAGGCCAGGAGGTGATCTCTCAGGAGGTGGAATTGAGAGACTCAAAAGAAAACTTTGTTGTTAGCAAGTAGTGTGATGCCCTGAGCTCTCTGAAGCAGCAGAAACAATGTAAGATGGAAGGGTAGGGAGCCAGCTAGCTGTTAGAAAGGAGAGAATGGGTCACAGAGATCAGAGAAGCCAGCAGAGGGGATGGGAGTGAGGTGTAGGAATCCGGGAAATCATTCCGCAAAACCAGAGACTAAGATAATACGTTTTAGGGTGATTGGATACTGCCCTTGGATTGTAAAATCCTCAGCAGCTCATGACCATGTATTTATTGAACTCCCAATACATGCCAGGTGCCAGGGAGACCGTGGTAAAGGGTCATGCCCTCTCCAAGCGTGTGCTCTACCGGAAGGCATCACACATGCATCAACAAACCGCGAAGACCTTTCCAGGCATTCCGAAGTTTCCCGAAGAAGGCGGAGTGGGGCGGGAGGAAGGCATGTGACTGAAGGGTTGCTTTTGCTGCTCTCAGGTTTTAATCGTTTGAGGTGAGGTCCCTGGGAGGGAAGAGGACAGTCATGTGTACATCGGCAGGTAAGGAGCAGCGGGTTCTAAGGCTCTGAGATGGGATAAGCCTGGCATGTCCCAGGAGAGGTCAGAGACCAATGTGGGTTCATGCCAGTCAATCAGAAGAGATAGGGAGGAAGGTTGAGGGCTAGGCAGTGGCCAGATCACAGTCAAGTATGGAGTCTTTGTGTAGCTGGTAGCCCTGAGATAGTTTGTCAGCGGCAAGGGAGTTTGATTTCGCATTGAGAAAGATGACCAGCTGCCTTGTGGAGGATGAAGGCTGGTTGGAGGCAAGAGGGAGTCAGGGAGGGGGACGAGCTGGTGGTGGATGGCCAGAGTCTGCTTGGGAGGTGAGGGGAGCTTGCATTGGGGTTGAAGCAGTGGAGATAGTGAAAAATAGAGTTAGGGAAAATATTGGAGGCAAGGCTGGCAGAATTGCTGATGAATTAAATATGAGGACCTGGAGGCAGTGAGGAGAGCATGAAGGTGAAGGTGATGAGTTTTGTTCAGCGTCGGGTGGATGGTGGTGCCCTTGACTGAGCCGATGGGTGCTTCTGCTGTGAAATCAGCAGCTCTGTTTTTGAAATTTATTTTTTATTAAAGTGTAGTTGATTTACAATGTTAATTTCAGGTGTACAGCAAAGCAGTTCAGTTACACATATACATACATATATGTTCTTTCAGATATTTTTCCATTACAGCTTATTTATAGTTCCCTGTGCTATACAGTAGGTCCTCGTTGTTTGTTTATTTTATATACAGTACAAACCAGAAACAGCCTCTTGGACATAGGAAACAAACTATGGTTACTGAAGGGGAAAGGGCTGGGAGGGATAAAGTAGGAGTTGGGGATTAACAGAGACACACTGCTGTATATATCCAATAGATAACCAGCTCTGGGGCTGACTCAGTTGGGAGATTTCCTAAACATTCAAGTGGAGCTGCTGAGTGGGCACATGGACACAGCGAGGTGGAGCTCGCTCAGGTGAGGAGTCAGGGCTGGGGAGATGAAAGGGAGATCGTGGGGCAGGGTACACTCACTAAGGTAGAGAAGACAGAGGAGAGCGTGGACAGAAACTGGGGGTGTCCCGGCACGGTGAGTCCTGGGAGAGGGATCTGCCCAGGAATTGCTGTGGTGTCCCGAAGGCAGATCAGTGGAAAGGCACAGTTCATAAATAGAAAGCCCTACAGAGATGACAGAAAACCAGCATCATCACATGCCCGGAGGAAGAACGGTGATTGATGGGTTCTTGAGAGTGTCACATTCTACCCCTGGAATGACAGAAAAGCTGTCTGGAGAGGGTGTTCCTGATTGAGGAATATGGTCCTTTAGGGTCTTACATTGTCTTGTATTTGTGGTAGGGATTATTGGCTTTCTGAGCAAAATCCTTTGACATTTGTGGATGGAGTGTACTCCTTGTTATTAAGAGGAATTCCCTGAAATGAATGTCAATTCCGTTTTCCCTCTAAGCTTTGCTTTATGAATTACCGTAAAGTTTAAGAAACTGGTGATAGGTGAGTGGAAAGAGAGAAGGGTGATTTCTGAAGCCTCTAAGGGCCACCAACTGCGGAATCTTGGCATTCTTTCACATCTAATGGGGGAAGGTGAGGTCATCTGTAGATATAGAGGACCCCCAGGATGCTGCTGTGACTAGTAGGGATGGGCTAGCTCCTTGCTCTCACCCAGGCCATCTCCCGACCTGTAGCCCACATTTGGGAGACAGCAGGTGTATGAGTTTCCTATTGCTGCTATAACAAAAGTATCACACTTAGCAGCTTTAAACAGCACACATTTATCTCATGGTTCTGGAGGTTAGAAGTCTCAAGTGGGTCTGTGGTAGGCTGAATAATGCCCTGAAATACAGATTTCGGGCTCTGACTCCTAGACCCTGTAGATGTTACCTTAGATGGAAAAAGAGACTTGAGGTGGAGGGGCTACCCTGGGCTATCAAGATGGGCCCTAAATGCCATCATACATATCCTTATCACAGAGGGGCAGGGGAAGATGGCCCAGAGAAGGCAGTGTGATCCTGGGGGCGGAGACTGGCCTCATGGAACCACAAGCCAAGGACTGCCCGCAGCCCCCAGAAGCTGGAAGAGTGAGGAACAGATTGTCTCCTAAGGCTTCTGGGGGAAGCACAGCCCTGCTGCCACCTCAATTTCCACCCAGTGAAACTGAGGACTTCTGGACTCTAGACTGGGAAAGAATAAATCTCTGTTGTTTTAAGCCACTAAGTTTGTGGAACTTTGTTACAGCAGCAATAGGAGACTAGTACAGAGTCTAACTGGGCTAAAGTCACCGCCAGCAAGGCTGCATTCTTTTCTGGAGGGTCTGGGGGACGATGCTAACTTGCCTCTTCCAGGGGCCTGTCTGCAGTTCTTATCTGGTGGCCCCCTTCCGTCTTCAAAGCCGGTCTGTCTTGACACTTTTTAGACTTTGACTCTGTGCTTCCCTCATCCACGTGTTAGGACCTTGGTGAGTAAATTGGACCCACCAGCATAGTCTGGTCTAATCTTAAATTCACCTGATTAGCAACCTTAATCCCAGGTGCAACTTAATTTAATTTTTTTAATTGAAGTATAGTTGACTTATAATATTGTATTAGTTTCAGGGGCACAACGTAGTGATTCGATATTTTTATGGATGACACACCATCCAAAGTTATCATTATTGGCTATATTCCCTGTTCTGTACATTATATCCCGTGACACTTATTTTATAACTGGTAGTTTGTACCTGTTAATCCCCTTCCCCGAGTTCTTCCACCCCCCAGCCCTCTGTGCACCTCTTTAACTCCCCTTTGCTGTGTAAGACAACACGTTCACAGGTTCTGGGGATTAGGACAGGTGTGTTTTGGACAGGGGGCAATTATTTAAGAATAGTATATATGGTGAAGAAATAGGTCTTCTCTGGGAAACTAACTTGCCCATCCAGGGTTAGCCGCCTCCTCTGCCTACCTGAGCCAGCTGGACTTTCATGTTTTAGCCTCCAGATCAAACTTGGTTTCTCAAGGCACATGGCAAACACTATGATGATACCAAACAGGTTTAAAAAAAAAAAAAAAAAAAGTTGGTTACCAGAGATACTGGCCATTTGCTCCTGAAAGACACCAAAGTGATTCTGAGAGCCTGGTAACGAGTGACCTCGGAACGTCCTGCCTTCCTGGGAATCTTGTGCCCAGTTGTCATTGAGATCAGACACCAGCCTCCATGATACGTATGGTTGGTGCTCTGTCATCCACTGTCCCTTCTCTGCCGCTAAGCAGACCTTGGGAGGTCAGTGCCTGCAGGCTTGGCAGAATGACTTTGCACAGCTCAGGGAGGATTTACGGAGGTTTCAGCTTTTATTCCATTGCCCTATTTGTTCGTGTGTCAGAACTCAGTGAAGGTTTATGAGACTCAGCTGGCCAGTGGCCACACCTTATTTGAAGGCAAAGAGCCCTTGTGTTCTATTTGTAAAAGATTTCACATTTGTCACCCTGTCCTAACCTTGTCAGCTTTGTTGCTGTCATTTGAGTGAGGGCTGTCTGGGGAAAGGAGCTGGAAGATCCCCAAGGACACCGCAAGTCAGCCCTTAGAACTGGAGCTTTCTGAATCTTGGCAGAACTTTTTCTTTCCAAGCAGACCAGTATTTTTCAAATTTCAGTTTTTACCATAGTCATGTTACCACCTGTACTAGTTACTTAACATATTTTTCTTCAAATGTATTCTTATTTTAAAAAGAATTTATTATTACTTATATATCATACATTTATCATTTGCTTTAATTTGGTCTCATCCAACGGACAACGTAGCCAGAGAAATTTTGCATGCTTGTGCACGTTAAAATAATTACTTAACTATTAGAATATTTGGACGTTATGTGTACCAGAATGTAAATGTATTGCACTCAGAAAAATACTGGATTTAGACCATGCTGAATCCCCTGGGGCTTGGTGCCCTGGGGAGATAGAGTCATCAGCCAGACTTCTGCTAGCTTCAGCAGCTAACAGGATGGCTGGTTAACTATTTAGGAACATTTCAAGTAGAAGTCAACCAGGGAGTGGACAAGCCTATGTTTCCTGGAAGCAAAGTGACGTACACTAGTATTTGCAATAGAAGCAACACAGATATGCATATACCCACCCCAAACCTTCATCTTTATCCCACTTGGGAAGAAATCTCAAGAAGAGCTTACACTACTTCTGTATGAAATGTCTAAGGAACTGGGGTCAAAACAGGGCGTTCACCAGACCATAAAAGTCAATAGCCAACTGAAGCAAAAATGTACTGAACACAACTCTGTGTCTACTTTAGCTCTTGGCTGGGCTTTAAGAAATTTTGATTTTTGTATCATATTCTTCGTTTTAATAAAATTTTGTCTTACTCTCAGCCTCTGGGGAGAATAACAGAGGTGGGCTTTCTGGGTGGCAGGAGGTGGCGTGTTCAGCTGTGTGAGAAAACTGCCTTTTCCTAAGTGGGTGTACCGGCTCTTAACCTTGACTAGCAGGATGTGAGAGCTCCCTCCTTCATTCACATCCTCCCAGTAGGTCCTGTCCTTTTTGCCTTAGCCATTCTGGTGGGACTGTAGTGGTTTTGTTGTGGTTTTAATCTCACTGCTACATTTGCTTCCAAAGGACTTGGTCATGTGCTGTTTGTTTTGCGCTTATAATGGACTTGGTAATCTTGACTGTTTTTAGATGGTGACCTTAGGGGAAGGCGTTAATTCTTTTAACTGTTTGAAAAGGCTGCTGTTTTCTAACAGACCCCATCTTCTCTCAGCTGTTGTGCAAGAGAAAAGCTTGTGACGTTGGTGTCTCGTACTGAAGACCATTCCACTCCCACAATATGGTTGGTCTGTGGCAGTGAGATCAGAAATAAGGAACAGGGTCCGCATCAGGGCAGCTCCATTTGGTCTAGCTGGGTTGATTAGTACCCAGCGTGGACGATTCTAGTTCTGTGCTGGGGAGGCAGCAGGTGAATGATGGATAAGTCTGAAGCTTATTCACGTCGAGGCCTGGGGAGATCAAACCCAATTTTCAGGTTTTGACTGGGAAATTCCCCTGTGGCAGTCCAGTAGGCTTCCAGGATGGAAGGATTAAAAAGAAGAAAAATGAAGACATTACTTCCTAGAACAGCATCCAAGCTTTTCTGCTTGTTGAGGCAATTCCGTGATCTCAAGAATGTACTGTGGAGATTGCGAAGGGCACATAAAGACCGGCTAGGACATAGTGCTGTAGGGGAAGCAGGTTAGAGAGCCCCGGGTCTCTCTATGTAAGTGGGTGATGGGAGTCATTCCCCGGTGGCTTTCCCGAGAGTTTCGCACCCAGCTCAGGAAGGTGATGAGTGAAGGCAGGTCTGGCATCGTTTTTTTATGCTGCTCTTTTTGCCGTCCCTGCTGTCTGTCTGGGGACCATCTCAGGTGCTCAGTGAGTGAGGGAGGAGGGACTTGGGGAGTGAGGTCTCTAGAGTGGGGGGCATGATCCGTCCTGCACTTGACAGTTGAGGGCACAGCTGAATGGTTTGGAGCCCCCGCCTGCACGTGACAGGAGTCCTGCTCAGCCTAGGGGTGCTCTTGCCAGAAAATAAAGCCACTCTGGACTTGGCAGAGGATCAGCTTCCGTAGGATAACACGATGCTGTTTGCTAGGACCCTCGTGGCTTGTTTTCTCATTAGCTGTTCTGTGGATTGTTCAGGACGTTGTCGGGATCCTTGAGAGTAAGAGAAAGGTCCCTGGAGGTTGGGAAGAGCCTCAGAGGCCTCGTGTGGATCATACTCCAGGTGGTGTTGGGTAGAAGTTGAATGAATGTCTGTGTTTTGGGGATGTGACTTTCGGGACTTTATGCTATTACTGTTCCTACAAATGTGATACTATATTGGGCAGAAGGGGATGAGTATGTGCTGAAGGGGAGAAAGAGAGAGAGAGGGAGAGGGAGAGAGAGAGAGAAGCAACTGTGTTTTTGTAGTTGAAAGGAAGGGAAGAAATCATTTGTGAGCACTCATAGGTGTTCAGGACTGTGCCAAGCCTTTAGACTTTCATATTATATCATCTCATTCAATCTCATTTAATTTTCCACTTCATATATGAGAAACTGAGGCTTGCAGCCCTCAATAATTGGCTAGAGTTCCCTGGAGAAGTGTGAGGGCAAGTGAATGTGGGGACCTTAAAACTGAACAGAAAGCCACTTTCCAGAGGAAATGCATCACGGAGTGAGAGACTGCATTGGCCACAATGCGTCGGTTACCCTCTGTCCACAAGGACGTTCATTAAAGTACTTTATTTGAGAAACATGGTTGAGGTTAGGGGCTTCTTGCAACACCCTGTGACAACCAAGGCAGGTTTGGTTACTAGGACTTTTCCACTTTAGATGGCAGGCCCTGGGCTCCCCAGCTGCTGTGCGCTCCTGACTTTTATAGCCAGAAAGAGTAAGGCTGGGCTCTGACCTAGCTTCTTCCAGAGAAGAGGACCTTTTAGGTCCATCAGATTGGCGTTCCCTGGGGGCAGAGAACATGTCCCTTTTATCCTCAGTCCTGAGCATGAAACCAGGCAATGTATTGACTGAAGAGGGAACAACACAGAACTTTGAAGGAGAAAAGATGAGTTATAACTTTGAGAAGGGGCAAGGCATACATACAAATATTTTTCAAAACGATTTGACATCATCGCCAGAAATGGTTGTCTTAGAGTCCCCTGGGAGCTGGTTCGCAGGCAGGCAGTGTGACCAGAGAGGGTGGGTAGGACAGGTGGTGAATAATGCTGGTTGTTACTGTTATTACTGGCTCCCAGGAGGTGTCATAGGAAGTGAGTTCCTGGTCCTCCTCTGTCACTGTCTTTCCTCAAGATCAGAAGGCACAGTTGGTAGCGTTACAGATGAGGGTGCCGACGAATCCACAGCTACCTTGAAGTAAGTCCCTGTCAAGTTCAGAAATGTTTTATTCAGATACCTGACAACAGCACTTCTGCCCATACATGAGTGTGATTATAAAGACTGAGATGAAATCAGTCTATCAAAATGGAAGAAACATTGGTAGGTATTTAATTGGACATTAAGGAAGCTCTCATTAGATTAAAGTGAACAAACAAAAAACACCTGACAACAGATCAAGAGGTCCCTCCTAACATGTGGCTACACTCTGCTTAAGAACTTTGGTCCTCAGTATGGCTCGGGCCAGACTCGCACAGCCCTGCCTCCTAGGGACTTGACGGCCATAAGTTAGATTGTTGATTCATCAGTAGTTAGCCGTTGCCATGCCAACATGACAAGCTACCCCAACACTTAGTGGCTTGAAACAGTAAGTCTTTTATTGATGTTCACAGCTCTGGCAGTCAGTTGGCAACTCAGCTGGCTTCACTCATGCAACTAGGGTCAGTCTGCTGATCTTAGCTGGGCCTTCTCACATGACTGGCCACATCTGGTCCAGGAATGTCTCAGCTGGGACCCCTGGGCTCCCTTCTGCATGGCCCTCCCTCTCCGGTAGGTTAGCTCAGGTTATCCATGTGGATCTAAGAGGGTGAGCAGAAGCATGCAGTGAATGCCTTTGGAAGCCCCGGTTCAGAACCGGCACTCCTGACTTTTGCCGCATTTATCAGCCAGAGCAAGGTGCACAAATGGTCCCAGCTCAGAGGGTAAGGACGAAGAGTCTTCTTGCTGAGAGTTGCTGCAGAGTCTCGTTGCATGGAGCATGGATAAAGAAGACTATTAATTGGGGCCATCAGTACAATTCATCTCCTGCATTCATTCTTTTATTCATTCATTTATTCATTTTATTCATCCCTTAATCCCACTTGTGGTCCCTGAGGCCATCCTTGGCTCTCTTGTTCCACTCTTTCTTACTTAAAACTCAGGAAAGACTAGGCAGCATTTGCTGTGCACAGGCTCTGAGGAAGCCACCCAGATGAGTGAGATATGAGCCCACCCCACAGAAGTTCACAACCAAAGGGGCTCGGGAGATGCACTCGAAGGCGACCAAGAATAAGACAATTGGAGCGGACCGGCAAAGTTGGTGTGCAGAGTTTGAATCCAGAGGAAGGGGTGAGCCAAGTCTCTGGTGGAGTAGTTACTTCTTCGTGGAAGAGGAAATAAGTCTCCTAGGAACCAGGAGCAGAAAGTGGCTGGAGGGTAGGGGTGGAAGAGGGGCCGAACAGTAGGTGGAAGGACCTCAGGAGCTTGTTCTGGAATGCTTCAGTTGCTGCAAGGGTGGAGCCGCAGGAGACCGATGGGCAAGGCTGCTGGGAGGGTTCAGGGGCTTAACCAGCAGTGATGACCGAAACGCGGTTGTCGGCAGATTTTTTTTTTCTTTCCCATCCCAGTGACTCATGCACTTGAAGGAACAGACAGTGTGATGGTTGCTCTCTTAGGCCTCTTCCTCACCAGAAGAAGGAAGCAAGGAAAGTGGAGTTTGGTGGATTCTGAACTATGTGCTGAGCTGCCCTGGGGTGCCACGAGGGTACCGTGGGATATTGGACAATTTGTAGGAAAACACTGCCACCTCTTCCAGACACCACTTAACTTCTATTACATTGTTCGAACCTAACTCTTTGGTAAAAGGACTTTTACTAGTTAATTCTTAGGATATTGTGAAAAAAAATGACAATCTCTAATGGCACAGTGAAGTGGGAAGGTTTGAATTTGGGAACCACAGGTGAAGTTGTTCAGAGTCCTGGGTTCGAATTCTGCCCCTTCCTCTTCTTGGAGATGTGACCTCGGGCAAGCAAGTTACTTTCTTGGACTTGTTTCTTCATCTGTAAAGTGAAGATGGTACCCCTCTCCCTCAGGAGATGGAGAGGAATAAATGAGTTTGTGTAAGTAAGGGGCTTTAAATGGAGCCTGGTGAACACTAATAGGTTAGCTGCCTTATCACTGTTATTATTCACTGCTATTAATTCATTGCTATTAATTCAGCGTTGCCACCGTAACTGGGCTGTTGCTGGGTCCGTGGTCTTTTTGCTGCAGAGGCTAACACAAGCACAGCACAGGTATCCCTGTTGGAAGGAAGGTCTGCAGAGAAGTTCCCGAGCCTTTTAGTGGCCAGTGGGACTTTATATACTGCATGAAACCACCGGCCGCCTTGGATAGTGCCGCGCAGCCATAGGATCCTCGTTCTCCCCCAGCCTCTCATCTCAGGAAACTTTACTTTACAGGCGTGGCTCTGGTTCAGAGGGCTGTGCTCGGGCACCTCCATTTAGAGTCTGTCCCTTTCCTGTGTTGCTGCCTCCGTCCCCAGTGAAATGAGCTGTCTCCATAGCACGTGGCTCAGATGAAAGGAGCTTAAGAAGGTGTCTCTGCCTTGTGGTTTCCTGCGTTAATGGACGGGAGCGGGACAGCCTGTAATGCGGGGGCCAGGGTGGGTGGGCAGGAGCTTATGCCAGTGCCGCCAGGGAGCAGATCTAATGCACACCAAGTGGGCTTTCGTTTGTAATTAGAAGCCAGTTTGTGATGCCTTAGGCTGTTCATGGTCCCCCTTATCTAGTTGAGCCTCCATTTCTTCTTAAAAAGGCATCCGATTGCATTGGGTGTCTCTGCTGTCGTGTGTGTGCGCGAGCGCGCGCGCATATGTGCAATGCTACCGTGTGTTTCTTTCCTGCAGCAGCAATCTGCCCACTCTGTTTGCTTCCCTTCCGTCCAGGGAACTTCTTCTTTTCTCATCTGCACAAATGTCACTCTGACTCCTTGTAGCTGGGAGTTGGCCGCGGCCTCCTTTCTCATGCTGCTCACGCTTTTTCTGGATTCTGCCAAATCTCTTCTGCATTTGTTTTGCACCTCAGCCCTCAGTGCTGTCAGCAGCTCAGTGAGCCCTTTCCAAGCTAATTTTTCTCCATTTGCTTTTTAATTAGTTTTCCTCTCCTGCATCACCCCATGTCCTCTGCGTCCTGCAGTCCTTCTGTGGATAAACACAGCAAGTCCCACAATCTCTTGCATGCTTTTAAGAAAATGTGGGTCAGAGCAGCGCCGATCACAGTTATTGTTTCCATGGTTGTGCCTTTGTCCTGAAATTTGGGGTTTTATTCGTTTGTTACTTGGCTCTGTAATGAGGCATGCAACCTGTTTGCAGGCATTTTGTGATCTGCATTAAGTTTCCAGAGGCAGAGACTTGGTGTCTCCCATGAAATATTTGTTGGAAATCATTCGTATTTTTTAAAAAATAAAGTGCTCTAAGTGTCAACCTGTGTCTTTAAAGTAAGTCTTCTGGAACACGGTGGGCAGGCTTCCTTTTATAGATTCAGTCATAGTCTCTAAAACCCTTGAAATGGTAAATAACCCTTAGAGCCTGTATTTGGTGGGCAAAGTGTGTTCATAGCTTTTATTAGATTCCAGTAGGAGCCTATGGCACCCACATATTTGGACCCCCTGCCTGGGTTATTTTATAAAGCCTAAAGAGATTGGAAATTATGATGTGTGATCTGGGAAGAGAAGGATGGAAGCTGCAGGAGCACATGGAAACCTGTATCACCTGAGGATAAAGCCCTCACCAGGCACCTGGCAGTACACAGGCGGAGTATCCACACAAGGGCTGGTAATTTTAAAGGAGCTTGAGATTTTGAAAGATTTCCCCCCTGTACTAATTTCACCCCATAGTGTTGACTGCTGATAGATTGTTAGACCTTGAGTGGAATAAAAGAAAAAAGGTCGTTGCCTTAAGGAATTGCTCGTCTAAAGCACACTGCATCAGCTCTGTCCTCTGCGCAGGTCAGCCCGGCTCCTTAGGGCATGGTGTAGGCTGCAAGGAACCAAGGTGGTTCAGGGTCCCCGTTGGCACGCCTAGATGCTTGCTCCTTGGTGGGGCTCCATCAGCATCCCCTGGGAGCTCATTAGAAGTGCTGACTCTTGTGGCCCTTGATTCAGAATCTGCAGAATAACCGCAGTCCCAGGTGATTGACAGGCACATTAATGTTTAAGGAGCAAAGTTCCAGGCTTAGCCTGTTTCACAGACAGTGGCCGGATCTCTCCAAGGCCTCGTGTCCTGGGCATGCCCAGTGTGTTAGATTCAGTTCTGATTTCCTGTCATTTTTATGATAAATGCAAATAAAGAGTGATTTAGATATATATCTGTATGTGATTTGGTTTCCTACCTTGCTGTGTTTAACAGGCAAAGTGTGGATCAGAAAAAGAATCCTTTTTGACTCTGTTTGAGGTCTGGGGATGGGAAGGTACTGTCATGCCCACCGAGTGCAATCACCATAGAAGGTGCTGGGGTTTTAAGCCGTAAGATGCTGGTTCTGCCTTTGAGGAGTCTGGTCCAGGGAGATACACATTAAAAGGGTAGTTTCATCTCATTGTATTGTATCTTGTGGTTGCATAAGGGACCAGAGAAAAGAGTGGGTAGTTCTTTGCTCTCCTGCTGGGGTGTCACCAACATCGGTATACATTGATAAGGGGACAACCCTCCTCATGATAAAGACACTTTTAGCCTTTGACCAGATTTTTGACCCCTTCGGGAGCTGCCCTGATAACCTCTTCAGACTGTAACTGGATAGTACCTTTTGTGTGTTGAAGCAAGTAGCTTAAATAGTCATTTGTTCAGTCACCGGGCTCCTGGTGAGTAGCGGGAGAGAGACTGTTTGTTGTTGAGTGTTTGTTCTGCTGCTCTGCCCCTTGGTTAGGAACCCCTGCTTCCTATTACGTGCTGTGACTTCCCCCTAGGACTTTTTGTCTTTGTGATCTCACACTGAAGGCATGTGATGTTTCAACTTAACGCTTTTCCTTCCGAGTTGCCTAGCTGAAGCATGGTCACTAATCCTTGCCCCAGAATTAGCCCCGTTTGGAGATTTAGGTGGTGGATTTGGGCTCTCCTGATGCAAGATTCTTAAGAGTTCTGCAGAAGAGAGAAGCAATGACCCTAAAGATAAGTACTTTCTGTTTACAGGTGTGGAACAAAAAATAGATCTGGGAAACTAGAGAGTGTTGGCAATCAGCCTATTGCATTTTTTTTTTAAACTAGAAACTTTTTCTGTACCCTGACTTGCTGTTTCACACTCTTCAGTTTTGGAACCACGCCAACTTGGAATCAAATTCTGTAATCCCTCACTAGCCGGATAAGCATTGGAAGGGCAGTTAGCTAATTCTCTGAACCTCATATGTAAAATGGGGAGCAAATATCTCAAAACGGTAAGAATGAAATGGAATGGTGTATACAGAGGGTCTAGTAGCGTATTTGATAGCGAGCCCCTCCCATCTGGCCGGCACCGTTGCCGGGCACTGGGCACTCGGCTCTGTGCTGAAATATGTCTTTGAGTAAAAACAGCACATGACTTGCCCTCCTTGGATTTTTAAATATTACTTAACGTATCCTTTAGTACAGGGCTAAACTAAAATGGTAACAGGTGTGTAAAGTGACAGATAGATAAGGCAGCCTGCATTGTGTCCACAGAAAATGGGAGAGTGGCGCCCAGCACGCCGCTCCTGCCAGGGTCCTCTCACCTTGGGCCTTGGAAAGCGTTCAGTGTTAGCAGAGGGTCCCATTTTTCAGGAGATGCCAGAAACTCAGGTATTTTCTTCAAAGTTATATTTCTAATTTATTGTGATCTTAAATGTTGTAAGTAGCAGTGGGAGGAAGAAGAGAAAGAGGTTAAGCAGGAGAAGTGTAAGGGACAGCAGGCTTTGGGTATTTTCTTTTCTTTTTTTTTTTTCAGTCTGACTGTCTCTAGACTTAGTTTTTTTAGAGCAGTTTCAGGTTCACAGCAGAATTGAACAGAAAATACAGAGTTCTCACATAGCCCTCCCCACCCACACGTATATACTTCTCTACCCTCAACATCCCTCATCAGTGCAGCATATTTGGTACAGTCGATGGCCCAACATGGACACATTATCAACCAAAGTCCATGGTTTACATTAGGATTCACTTTTGATGTTGTACATTCTGTGGGTTTTGACAAATGCATAATGACAGGTAGCCACCACTATAATATCAAACAGGATAATTTCATTGCCCTAAAAATCCCTTGTGCTCCATCTGTTCATTCCTCCCTCCCTCCCTCCCTCTCCCCAAACCCCTGGAAACCACCATCTTTTTATTGTGTCTGTAGCTGTGCCTTTTCCAGAATGTCATTTGGTTGGAATCGTACAGTTTGTAGCCTTTTCAGACTGGCTTCTTTCATTTAGTAATGTCTTTTAAGTTTCTGCTATGTCTTTCATGACTTGATAGCTTTTTTTTTTTACTGCACATATATTTTTAAATTTACATATATGTACTGTTCATTGTTTCTAAGCACATTTAGAGCTTTAGCTTTTTAAACTTACATAGCTAATCGAAGGAATAAAGCCAACCACAAAGAAAGAATTTAAAAAGATACATACACCCTGCTATTAACAGCAACATTATTTATAATTGCCAAGATATGGAAGCATCCTAAATGCACATCAATAATTGAATAGATAATGAAGGTGCAGCATATATATGTGTAATGAAATACAACTCACCCATAAGAAAGAAGGGTATTTTGCCATTTGCGGCCCTTCGTTCACTTTTTTTTTTTTTTAACTTCAAAAACCAGAATTTTATAACTGGCACAAACATTTCCATTACATCAAAAACAACAAAATACCTAGAAATAAACTCAACCAAGGAGATTACCTATATTCCAAAAACCAAAATGACACAAAGAAATGGAAGGATTTCTTGTGCTCTTGGATTGGAAGAATCAACACTATCAAAATGGCCACACTACCCAAAGCAATCCACAGATCCAACGCAACCCCCATCAAAATACTCACGACATTCCTCATAGAACTAGAACAAACAGTTCCAGAATTTATAAGGAACCACAAAAGACCCTGAACAGCCAAAGGAATCTTCTATAGGTCTTCATTTTTCTTTCTTTCTTTCTTCTTTTTGTTCTCTTTTCTTATGGTTTGATGACTAGAGAAGGTCCTTTAACATTTGTTGTAAAGCTGATCTGTTGGTGCTGAATTCTTTTAGCTTTTGTTTATCTGTGAAGCTTTTGATTTCTCCATCAAGTCTGAATGAGAGCCTTGCTGGGTAGAGTATTCTTGGTTGTAAGCAGAAACTCAGATTTTTATATAACATCTCCCTGTTTTCCAAATGGTATTAAGTAATCTAGGGGGAGAGAACCTCCTTGACCTGATTTCTAGTCTGTCGGATAATAATAAGGAGGCATCCTTATCAACGAATGTAATTTTGAGGTTCTGCCCTCTTCGGTGCATCACTTGATCACAAAGCCGGACATTGATCCTCCAGGCCATCTTCCTTCCTCCCACTGGGGCACGCTGGCATCTCTATCCCAGGACTTTGCCCGCACCCTCCTGCTTGGGAGTCGTGGGCTGTAATGGTAAGAAACTTGACCATGGAACAGCTACTTGCCTGTGAAACAAAGCACTTGAAAAGGTCCCCACTGGATTGAGCTCCGAGTGTGGTCTTTTTAACCACTCTGTTCTCATTGCTGCTTCTACTTTAAGCCCAAAATGTAACCCAAAATCCTGAGCTTTCGAGACAAGCTCTTCTTGGCCAGACCTGCATTTATATTCATTCACCGCTGGCTTCAGCATTTATGAGCACTCAAGTCTTGAGCTCCAAATTTTGCCCCAAACAAACAAATAATAAAATAGTACCTCTCAGGAAACATTGGCACCAGACTCTTTGTTCGTCTAGCTTTTTTATAGACTATTCTGTAAGAGCTGAACTCTCACCCACGCCCACTTTGAATTGTAGTGTGCCGTCCTGTGGGTGAACTTGGCAGGGAAGGCCTCCTCGTGAAGAGAAGGCCCTTGGCTTCCTCTGGGATCTTCTTTAACTGTGATTTTCTTCAGGTTCTCAGATGGCCTCCGACTGTTCTGCTTTATGACGGGGAGGGGTGGGGGCGTTGTGTTCTTTGGAGTGGCAGTTGCTGGTGCAAATGGTGGTCTTGCCTGTGACTGTGGAGTGTGATGGGTGGGAGTGAGCCACGTTCCTTGTACTAGCCCAGGGCCCAGTCCCCAGGGCTTCTCACTCACCTGCCAGCCATTAGAGAGACAAACCACAGCCTGGTTTAAAGGCTCAAGGCAGAAGAGAATTGGATCCAGAAAACCCCAGGCTCACGATGGTGACTTCCATGTGAGAATGTTAGCACGAGATGGGAAGGCTCTGTAGAGGGAGTGATCTGTCTGATACATCTTAGTCACTGTTCAAGACACAGTAATCAGAATTAGCGTGGGGCCAGTCACAGAAGGATAACCTGTTGTTGCAACATGGTGTGTGTTTCTGATTGTGAGTGTGTGTGTGTGTGTGTGTGTTTAGGAGGGTAGGAAACAGGAGTGAAGTGGAAGATAAGGGTATTCCTTTTAAGGAGAAGGTGAAGATTCCTAGGAAAGTCGAGGAGGAGTCTTAGTATGACAGATGTGTGAACACTTGGGGTTGGCGCTCGGCAAATTAGAGGCTAAGAAAAGCCCCAGTCAGAATCCTTGTTTTCACGTCTGGTGAAGGTTGCCTCAGGATGTCCAGCCAGAGGGTACTGTGTGAGTGTCTTTTCCTGAAGGTGTAACTGGCATTTCCCAGATGTGTTTGACTGTACCACATGTGCTATTGTTGATTTACGGCCTCTCAACTTCAAATTTGTCCCTTCTGCCTGCTCTGTGAAGCTGCATCTGGGCCCCCTAAGTCCTTTTCCTTTGCAGTTGGCACATTAAGCTTCGTCAGTAGAGGGCGCAGGACAGCCGTCGCAGGAGGAAAGGGTTTCGTTTCTGATTCTTTGTGCTCTCTGGGAGGGCTCCTCTAGAGTGTACGTCTTCTACAGAGTCCTGCTCTGGTGCCATGTGGCTGCCAGGTGCACACAGTGGCCAGAAGCTTCCCCTGGCCCCTCGTGGGCAATTAGTAGGAGACTGCCTCCTGTGGGGTACCTCCCTGTGAACAGCTTTACATGGGACCATAGAGGATGCAGTTCCAGAAAATTTGGCAGCTGGCTCCCCAGTGGCTTCTGCCATCTAGGGAGTCAAAGCTGTGCCCTCTCCAGCACAATCAGGGTCTCCACCCTCGGGTGGTGCCCCTTCCTTGGGTGCTCTATCTCCATCCCAGGGGCAGTGGCTGTTCCTTATAGCTGGGCTTCCTAGATGCCTTAGGGTCCTGAGTATTACTGCTTACTTGAAGTTCTCTTGCTACCCTGGTCTTGGTTGTAGTTAAATATTGTTTGTTAAGCATTCCTGGTTAGTATTACTGTGTGATTTCCATTACCTGATTGGATTGACTGATACTAAACATCTATTAAAGTATTGTCAGGAAAAATTGTTAACTCTGAAACAAGCAAAAAAGATTGTTTAGTATCGAGTGCACCCATCTGGGTTATCTGTGTCTTTCATTTTCTTTAAACTATTTTACAATTTGGCAAGATATAGAAAAATGAGAGTAGTGAAAGTGATTCTTGTTCATAGAAAGACAAATTAATTTTGTCCAATGGAGGTACTATTGATTGCTCTCAAGAAGCCAGTTTCATATATACTAACAAAACACTATGATACTTTAAGGAGCTCATGAGATATGCCCACTTAGATTAAAAAATATCACAGGAAGTGATGATATACGTTCTAGAAAGTTGATTTAAATGCATTTTAATACTGTATAACTGGACAGAAATACAGAAATAAAATCTATTTATAAAGAATAACAAAAAACCATCATTCTAATACTTTTATTTTTAATTTTTTTATTGAAGTATAGTCAGTTTACAATGTTGTGTCAGTTGCTGGTGTACAGCACAATGCCTCAGTAATACATATACATACATACATTTGTTTTCATATTCTTTTTCATTATAGGTCACTGCAAGATATTGAATATAGTTCCCTGTGCTATACAGTAGAAACTTGTTGTTTATCTATTTTATATATAGTAGTTAGTGTCTGCAAATCTTAAACTCCCAATTTATTCCTTCTCACCCCCTCCCCTGTAACCACAAGTTTGTTTTCTATATCTGTGAGTCTGTTTCTGTTTTGTAGACAAGTTCATTTGTCTTTTTTTTTTTTAGATTCCACATAGAAGTGATATCATATGGCATTTTTCTTTCTCTTTCTGGCTTACTTCACTTAGAATGACAATCTCTAGGTTCATCAAATTATGTTTTGAAAATAGAAGATATTCATAACGTATAACATATCAACAGAATGGGAGAAAGTATTTGCAAATCATGTATCTGATAAGCAACTCGTATTTAGTGTATATTAAAAACTCAACTCAATAATAAAAAGACAACCCAATTAAAAAATGAGCCAAGAATCTGAATGGGTAACTGCCCCCAAAGAAATACAGATGGCCCGTAAATACGTGGAAAGCTTCCCACCGTCATTAGTCACCAGGAAAATGCAAATCAGAGCTACAGTGAGATACTACACACCTGCTAGGAAGACTACAATAAAAAAGACAGATTTAAAAAAAGTGTTGGTGAGAATGTGGCGATGTTAGAAACTTGATAATACGGAAATATTGGAGCCTTCGTACACTGCTGGTGGGAGTGCAAAATGGTACAGCCACTGTGGAAGGCATTTTAACGGTTCTTCCAAATGTTGAGCAGAGTTACCATATGACTCAGCAATTCTACTCCTGCATATAAACCTGAGATAAATGAAAACATAGGACCATGCAAAACGTTGGACGTGAGTGTTTATGTACCAGCTTTATTCATAATAGCCATCAGTGGATAAATAGATGAAATCTGATCTGTCCATACAGTGGGATAATCATTCACAAACAGAATGGAGTATCGATAAAGCTACAATGAGGATGAGCCTTGAAAGCGTTGTGCTAAGGGAAAGAAGCCAGTCACAGAGGACCACGTATGATTCCATCTATATGAGCCATCCCTCCGCAAGAGGCACATTTATAAAGACAGGGAGTAGATTAGTGATTGCCTAGGGCTAGGGGTGAGGATGGCGGTTAGAAGGTGCTAAGTGAGGGTTTTCCCTTTTAGAATGATGGAGAGGTCCTAAAATGGATTGTTGTGACAGTTGCACAATTCCGTGAATATTCTAAAAGCCTTTGAATTGCACCCTTTGCAGGGGTGAATTGTATGGTATGTGAATTATATCTCAATAAAGATGTTTCCCAAAAAAGGTAACCTAGACAAACGATCATCAGATAAACCACATTCCTTGGCGGTGGGTGGTAAATGCTGCCTGTGTGTGAACTTACAGATCCATTTTCCACACAGCAGAAGATCTTCATAGGCTCTTTTTTTTGACATCCTCTGACTTAGAACTTTCCTTTTTAATTTAGAGCAATTTAATTTCTTATTACAAAATGAAATGAATGGCTGCACAATTTCTTAACAGGGTGTCCCTCCCGTCCCCACCTCACCGGCACAGGAAGCAGTTGATTTGTGTAAACCTTTATTTCTCCAGTTTTTCTATCACGACGTCCGTGTTTATGGTCTTATTTTATATCTTTTTCTCTCTGGATCTTGTGATGGTGGCAGCTGAAGGAATCTGTAAATTTGTAAACTATCTAGTTTACAAATGATACAAAGCCAATATGGTATCTAGAGCTTTGACTGACAAACAATTCAAAGAAAAAACAATGGGATAGAACAATGGACCAAAAGTAACCATATAAAATGCGCTAGAGACACAGAAGTCTCTCTTATCTGCGGTTTCATTTACCTGTGGTCAACTGCAGCATGAAAATATTAAATGGAAAATTCCAGAAGTAATTTACAAGTTTTAAATTGTGCGCCATTCTGAGTAGCGTGATGAAATCTCTTGCCTTCCCACTCCATTCTGCCCGGATGTGAACCATCCTGTTGTCCGGTGTATCCGCCCGTGAGTCACCTAGTAGCCATCTCGGTTATCAGATCAACAGCTGTGATATTGCACTGCTTGTGTTCAAGTCACCCTTACTTCACTTAATAACTGGCCCCAAAGCGCAAGAGTGGAGATGCTGCCAATTCAGATACGCCTGAGAGAAGCTGCAAAGTAATTTCTTTAAGGGGGGGAAGGTGAAAATTCTCCACTTAATGAGGTTGCTGAGATCAATAGTAAGAGCCAATCTTCTATCCGTGATATTGCAAAGAAGGAAAAAGAAACCCATGCTAGTCTTGCTAGTCACACCTCAAACTGTAGAAGCTACTGCCTTAGTGTGTGATAAGTGCTTAGTTAACATGGAAAAGGCATTAAACTTGTACAATCTTTTGAGAACGAGAAAGACCACATTCATATAACTTTTATTATAGTAGATTGTTATAATTGATCTATTATTAGTTACTCTCTTACTGGGCCTAATTTATAAATGAAACTTCATCATGGGTATGTATGTATAGCAAAAAGTGTGTGTGTGTGTGTGTGTATATATATATATATATATATATATATATATATATATATATATATATATATATATAAATTACATATATTTATAGCATATATAGGGTTCAGTACTATCTGCAGTTTCAGGCATCCACTGTGGGTCTTGGAACGAATCCCCCTTGGGTAAGGGGGGAATATTGTACATAGGAAATCTTGTGCTTAGGTTCAAAACAATCAATTATACTAACCCAGAATGGAGAAGACCTAGCTTAATTACAAATAAAACCGCAGTGGTTTGAATTGGGTTGTGCTGGGGAGGAAAGTTAAAATAAAGATGGCTGTGGCTTCCAGAAAACTAACTCTGAAATTTGGGCATACCCCCCCCCATCACTTACTAACTGAATAGCCTAGGGCAGGCTCCTTAACCTCGCTGAATCTCAGTTTCCTCATCTGTAAAATGGGGATGGTAGCATCAACTTTACGGGAATGTTGTGAAGATTAGCCAGGTTAATACTTGTGAAACCTTAAAGCTGGCACCTAGGAGGCACTGTATGATGATAGTGCAGATGATAGAAAATGGTTCCAGAAGTAGAAATTCCAGACTGAGGGAGATGGCAGGGCGGGTACTTGGCAAGCATCAGATCCCCGCTGGGAACATTGGGATCTGGTGAATAGAATCATCGACTTCTGGGAAGTGCAGGCAGGAGGTGGCCCTGCTGGGGGAAGGGCTGGGAGACGTCAGTGCAGTTTAGCAAGTAATTATTGAGTATCATTCGTGGGAAATCTATGTTAGATGCTCTGGGGATAAAAACCTCACATCACATGGATAATGTGGAGTAAACTAGGGTTTACAGGAAGGGTCAGCCTAGGTTGGGACAGAGTAGTGAGAGCATTTCTGTTACTAGAGTGTCTCAGTCTTGGGTGATTCTTCTGTAAAATAGGTATTATATTGGCTGTGAGGATTAAGATTTCCATAAAGCACCTAGTTGGTACAGTAGCAGGCACTCAAGAAATATGTATTATATAATATAATGATATAACTGGAAATAATTCAAATACAAAAATAACCATGGCACAGTCGTTTAATAAAAGTCATGAGAGAGAAACAGAGTGCTCTAGGATTTGGAAAAAGGAGGGATCCTGTGTGTTTAGGGCCTCATAAGGCAATGTTTCTTTTGCAAATGGACTTTGCATAGATGAAGATTGGGGTGGAGAATGAGGTACAGAGAAAAGACTAATTTCTGATAATCAGTGAGACTGTAAGAGATTCCTTTAGGCATAGAGAAGGAAACAGGAGGTAACTATTTGTGAGATCCCTTCTACCTCTTAGGATTCCTGGTAATTTATTCTAAGAACATTCCTTTTTTTCTCCCATGTTTTTTAGTTAACTTAGCAATATATCTTGGAAATCACCCGTGGAAGTGTTGGAACACTTCCTTATTCCTTTTTAGCAGCTGTATAGTTTTCTATCCTGATGAATTTTGTTTATTCACCATGTTCACTGTTGACATTTAGATATTCTAGTCTTTTGCTGTTATAAATAGTGTCACAATGTATAACAATTGCATAAGTCATTTACTAATTTTGCCACTTTTTTGCAATGTGTATAATTTACAATTTGAAAAAAAATTTTAGAAAGTCTAGTTGATTTACAATGTTGTTAGTTTCAAGTGTACAGCAAAGTGATTCAGTTGTGCGTATATATATTCTTTTTCAGGTTTTTTTCCATTATATGTTATTACAAGATGTTGAATATAGTTCTGTATGCTTTACAGTTGGTCCTTGTTGTTTATCTATTTTATATAGTGGTGTGTATATGTTAATCCCAAACTCCTAATTTATCCCTCCTCACTTTCCCCTTTGGTAACCATAAGTTTGTTTTCTATGTGTCTGAGTCTATTTCTGGTGTTCTTGGATTGGAAGAATCAATATTGTTGAAACAGCCATATTACCCAAGGCAATCTACAGATTTAATGCAATCCCTATCAAATTGCCAATGGCATTTTTCACGAAACTGGAACAAAAAATTTTATAATTCGTATGGAAACGCAAAAGACTCTGAATAGTCAAAACAATCTTGAGAAAGAAGAATGGAGCTGGGGTAATCATGCTCCCTGATTTCAGACTATACTGCAAAGCTAGAGTAATCAAAACAGTGTGGTACTGGCACAAAAACAGACACATAGATCAATGAAACAGGATAGAAAGTCCAGAAATAAATCCACACACTTATGGTCAATTACTCTGACAAAGGGGGCAAGAATATACAGTGGAGAAAAAGACAGTCTCTTCAGTAAGTGGTGCAGGAAAAAGTGGACAGCTGCCTGTAAAAGAATGAAATTGGAACATTCTCTAACACCATATACAAAAATAAACTCAAAATGGATTAAAGACCTAAATGTAAGAATGGATACTCTAAAACTCTTATAAGAAAACATAGGCAGAACACTTACATAAATTGCAGCAATAGTTTTTTGGATCTGTCTCCTAGAATAAAAGAAACAAAAGCAAAAATAAACAAATGGGAACTAATTATACTTAAAAGCTTTTGCATAGCAAAAGAAACGATAAACAAAATAAAAACACAACCCACAGAATGGGAGAAAATACCTGAAAATGATGTAACTGACAAGGGATTAATTTCCAAAATATATGAACAGATTCATACAGCTTAATAGCAAAACAAATTTTTTATATGGTCAGAACACCTAAATGTTCATTTCTCCGAAGAAGACATCCACATGGCCAACAGGCACATGAAAAGATGCTCAGCATTGCTAATATTAGAGAAATGCAAATCAAAACTACAATGAGGTATCACCTCACATCAGTCAGAATGGCCACCATTAAAAAATCATCAAATGATAAATGCTAGAGAGGGTGTGGAGAAAAGGGAACCACATATATATGGAAGTTCCTCAAAAACCTAAAAATAGAGTTACCATGTGACCCAGCAGTCCTACTCCTGTGCATATATCCAGAGAAGACTCTAATTTGAAAAGATACATGTACTCCATTGTTCATAGCAGCACTATTTACAATAGCCAAGACAAGGAGGCAACCTAAATGTCCATCAACAGATGACTGGATAAAGAAGATGTGGTGTGTATATATATATACACACACACACACAATACTGTACACACACACACACTACACTATACACACACACACACACACACACACACACACACACACACACACACACAGAAATACTACTTAGCCATAAAAAAGAATGAAATAATGCCATTTGCAGCAACATGGATAGACCTAGAGATGATCATACTAAGTAAGTCAGAAAGAGAAACACAAATATCATATAATATCACTTATATGGGGGATATAAAAAAATGATACAAAAGAGCTTACAAACCAGAAGTAGACTCATACACATAGGAACAATTTATTGTTGAAGGGGTTTCTAGAGTTTTAATTCTCTATCTCAAAGGAAGATATTTCTAAGTGAAACCTTACAGGGCTATGGCAGTCCGCCTAGGAGGTGTTTTGCCAGAGGCCCTCTTCCTTTCTCAATAACTGTACTCCTATAAGTAAGAAAAAATGTGAAAACATTTGTTGCAGTATGTTTAATTTTAGGGACAAAAATTTTTAATTCAGATTTCCTGTAGTGTTCAGTTCTTTGTATAGGAGTGCCGGAATCCAAGTGCCTCTAGACCCTGTAGGAGACATGTCGGTTGTGTAGCTCTTTTCCAAGTGGAGGTGCATAGGGTTAAATGCTGGGTACATGGTCAGCCGTGAGAATGAAAATGATCTGACTGGGGCCATGTCGCTGGTGTGGCTGAACAATAGCTGCCTTTCCCAACCCCCGTACCAACTTGTCCATCCCCGGGACTTTATGCCCAGTCAGACAAGGAAGAGGGGCCTTCCCCACTGGAGGAAGAAGATACATAACATGGTACTGTTGCCCTGTAGAACCTTCAGGCCATTTTGTTTCTCCCTCACTCACCGGCTCCTCCATTTTCCTGTTTTGGCTAATGACACATCCCATCTCCTCAGCTGCCCACAATGAAAGTCTAGAGGTCATCTGAGACTCCTTCTCCATTCATTCCACTTAGTTGTTGTTTATTGTCTTGCTGATTTGGGCTCCTGAATGTTTCTGGCACCTGGTCTCTACCTATCCTGACTGCCATGACCCCACAGAGGCCTGTATCGGACTCAGTCCCCCCCAGAGTTGCATGAGCCTCCTCGCTGGGCTCCTGTTCTCCAGCCATGTCCTCTTCAAATCCTCTACACAGTGGCCAAGGGGAAATATGGTGGCCTCTCTTCTCTTAAGTCTCCAGTGATTTACATTGTTTGGAGTAGTGGTTCTCATCGAACAGGGAAGGTTTTCCAGGAACATCTGCAGATCCTTTTCAAAGTATTTTCGTGTCGGTCCCTTCCAGGACCCATATGTAGAAAGGGGGTGCTCAGAATGGGCTTTGGGCTTCTGTATGGTGAAAAATCTCCCCAAACAGGAAAAAGCTCTATCAGTATTCCTTCAAAAAGCAACTTTTTATTTTGAAATAATTATTTCCCAGGAAGTTGCAAATAGAGTACAGAGAATTCCATGAACCCAGCTTCCCTGAGTGGTTATCTTATATGCTCTAATACAATATCAAAACCAGGAAACGGACTGCAGACCTAAGTAATGCTTTTTAATGCTCCTTTCTCTTACCAGGTTAGAATGTAGAACTTCCTGTTATGTGAATTCTTGGGTCATTTTTCCCGACTTCATCTGGACACATTTTAATTTAGGAGTGGCATGGACATTCTCGAGTCTGTGAGTGGTGGTGGTGGTGGTTGTATGTGAGTGTGTGTAAGATTTTGATAGCTACCGCTTGTTTATCTTTGTAAAGTGGATTATACCCAAAGAGCTTGCCAAGAATAAATCTGAGCAGTTGTAATTCTACCCAGCGACCCAAGGTCATAACTTTCTTATGTAAAAAGTCGGACCTGCCACAACAGATTTTACGCTAGAACAATAGTACAGACATTTATTCTTCTTGAATCTAAGATACAGTTAGCTTAAAATTATGTCCTTGTGAATTGTGTCCCCGGCACGTGTAAATCTTGCTTTGTTTTATTCTGTTTAGATTGTAAAACATAAGGGCATGGGGCTTGTTTTGCGGCTGGTTTTTGGTCTTATTTTGATCGTAATTCTAAACTACAGCATCCGTGAGGGAACGGCTATGTGCAGTGAATCATACAGTGTAGTTTTGCTCTGAGAGGTGGAATATTACTATGGGTTCTAATGAATTCAGGGGAACGGATTTCAGACTTTTAGATGCCGACCTAGGAAATTCTTTGAAGCAGCGATCTTTAGCAACGCTGGGCGTCGGGCTTGGTGACTGAACTCCGCTGTCCCTCCACCACCCCACCCCACCCCATCATAATTGATGGATAAGCTAGAAAAACCCTTTGTGTCAGTTGTGATGACATTTTGCTGACACTGGCCTCTGCTTTCCGTGTTTCACTCAGATTTGCTTGCATCTTTTCAGAAAGGGAACTGAGGAATGTTAAGAAAACCACTGTTTCAGAACAAAACTAGGTCAGAAAAGGCAGGTTATATGTTTTGAAATTAGGCAGCAGGAGGAGGTCTCCCACCTGACTCGCGGAGGCCTCTGGGGTGCCTTGGAAGAGTCCTGGGACTTGCTCAGTAACACCTGTCTCTCATTAAGAGCCAGGCACTGGACTAGGTCCTTTGCAAATTGAAACCCTGCAAGGTAGACATTTCACAGATGAGGAAGCAGTGGCATCTCCATTTCTGTAACTTCCCGAAGGGAGGAGGTCCAGGGCCAATTCACGTCGGGGCTGAGATTGGAATCTGGGTGGTACTGCCACGCGCAATCGCCTCTCCATCCGTGCAGGCGCTCTACACTCGGCTCCGACCCCCTTGAGTGATTCCCAGGCGGGCTTCTGAGAGGGAAATGCCAAGGCTGACTTCTTTCACTGCTGACAAGCTGCCTTCGGAGTGGAGAATTCAGAACACATTACGTGCCATGTCCCTTGATGGTGGGTAATAACCTCATTAGAGCAGGAAGGAGAATTTGTGGTCCAAGGAGAGAAGGAAGCAGCTAGCTGAAAGTTACTCATCTGATTCATTTCTCTGTGTCTCTCCTGTTTTCTGTCAGTCAAGTGGTGAAGTAGTTATTGGGGCTGAGAAGGGAGCTCTGATGAATGGTCCAGACCTTCAGATTCTTCAGAGATTCCCAGAGCAGTGATGCCTGTATTTTCCAAGGACAGCACCAGCAGGCATCTTTATTGATCAAGGAGCTGCAAAAAGCTTTATTGACCCAATAGATACCAAGCACTCAATTTGCAAGACTTGAATCCCTTCAGGGAGTTTGGACCTTAACAGGGAGCAAACCGTGAAGGTAGAATGTGAATGTGCATCAGGAATTCCAGATGATGGGGGTATCTGCACAAGGGACAGCGGGGTGGCTCTGTCCTTTATCCAGGATGACCAGCCATCCTTCTTTGCCTTGGTTTCCCAGAGCAGGGGACTTTCAGTGCCAACACCGGGACAGAGTTGGTCACCCCACCTTCAACAGTCTTTGTGGTCCTGAGCAGATGAGTTAGACTTTTTGGATCCTGGTATCTGCATCTCTCTTTCTAGATGGCTTTTAAATTCCCCTCCAGTTTCTTAGGATTGGCCATTGGGCATGACTCATTCACAGGCTTGTGCTGGGCAGAGCCTGTGGGCGAGAAGCTGGAGCTCTGAAGCTTTCACTGGATGATCAGAAGTCAGCATTTGCTGGAGAACAATACCCGCTACTGTTCAGAAAGTTAAGAATGGGTCAGGCAGTTGGGATAAAATAACAGACACCTGTAACTAGGTGGCCTGAGCAGGTGAGCAAGACTGTAAACTCCTTTAAACTGTGGCCCTCCCAGAACTTAAAAAAAAAAAAATGAAATTAGTGCAGATGTTGATCAATACAGAGATTTGTCCCAAGGCCCTGGGTTTCTGGCTTCTCTGGAAAGATTGGAAGATCTGGCCATCCCCAGGCTATCTTCCCTCAAGTTGTCTGGGGTCTGGAGCTGCAAAGTGGCTGCCTCCTCTAGGCGTGTCTCTGGTTCAGCATAGCCCTCCTCCCCCATGTTTGTCCCCCGCCCCCTCTTCTTCCTGCTCACTTTCGTATCTGCCTGGGAAGGGGGACACTTTAGCTCAACAGTTCTCAACCCTGGCTGCCTCTGAGAATTTAGGGGTGTGCTTAAAATCATATTGGTTTCCTGGACTTTCCCAGACCAACTAAATCATCATCTTGGGAAGGGGGTGGAGCTGACATTTGTATTTAAAAGGTCTCCCAGTTGGTTTTGAAGTACAGTAAGGGTTGGGAACCAGTGCCTTAGCTTGATGCTGGGGTGGGTTTTGATGGGGAGAAGCATCGTGGGACAGAGAAAATGGGGAAAGAGTTTACCTGATCTCGTTGGTTGGGGCAGGCAGAAAATCAAGGGACTTCTTAAAACCAAGTGAATATCCCAATGGTGTATTCATGGCATGTTCTGCTAAGGTGTTAATAAACTCCCCCCAGATCCTGCTGCACTGCTGCGGGCTTTAAATCATCATAATAATAGCCATAATATTTTGCACAGGGTGATTATAAAAGTAGTTTTTTAATGGGCATATAAATCTAGTGGCCATGAGAAGCAAGTGACAGGAATTTAGTGTTTTCGAGGCAAGGGATAAAATGGAGGGGGCACAGTTAAAATGAACTTTGGTGTTTTTCTCTTTTGCATAATGGCTTCATTCATGTATAATTCCCTTGCTGTAAATCAGTTTGTCATCTGTTGCCCACGAGCCCTACCCCTCCTGCCAGGATCCCACTCTAGGCTACGAGAGTAGTCATCCTGAATTATCAAAACATTCAAGGAGCTGGTCGATAAAAATCTGTTCTCATTTGAATCTTAAGATGGGAGGGACTCAGATACCACTTCTATCTGCTGCTTCCTTTTAAGGGCAGACAGAACCAAAGTTTTGAGATGTTAAGTGATGCATTCAAAACCCTGTTCCTATTCTGTGCCCCATGGGCCCCTCCTTCGGGTTTAGAGCTATTCTTGCAGAGTCCCCGTGACTGCAGAGAAACTGGGTATCTCTCAGGCTGTGTACCTTACCTTAAGCTTGTGGCTTGTAGTCAGTAGCTTCAGGAACTGTATTTTACTCACCCTTTATCTTAGCCTGGGTCCTGGCTTTAGGTGAAGGTTTAAAAATGAGAGAAAATGAAGGGAAGAGACCCAGTTGACATCACAGTGTCTCTATGAAAACTCCAGGGGCTTCTCTCCGTCTCCTGAGTCGTTGGAACCCCAGGTGTCGTGCTGATGGAGCCCTGAGCTAGCCGTGTTCTGCACGGCTGTGTGGGTGCTGGGGGAGGCAGGGCTTTTCTCTAAGGTGGGGACCATCCCTTCAACCTTCTGTCTGAACCACGTGTGGAACCATGGAGGGTACACAGCGAGCCCCTTCCGTGCGTGTGTGTCTGATAGGGTCTAGTGCTCCAGTTGGTTTCTCTGGTTTTGCTCTATGGAAAATACCCACAAATGCCACTCTAATGTCACTTTGATGGAACTGCAAGAGATAAACAGTAAGATTGAGATTGTGTGCTAAACTGGTAACATGTGTTAGTAATCTCCCATCTTCTCAGGCTAGCTTCTGCCATTGAAAGGGGAATGTGTGCATGTTGTTACCCTCTTGCTACTTACCTGGCTGCCAAGCTCTAATATTAAGCGCAATTATTTTGCTGATTGCTTAAATTTTAGTTGTGCGTCCTCATACCTTTGAAATTAAATCTCCACCAAGAGGATCCACATTCATCTCATTCTGGGTTCTATTCCATGTCATGGGAGCACCTCGGAGCAGCGATACTTGGCTGGCTGGGCTGGGGCGGGGGGAGGGGATGTGTGAGAGGCGATAATGAGTAGGTGTTTGCAGATCACCTGGGAAGTTGGTTTCTGTTTTAATCACCAGCTAGAAGTGCAATTCAGAATGATAAAGCAGAATTTGGGGAGGAGGAGGAGGGAGGGTGCTGCTCAGGGCTATATTTTTTGAAAAATTTCCTGGTGATGATTGTATACCTCCCCAGCTCCTCCTTGGAAAAGAGCTGGCCTACAGGCTTTCCTTGAAATAGGAGGAAAAGTGTAACACTCAGTGGAAAGTGGCTGATATTTGTAAAGTGCTTGTTGTTATGTGCCCGAGCAAGTGATGTCATCCCTATGGTTTTTTTTGAGCTCACTCCACGGACTCACTTTGTGATTCGGTGTGTCAAGCTCTCTGAGGCATCCTAGAGTCGTGTTTAGGAAGCCAGATGGCCAGGGTCTCTAACAGCTCCACCACCTGGCAACTGCGTGACGGTGAACAGATGGCTTGGTGGTTCATCCCTCAGTTTCCCCCAGAGGTTCTGGGCGTGGGGATGTGGACCTATTTGGGGGGCTGTTATTCTCTAATGAGGTAGGCACTAGGGGACATCAGCTTAGAGGATGTATGTTGAGGTAATATTGATGATCAGGACGGTGCTGCCTTCAGAGAATGTCTAGTTGGGTGGCAACCAGAATCCAGAGGGGAAGCCCCGTGGTCAGCCTGTGTGACATATGGGACATTTCACCCTATCTGTGCTTTTCCCGTCTCACCTTACAGTCTGCCCTCCCTCTGCACCCTGCCCACATCAATGCCTCATTTATCTATAAATTTTCCTAGAAATAGCCCAGAATTCTGGATCACAATTCATTAACGAGTGAGGCAGTGTCATGACTGTGAAAATCAGTTACGGTCAGAATCACAGAGTGATGCTCCCAGGCCCTCCTGTGATAACACAAGCTGCTGGCTCTTAGACCAAATAAATGGCCCTGAAGTGTTGTCCTTTTCTGCACTTAACTTTCTGTGCTGTCTTCCTCATCCCTGCCCTCCCGGCTTCTAAAATTCCTAATCTCTTACCACCAGAAGAGAACCAAAGGTGACCAGGAGAAACCAAGTAACCAGGCTTGTTAACTCAGTGTCCTTGGTTTCAGGCAAACAACTGTGTGTAGTCAGAGAGTTCTTGGGGAGAGACTGTTCCCCTCTGACCTACCCTGCCCTCTGTCTTCCTTTTCTACTTCTAAGGATTCTGTAATGACATGGAGCCCACCAGGATAATCCAGGATCATCTCCCTATTTTAAGGTCAGCTGATTAGCAACCTTAATTCCATCTGATACCATAATCCCCCTTTGGCATGAAATGTAACGGGTTCCAGGGATGACGGTGTTGGACATTTGGATGGCCATTACTCTGTGTGCCATAGCTGTCTTGTTCCTTTTTGTTTAATTAATTCCTTATCATGATATGTTTCAAAAAGGATTAAAACACATAACACAGGAAGATTAGATACATTTAAAATTAAGAGGAAAAAGGAGACAGGTAGAAAATAGTCAGGAATGAGGTTTAAACACAAAATAGATGCCAACTTTCTTCCTTGAAGTGGACAGTGATTTTGGCTCTGAGATTTTCTTAGCAACTCTCATGAAGAGGGAAGCAATGTCAGTTTCATTTTACTGTGCCATCAAGTAAAATCCAGCTAGTTAGCTGTTCAGAATGCCCAGGTGAATGTTGACACTAAGATGAAAGATGAACGTTCTTCTCAGTATCCTCCTGAATCCGTGAAGTCTAATGAGCAAAACCTTTGCCCAGTATACAGGAAACCCAGAGATGGGTTTTATCAGGCCGTTTGCTTTTTTATTGACTTCTATTTTAGGTCACGTAAGCGTTGCTTTGAAAATTTCTGCCAAGAGGTGTATCCAGGGCCAGGCCATATCCAGGGATTTGAAGTCTCTAGGGCAGTGGTTCCCTTGTGGTTCTCATGTCCTGGGGCTGGGTTCCTGAGGGTACCCTGGGCTTTCCTTCTGAATGGCAGTGACGTCTCTTTTATCATTTCTATTTTTGAAAGTCATTCAATAAAATATGTATTTATATATATGATCTCCGATCCCTCTTTGAGATGGAAGAGTTTGAAAGCCTACCAGCATTTATCAAGAGCTTGCATTGTGGTTAGTGGTGCAGGAGAGTGTTCTGCCCTAGCAACCCAGGAGGTTTCTGGAAATGATACATTATAAAAATATTTATTTATATCCCTAATGGCCTGTTGGTTACAGACAGGATGCATTAGGAACACTCAGGCCAAAGTATAAATTACTGAGCATTTTACTGACAATTCTGCCGGTTTTCCTCCAGCTTAACTTCCTTCTAGCCAAAAGTTGGATTCAGCTGATCAGAATTCTTTTGGCATATCTTATAGTATTTTTTTCTAAATCAATATTTATAAAGAGAAAATATTATGACTGTGATAGTCATTTTGCCTTTTAATTTATTAGGATTAAAGATGCATACACCTGCAGTGTGTTATTTGTAGAGAAATGCTTTCCAATAACTGCTGGAAACCAGCTGTCTTAGCCTGATACTTAGAAACCAAACAGAAAACAATTTTAAAAAATAACCTTATGGGGGGTTTGGAGATGCCAGTGAATCACACCCTTCCTCCCTTCTGGGTTGTGAAGTAGAGAACAGTAGAAGCAGATGAAGATGACAGTTCCAGCTTTATCAGAGTGAAGCTGAGTTGGAAGATGTCTTGAGTGCAAGACTTCCTGATCCCTCCTGGATGGAATCAACACAGCCGCCCTGGTGATGGGCTCTGATGGGCTGCAAAGCCCTGTCTCTTTCGCCCTCTGGGGGCGGGGAAAGAGGGAGTGCACCACCTGAGGGCAGGAAACCCAGCAGTCCCCACCCCCTCAAGCCCAGATGCTGTCCTTCCTCCCCAAGAAGGACACTCTGGTGAGGAGCACGAGTCGTCCCCTCCGTGGTTCTTCCTGGGAAACGGAGCACACATGTTCTGTGTGACATGTCCAGAGGAAACAGAGGTTTATGAACCATTTGTTTTTAAATTCAGATATAAGAAATCCAAACATTGGGCTGTTTGCTGGCTGATTTTGATGCTGGAGCCAGTAATTAGATTGTTCTCTGGTTTTGAATATACATTGGGTCCCCACATTGTATGTACACTAATAAGACTGTAATTTTGAAATTGATTTTGTTGACCAATCATGCTTTTTTCTTAGGTAATTAAATTGAATCCTGTGTGTTACAGGCTAAATGGGCAAAATGGTAACTTGTCATTAATCATTTTGCACATTTACAAAAACAGTATCAAAATGAATGGACTTCATAAGCTTTAATATCTTTTTTCAAAAACGAAATAGGATTTTACTTTAATACTCCATTGATCATATACATGTAAAAATTAAGAAATAATTCAAAAGTTCCTACAGTGTGTGTGCCTGCATGTCTGTGTATGACAGAAAGAGAGGTTGTTAAAAGAGTTCATTTGTCACAAAAGGTTGGGCAAAGTTGATCTGCAAGAATGGATGGTTGAAATCCTTCAAATAGAGTTTCTTTCAGCCAAGGAACTTAAGTTGTCAAAAAATAGTTTCTTTCAGCAAACCTTTGAAAGCCTTTCAATGGCCACAAAATCAGTTATGTGGAAAATATCAGAATTAGAGACCTTTCTAGAAACTTTAAATATTGATTCATGTCATCTGATGCAAAATTAAGGCACCTAATAAGGATGCTTACCTGAGTTGAAAGCTGTTTCACTTTGAAGTCAACTGGGACGGTAGTCATGACTGTTAAATAGGTGTTCTGAAGTGAGCACTTCATCACTATAAAACAGAGCAACTCAGCCAGCCCTGAATGATGTCTAACTGGTGAGCAGTGCAAAGTGTATGTTGGGTAGCTGACTAAAGAGATTCGCTGTATAGAATTGTTTGCTATATCAGAGTTAAAGTTAGAAGACGTGTATCCAAATTGTATCCTTGATTTTAGGGAAGTGGATCAATATTTTGCAGTTAGAAAGCATGGCCAGTTGTCTTATATGCACTCCTAGCTCAGTGATGAAACCATGCCGTGAGCAGATGGCATTCTCATCTCAGCTGGATATGTCTGACAGTAACTAGGAGCACCTGTAAGACAGCTGGTCTTCCTGACATGCATCCAGTATATTCAAAAGTAATATCAAGTCATCAAGTTCTGTGCACATAATAAAAAGGAAAAGAATTGTCACAGTCTCCGTCATGTCTCACTGGAAATTAGCATCTAATTGGCCCCCATCCTTAGTATCCTGGATGAGATTTTATAAAATGCATCTCAGACTTTAATGTGTAAACAGATACCTGCAGATCTCGTTCTTTACACCAGTTCTGATTCAGTTGATCTGGAGTTAGACCTGAGAGCCTGCATTTCTAACAGCCTGCCAGCTCAAGTCAGTGCTGCCCGTCCACAGACCAGACTTTGAGGAGCAGGGTTACAGAAGTGCTGGTTACTCAAGTAACTTTTCATCCTTCGAGCCAAATGCCAAGGAGCGGTTAATAAAAGCCCCAAGACTGGGCAGGGCTCCTTGGGGATTGGCCTGAGAAGACAAGCGTGTGATTCTTCAAGAGAAAACCAGTGTGCCTCACATACGGATTGTCTAGTAAGCCAGTGCATCTGCGTTTGTGCAGAGTGGAGACATTATCATTTTAAATGCTGGGATAGACCATGTTTTGGGTCCCACTAGATGGGACCCACAGGCTTGACAGAAGGAACATTTCTCCAAGGATGTAATAGTTTTCATGTCCGCCTGCATATCAAAATCACTGAGGCAGCTGAAAAATAAAAATATCCCTGCTTTGGCCACACCTCAGACCAAGTAAATCAGAATCTTGACGCGTGAGCCATGGGCATCTGTCTTTTTTCGGAAGGAGCCCAGGTGATTCTTAAGTGCCTCGGGGTTGAGAGGCCCCAGGTTTTGGAAGTTCAGGAAACTCTCATGAGATGTTCTGTTTCGGTCTGAACTGATTCATCATTTATGTAGTCCTGTGGTTTGGGACCAGGTATTTGCAGTATTGGGAGAATTGCCCTTGGTTTATTAAAGGTCAGCCTTTATAAACTTATCAACCAATGTCTGATTGTTGAGTTCTTCCCTAAGAAAATTCAGACTTGGGGCATTAATGACCCAGGATCTAGCACAGCCTAGGGCTTTGTGCTTCATGGGGATTTGCTATATTTCAGAAGTGATGGGAAATTCACTATACAGTTTACATTTGATGAGCCTCTGAGGGCCCCTCCTCCCTAGACTGTGTGCATGTCCGTGTGCGCACTCATCTTCTCATTCACCAGCTAGTTTTTGAGACTTGTAACCTGCTGGTCTTTCTCGGATCCTGTGTTTGGAGGGCCGTCCCATTTCTGCAGACAGTGCAGCTGGAACACTCGAGGGCCAGCACCCAGCCTGTGTCCCTCTCCAGCTGAAGGAGTGGGCTTCCGGGGTGATGGGCTTGTAGGATTCAGTGAGTGCTTGCTGAATAATGAGCTTTATCTTGAGGGCATTGCCCCAGTTTTTGGAAGTGATTTTGACAATTTTTGTGACTGTGGCTTTCCTTATTACTGGGGCCATTTTGGGCCTGTTGACATTCATGGGTGTTTTCTAAATAGGGAGTTGCCAAAAGTCTGATCCTCAGAGGAAAAAAGTATATACTTACCATAAAATGTCTTTGTGGCTTGACTGTCCATTGGCACTGAGTGAAAGCAGATCTTTGAGGGCTTCATCCAACATCGAGGAGAACTACCTAACAAGTTTACACACTATGTAATCTTTTCACAGACCATTCCTTTTTACCTCCTGGAGAGTCATTATCGACCTGTCGTAATATGTGTTCATGGTTTCCTGGGCTGGAAGCCAGATGACAGTCCTTCTCTGTTTAAGACTGATGTAGCATCGTCCAGATTTTGTCTTCTCATAGCAGCCTTCCCTGTGACTGTTGATTTATGGACTGGGATCTTTGTGGAGTGGAGCCCCAAAGCCATATACTAATTAGTAAATGGGGACATAGCCAGCCTAGGCATGAGCTCCTCGGCGGGTGCCAAGATAGTGTTGGAACTGAAGGATGTGGAAGAAAATGAGACGCGTCCGTCAGTCAGCTTGGGGCAACATCAGGGATCCCCCCCACACCCGCACCATCTCCCTGTGGCCTCTAGTCTTTGCACCGGGCTCTGAGCCTGCTCGTCGTCAGGTCTGGTGACTGGCTCCTGAGTGCACTTGGTTTGCTTCTCCTTGCTCCATAATCTAGTCCTGGGGGCGGACCTTCCCAAGCCTTATCCTACGAGTGGGTAAGGTCCTGCTGATTGGTTAAGGCTGTGGTTCTCAATTGGGGTGCTTTAACCTTTAAGGAACATTTGACAGTGTCAGGAGACATTTTTGATTGTCACAGTTGAGGGTGGCAGGTCCCAATGGCGTCTCTCTAATGGCGTCTTGTGGCTCGAGGACAAGGATTCTGCCAAACATCCTTTGATGCGCAGCACAGGCCCCTGTAACAAAGAATTACCCAGCCACAAATGTCAGCTGAGCCAAGGATCAAGATGCCCTGTATTAAACGGACCTATTTCATTTTTCAGGAACTTAAGCTTTTTGTTTTGGTTGAGTAGATGTTTTCAGAATTCTTGGAGTTGCTGTGGTTTCATTTTTTTGGTTGAAGGGAAATTCTGTCAACCGTGAATAACCTATGAGCCTGGTAAATGAAACTTACAAAACATGGGAAGGTCTTATCTGATCCAGAAATGACAGCTTCCTTCTCACTCCTTTGTTATTATTCCCTTTTGTCCACCTGCCAGGACTGTGCACTCCTCTCTCCCAGGTGGCCAAGTCAGAATACAGTCCTCAAATGTGTGTTTCCAGCAGTTTTCCCTGCCCATACACGCCCCCTAGTGGAGATGGCCACAGACACAGTGGCCAGAGGACAGTTGAGGGTAGTTGGAGTAGGGGGTGGAGGGGAGTGGGGTGAGACGGAACAGAGGTGGTGGGAAGGAGAGCCTGTTCTGGATACAGTCATTAGCCTTATTACAGTGTTTGAAAATTAATGTAGCTGTTGGTGCCAGTGATGGAGCCCTGAGCTACACTTAGTAAACTGTGCAGCTGCAAGGCAAACCCCGCTTCAGGTGGGCGGGGCTGCTGGTTCCCCTTCCCCTGCCCACATCAAGAAAGCACGTGCAGCCTAATAAATGAAAGCTGGTTGGTTTGATCCATCTCAAATGTAAGAGGGATGGGTTGTGTAAAACCCGGAGATCAAAAAGGCCTCCGCAAGAATAGCAAAGATGTGTTGTTTTAGCGGGTGCCTTTTGGTTGGTGACTCAAAATAAGACTTGTTTGGCCAGTTCTAAAGAGAACAGGCTGTCTACACTTGGAATGTGTTTTTCCTGTTTATAAAGGACTAGAATTCATCCGAGGACCCAGTCAGGAAAGTGGAAGGGAGGGGTGGTGGGGGTGGGGCCGTCCACACATGTTCAGGCAGCACAAGCAGAGGCTCCTGGGCTCCTTGGCTCCTCGGCTCCTCAGCTCCTCGAATTAGGAGGAGAGAGCAGAGCTCATGTTGAGCAGAGCTGTCAAGGACTCACACCTCAGAATGGGGGCCACTGCCGAGGGAGTCCCACGACTGGTTTCAAGGCAATGGCACCAGGTGGTCCAGGGGACTGAACATCCAGCCTCAGAGCGTCTTCCCAGGAATTGGGGCTTATTTTGTAGGAAAAAGCTGCTTTGCTTGATCTTGATCTTCCCTCCTGCTCAGCTTCTCCTTTTAACAACAGAAGACTGTATTTAGAGCAAGACTCCCCCCCGGCCATCTGCCTGCCTTGCACCAGTGATTCCATGAATGTGTGTTTTTCTTCCTGTCATTTGCCGAGGCACTGGCCCCTTGAGGTTGGTGGGACATCACAGTGGACTCACAGCTCCTTGCTGTCACCAGACTGGTTTCTGGTTGGTGTTTCATGTTGCTAAGTCTCTTCCGTTTTGAGTTTCTGCAAGCAGCTGGGAGACGCCGCTTCCCATACCGAATTAGGAAGCAAAACCTGAGTTCTAGTCCAGTTCTGACTCTACCTAGAAGACATAATGTTTTCTGGGCCCGAATGTCCTCCTCTGTAAATCAAGGGTTTGTAATTGGTTATTGTTTTCCTAAGCAAGATCTTGTGTTAAATCAAGCTCTCATGTAGTGTCCTAGTCTGCCTAAAGGTATTTGATACATTTTAATTTATCCTATATCTTTTTCTTATTATAGTCAGTTTGCAATGTTGTGTCAATTTCTGGTGTACAGCATAATGTTTCAGTCATACATGAACATACATATACATTCCTTTTCATATTCTTTTTCATTATGCGTTACTACGAGATACTGAATATAGATAGTGCTGTACAGTAGAAATTTGTTTATCTATTTTATATATAGTAGTTAGTAACTGCCAATCTCGAACTCCCAATTTATCCCTATTTTTTTTTTTTTTAAGTCAATCACTACGTTAGTGAGCTGCGCCAGAGAGCAGAGTCGAGAGTTTGGTAAGATGATGAGCACTCGTGTTAAGGCAAGCCTCCAGTTCATGTCTCTGCCACATTTTGGTTGCAGGGTAGTAGCAGCCCAGACTCACCCTGATTGCACATGGAAATGGCTACTGTTTTTTAATGCAGTTTTCCAGGCACTCGAAATTGACTCAGTGTAAATTCATACCAACCCTAGAAAGAAAAGGAGTAGGAAATTGTTCCATAGTTGAATCATCAGTGTTCTGTAAAGACTGTTATTACTCCTTATAATAAGGAAATCAGACTGGAAGCCTCTGAAGCTTACAATTTGTGACTGATCCTCATTTAGCATCTAACTTGGGTCTCAGTGTTCTCTGCTGTGCAGTTTTACATGAGTAGGTAAGTGAACCTGAATTTTGTAAAACTTGAATAAGCAAACAAGACTACTGCCAAGGATTAATTTTCCTGACCAAAGAAGCATAGGAATTCAGAGTTCAAACTCTACATAGAGGGGGAGCTGGGGAAGTTTTGTTTGGAATCTCTATAGTATAAAACTTTTTCTACAGATTTAAAAAAAATTTTATTGAGGTGTAGTTGATTTACAATGTTAGTTTCAAGTGCACAGCAAAGTGATTCAGTTATACATACAGATATATTTTTTCAGATTCTTTTCCATTATGTTATTACAAGCTATTGAATATAGTTCCCTGTGCTGTAAAGTAGGTCCTTGTTTATATATCTTATATATAGTGTGTATCTCTAACAGATTTTTTAAAGACAAGCTGTTTTTAACAAAGGAAAACAGAATTCAAATTAAAACGTTTGTGGAACTTTGGAAACACCTCTGGGGACCGTGATGTCCTTTGGAAGACAGTTTGAAAACCAGTGAATAGGATCAGTCACTTTCAGTCATGTAGCTGTACAGTGTTCCGTGGTCCTACAACTTTCCGCGCTTTACATGTGCAGAACCTGAGACAGACTTGTCTAGGATCCCACAGTGCTGACAGATGGAACGAGCAATGGGTCGAGGTTTCTAGGCCTTGTGTGCACTAGTTGAGTCAGCTTCTCCGCACCACCCTTCCAGTGTCTTCCTGTGATCATCTCCGATGCCCAGTAATATAACCAACAGCCTCCACCAAAGCCCACCCCACCATTTCCTCTCCCATCCCTTGTCTTGGACATCTTTTTGTTCCCACAGTCACTGCCCCTTCTAGAATTTTTTTTTGGAGCTTTTTCCCTTTTTTTTTTTTCCCCCTTTTAGTGTTTGTCTACCACCATATCCACTATAGTTTAACTCCATCTGTTCTAAGCAGTGATGGTCTTTCACTGCTATGTGACAGATCTTAGGGTAAAAACTCCCAGAAGGTCAGGTGCACACAGAGTCCCAGAGTGCCTGGCTTCTTTGTGGATCACATCAGAAGGTGGTCCTGAAGGTCACTGCTCATTTGTGTTTCCTCATCTCATTGCCACCATCCCACTCTCTCATCTGGCAAACACTTCACAACCGCCCCCTGTGTACAAGGCAGTCCCGTTCCTGGTACTTCCTGTCTTTAGGGAGTTTACAGATCCATAGGAAAGACGAAAGAAAAGATGATTCGACAGAGCAGTGGGTAAGAAGCTCTGCAGGAGGAGCTCGTACTGCTGAGGGTGTTCCAAGGAGGAGGAGCCCCCTCGCTCTGGGGAGCCAAGGGAGGTTTCATGCAGGATGCGGGGTTCAGTTGTGAGATGGGGTGGGGTTTCCCAAGGCACCATGGCTAAGCACAGCAGACTCGGGATGTCTTGAATGTCACTTCTCAGGATGAGGCGAGAGGTAGGCTCTGATAGCCACCATCTAAAGACCGAAGGGCAGTTCAGGTGGTGCACAGTTAGGACCACAGAGGTCTGTGAGTGACTAAGTGTGAGCCGTGCTTCCCAGGTGAACGTGGGACCGGCAGGCTGTGACGGGATGGTCCTGTGGGCTGTAGGAAAAGATCGGATCTCTGTGGTTGGGGCTGGCGTTGCTCCTGAAGGGATGGGCATTTGCAACTTCATCCTCTGAAGAGACAGGTCCTGATACAAGAAATGGATGTTGGATGGGCATCTGAAGGAACTGCTTCACCACCTCATCAGTCGGCTTTTCACTCCATGGGACAGGGGCTGTTGTTTTGGAGTGTTCTCAAGTGGTCTGAGAAATTGGCATCTAGCAGGCAAAGCCGACCACACCTTAAAGGGTGGCCAGGGAAGTGGATCTGGAGCTTGAAAGAGCAGCCGGATCTGGTAAACGGGTGGCAGATTTCTCCCTGTAATTTCCTTCTGCTGCTACAGCTGTGGTCAGCCCTTAGTAGTGGCACAACCTAGGCTTGGCTGTGCTGTGGGGAGTGAGGGAAGGGCTGGGTGCTCCCTGGGGCTGCGGTGCACCCGTGGGGCTTATCTGCCTGTCTCCAAATACCGCTCCTCCCCTACCCCGCAGCTTTGGAGGGGGGCTTGCTTTCTTTCTGTTTTGGAACAGCTTTATTGAGCTATGTTTCACATATCATACGATTCTCCCATTTAAAGTGTATAATTCAGTGTTTCTTAGTATATCCGCAAAATTGTGCACCCATCATCACGATCCATTTTAAGGACGTTTTCGTTGCCTCCCAGAATAAGCCTGCATGCCTTAGTTCTCACCTCCTGCTTCCCCATCCCCTCCAGCCCTAAGCAACTGCTATTGTACTTTCTGCTTCTATAGATTTGCCTATTCTAGGCATTTGATATAAATGGAATCATACAACATATGGTGTTTTGTGACTGTCTTTTTTCACTTCGCGTGACGTTTCCAGGATCGTCCATGTCATAGCACATATCAGTACTTCATTTCTTTTTATTGAAGAATTGAGCTCCGTTGTATGGATGTGCCCCACTTTGGTCATCCATTTGTCAGTTGATGAACATGTGGAATGTTTCTTTTTTTTGTCTGTTATGAATAATATTGCAGCAAACATTCATGTTTAAATTTTTGTGTAGACAGACGCTTTTATTTCTCTTGGGAGAATTCCTTGGAGCGGAGTTGGCTGGGTCACGTTCAGACTCTCCACTTAACTATTTGAGGAAGCGCCAGACGATCTTCCACACCATTGTACAGCCCCACCCACAGTGTATAAAGGTTCCAGCTTCTCTCCAACCTCACCAACACTTTTCTTACCTGTCTTTTTTGATGGTAGCCATCCTCATGGGTGTGAATTGGTGTTTCATCGTGCTTTTGACTTTGTGTGTGTGCTTTTGGTTTGAATTTCTCTCATGACAAGTGGCGTTGGGCCTCCTTTCACATACTTATTTTTTACAGTAAGAGAACAGACACATTTCCTTGCCAAAGATCTTTGATCACATTTCGAAAGGTGGTTGCCTGATTGCATTGTGTTGCAGAGTGAATGGGGAGGGAGGAAGTGAGGGCTGCTCTTTGAGGAAGTACAGGAAGGGAGGAGGTGCGTGTTAGGGTGGGCAGTGGCTGTGATGGAACTAGGGGCTTAGCTCATTGCACACAGATGGTGCAAACTTCTTTCTGGAGGAGGATTGGTAAAGTCATGGCCCTGGGCTGTCACTACTCTGGTTGGCAGCCAAGCCTTCTTGAGATCTACTGTGTAGTCCTTTTTGTGCCTGTTGGATGCACTTTGCTAGAGGATCCAGCTGTCAGGAGTTCTGGAGGCAGGAAGATTCTTAGCTTGATTGACAACATTTTGATCGCTGTTGTTCTGTGGCTTCGTGGTTAATATCATGGCCATTGCTGATGACTATTATTAAGTCCTTTTTGGCAACAACACCCTCTGGTGTGGATTGCTGTCCTATTGTTATCCTATTACTATGGGAGTTAGGGGTATTTCCCAAATAATGATTTTGAAAAATCTTTTTAAATTCCTTCTTAATAGGAATTGGAGATATGAATTCTAATCTAACTCTGTGTGCTGATACAGTTGCTGTGATTTCAAACTATGGATTCCTTTGGAGAAAAGAATATTTCTGGGAGTTCGGTATTCACTCAAAATCTGGGCCCTCAGTAGTCAGAACTGTGCTCTGAACTTCAAGTTAGAGGTTTTCCCTCCAAATTTGTATGTCTCTGAGCTGGCGTCATCTGACCGTCCCCAGGTGTCTTGATCATCTTTTTGCACCTCGAATGCACCAGCTGGGTGGTCCTGACTCTCCCCAAGACCAAGGTAGAGAAGCAAGCCCCCTCCCCCTGGGTCCCCGCTCAGTTCTTGGCCTTGGTCTTTCCTTTGCTTCAGCTTTGCTGCCTTCAGCAACTTCTTCAGGGGGTTGATGGAGGAAGCTGGGTGGGGCTTCCTATCTGCAAGCAGACAGGTAATTCCTGTCTGCATTTGGGGCTGTCTCCTAAAATAGCAAAAGAAAATGACCAGAGACTGTCCTGGAAGAGCACCCAGGTTACTTGCTCTGGGAAAACCCCTCCAGCCCGGGGGCGATATCGGCTAACTAGGTGTGGGTTGTCAAAAAGGAAGTGCAGCCACTTCCTGAGGAACTGAGGGCAGCACTAGTTAGAGGGATGGCTTCTAAAGCACCAGCCCCTTGAGGATGGAAGCCGTGTCTGGTTCCTTGTTCAGCCCCTGGGGCCTGGGGCCAGCAGGTGCTCAGTGCACCCCTGTGGAGGGAGTGGAGGGCCGGTACCTTTCAGCTGGCCTGCGCGTGAAGGGCTGAGTGAAGTGTCACAGTGCCCAGATGGCAAGTTCACTCGGTCAGCAGGTATTTTATTGTGCCCCTGGGCCCAGTGTCTTTCTCTGAGAACAGAACGTCCCTTCAAGGATGTCATGCCTCCCACACAGAAACCAGTGAACAGCCCACATAGACAGTCAGTGTTGTACAACTGCAGACTAGGAAGGCGCGTCGGGGGCAGAGCATTGGGAAGGGGGTCTGAAGCAGGTGGGACAGGAGCTGGTGTTTGGGGACAGGCTGGGTTTGGATTATCAGTGTGACATGGGGAGGGACAGCCAGGTAGGGAGAGCTGCTCGAACGAAGACAGGAAGACCCTGCAGGGTTGGTTATGGGGGGTACCAGACCGGCAGGTGTGGAAGGAGGATGGGCCGGACAGAGTTCCCAGCACATTGCGGTGGCGGCATGGTGGTGCAGCTTCCTGACGGCATCCATCTGCTTGCGTCCACCCGGGGCTCCCAGACTTGAGTGGGCATCAACGTCTCCCAGAGGGCTTACTGAAGCACAGGTGGCTGCCTCCTCCCCACCCCACAACAGCTGCTGATTCAGCAGGTCTGGGGTGGGGCCCAAGAATTTGCCCTCTGACTGCTGCTCTTGCTGCTGCTGAATTAGGGACCACACTTTGAGAACTAGTGGCCTTGAATTCAGCAGTTGGTAAACTTTTTCTGTTCAGGGCCAATAGTGAAGGTTTTAGGCTTTTGAGCTGCGTTGGATTTGAGTCACATATTCTTTGTTGCTTTTCACAACCTTTTAAGCATTTACTGACCGTGCTTAGCCATAAAGAAACAGGCTGGCAGGCAGGAGGGATGAGCCCTGGGAAGGCAGGGCGGGGTTCACTGACTCCCGGGCTGCAAGGAGATGATCCCACCTCTCCCACAGAGCTGGCAGACCTTTGCCAAGGTAATCTCCCTGTGCCTCTGTTTTTCCATCTATAAAACAGATACTAACTACTATTTATAAAATAGATAAAAATGGTACAAATGAACTTATTTACAAAACAGGTACAGACTCACAGACATAGAAAACAAAGGGAAAAGAGGGGGAGGGATAAATTAGGAGTTTGGGATTTGCAGATACTAACTACTCTACATGAAATAGATAAACAAGTTTCTTCTGTATCGCACAGGGAACTATATCCAGCATCTTGCAATAGTCTATAATGAAAAGGAATATATATGTATGAATGAATCACTATGCTGTACACCAGAAACTAACACAACATTGCAAATCAACTATACTTCAAAAAAATTGTTTTGAAAGTCAAACATAATAATATTAATAGTCTTAGTGTATAAGACTCTTCCAAGAATTCAGTGAGCTAAGGCACAAAAAGCGTTTATCACAGTGCCTGGGACAGATGTGCAATTTATTTACCATTAACTCTCAGTCTCGCGGTGGTGCTACTGATACCTCTGTTGTGGGACGAGGAGGACCCGCCCAGACCCGCTGCGTTGCAGACGCTGAGAGCTCACTGCCCCAGGATCTCATTATCATCTCTTCTTAGGTGCTTAGGAAGAAGGATGCTTTGAACTGAAACATCCACACTCTCTGAAAACATCCTGGCTTAGTCCCGTGTCGGAGATCACGCTTAGCCTCTGGCTTTGGTGCACATCGAAGATAGTGCTGTTGGCGAGCTGGCTGGTTCTTGGGCCCAGGACTCTGTAAAGGGGCGGGTATCCTGGCCTCCTGGCAACCCATTTGCAAGCTGTGCTTTAGCCCCGTTTGTTGGGAAGCCTTGATTTAGGACCCTGGCTCAGCCTGCCCTGGTAATGGGTAGGATCTGACTGCGTTCTATTGAATCTCTGCCTTCTCACCTCTCATTTTGCCCTGTGATGTAAGCGAAAATGAGAACCACAGAAAAGCAGGACGTTGTGTGCCCCACATTTCCTGGGTTGAAGTGTGCAAGTGAGCAGTGAGGTTCAGCTTTCACTCACAGTAGCTGGAGTGGAAAGGCGACTGGGTACCCCTGGCATAGACTCTCTGTACGGGTGCCTGGGGAGAGGGCACCTGGTGGCCCTGAGATGGTCAGCTCAGCTCCAGACACTGCTAATGAAAGCTGGCCTTGCTTAAGTAACATGGGGGCTCTCTCCCCTCTCCTTGTCTCCAGGGGGCATCCACTTTCGGGCTCCCCTCACCAGCTGCATGCTCCGATCCTTGCCAGAGCACATAATAATGACTTTTGTAAGCTCAAGTTTCAGATGCACAAAAGTGCCCGGTGGTGGTATGACTCCACCCTCCACTTGCGTTTTTGCTGACATTCCATGAAATATCCTTCCATCTCCTCCCCACCTTGCAAAACAAGCTTCCTGTTTTGAACTCTGTCCAGACTGGAACAGCCCTGCTACACCTGTTAACACACTCAGACGCCCACTTCCCCCTCCTCCCCACAACCCTCGTATTTGTACAGCTTTTTGTCGCCCAGCCAGGTTTCCCTTCTCAGCTTTACAGATCCCGAGTCATAACATAAGATATGGAACCAGCAAATGAAGAAAAAAGGAAGTTCACATTTTAGGGCCATTTGAGTGAAAACACGGCTCTGGTTTATTTCAGTATGTTTTGCCACCATGATTCTGCTAACTTTCCCCTTTCTTCACAGCAGGATGGAAGCGAGGAAAGAAAATCAGCTGACGCAGGAGCCAGAGTGAGACAGAGAAACCCACAAACCCAGCCTACACCATGAACTTGTGTCTCCCCGCTGCGCTTTAAGAGCCCCGGGCAGGTGAAGTTGCCGGAGGGAGCAATGGCTCTCTTTACTCCATGGAAGCTGTCCTCTCAGAAGCTGGGCTTTTTCCTCGTGACTTTTGGCTTTATTTGGGGTATGATGCTCCTGCATTTTACCATCCAGCAGCGAACTCAGCCCGAGAGCAGCTCCATGCTCCGGGAGCAGATCCTGGACCTCAGTAAGAGGTACATCAAGGCGCTGGCAGAAGAAAACAGGAACGTGGTGGATGGTCCTTACGCAGGCGTCATGACAGCTTATGGTAAGCACCACACCGCTGGGGCTTCTCCATTGAGTGTAGCTTTTCCTGGAAAGGACCCCAGAGGCTCTCACACTTGGTCGTGGATTGAGTATATCCCTCACCGCTGCCTTCATGGCAATAAATTGCACACAGAGGGCCACTTTGAGAAGGTTAAAGCAGTGCCTTTTGGGAGATTTTGACCTCTTGTACACAGTGACATTCAGCCCGAGGGGCAGTGGGACAGAAAAGTCTGTGCTCTATTGGTTGTGTGTGCAGCCGGCTCCTCCTCTCGATGCCCGGCTGGATTGCATGATCTCATCCGGGAGGATGATCAGGGAATGTCGAAAAATATTCTCATTATCGCTCCCTAAACAAAATTTAATTAGGACCGGCGAGGGTGAGTTAAGGAGGGTGGGGAGGAAAGTTCCAGGGATGCCAAGAAACTCAGAGCCAAGTGAGTGCCTCCCGCCAGCCAGCATGCAGGACGTGAGCGCTTCCATGCTGGCGAACAGCTTTAACCTTTGGTTCCTCAGCGTTTACTGCTCTTGTTTCTTACTCTTGTCTCTGACTGCCCTACTTTGAAAGAAAGCTTTTAGTGTCTGTTACTTTTTTGGTCAGGTGCCTGAAATCTTTTTTGATGTGAGGTTGAGTGAAAAAAAAAATACACATATGGAATATTACTTATTTTTCTTTGGGCAAAAATTTTGCTTTTAGAAAAATTTGGAAGCTGTGGATGAGCAAAAACAAAAAAGACAAGGAGAAAAAGGAAAAATCACATATAAATCTACCACTCTAGGAAGTAACCACAATTCACATTTTAGTGTTTATCTCTCATGTATTTTATATATACATAATACATATATACAAATATATATATAGGGACACAAACGATTTACAAAAACATATACACACAAATACAAAACAAAAATCACAAATGAAATTTGGATCAGACTGTTTTGGAGAATCCATGTCCCAGATGTCCTGTGGTCCCTGAGTACTGGCGTGGACTTGATCTGCAGAAGATGACCGTCTGCTACTGTTCACTGACAAGTCTGGTCACTGAGAGACTTGAGTGGCCTCAGGGTTTGGGACCTGGGTATAATATCAGTGAGATACAAGAATGGGGTTGGGTGAGGTAGGAAAGGTTGATGACCCAAGTCAAGGTCTCTGACATAGGTAGAGTTGGATTGATGATTCCTGAAAATGCATAGCAACAGGTTGAAGCTTGAGTTCAAGACAGGAATTCATGCTCAATTTTACACATATATATTTTTCTTTTTGGAAGAATCCAGAAAAATTGGTTACTTTTTAATTGTACATAGGTATTAAAAATTTATGTAGAACTATGCAGGAAACGGTTGCTTTTAACATACAACATGGACATTTTTTCTTTACCTACTATTTGAATGATCACACAGTCTGCTTTTAATCTATTCCATCAAGATTAGGCAGTGTCTGTAGGGACTGCTTTTTAGTATGTCTAGATAAAATGTCACCTTTTTTGATCTGGTGGATCAAAAAAATGAGACTAGTTTGAGAGCTGACGTTGCAAACCAACTAGGTGGTTTTTCAGAGAGTGTGTTTTAAATTACTCATTGACTTAGATCTTCTGTGATATTCCCCAAACATTATAGGTAAACCACCAGGAAAAAAATGAAGCAAATTGGTGTTACCAGTGTGATACAAGTAAATATCACAAGTAGGACAAATGCTGTTTTCAAATTTCTGATTCATTGCATTCCATGTTACACATTTGGACGGAAAGGGATTTATGGTCCAGTAGTAATTTCCTCCTGCTGTTTATCTCAGACTCTCTCAAACCTTTTCCATAGGAAGGAAGAAGCCCCACGAATGGCGAATACATGGACTTTATTTTTTTTAGTTGTTTGGACCAGTTTTTATTTCTTACGTACTGCTAAGCACGTCTGCAATCTAAAGAGCAATGATCTGATCTTAGCTTTTCAGCCTCAAAGAGACAGTATGTTTTTTTAGAAAGTTAATAAAAATCCCCAGTGTAGTCTGTTAGAATATCAGCCCCCTTATGCTTATAATCATAGGGCTTTGGAGCTCGAAGAAACTACAGAAATTTATTTCAGCTTCCTCCCTTTACAGATGAACCTTAGCAAAATAATTCTTTTTCTCCTAAACAACAAAGAAACAACCCGACGGCCCCATCAGCAAGTCTAACCTATTTTCCCCCTTCATCTAATCAACTCCAGTGCCAATCAAGGTGGTCTTTGGAGCCGAGTTTCGGAAATTTAATTGGACTGTGCACATGTGCTTGATGCACTGGGATCATTACGTGGCGAAATCTCACTAAGACACAAGTCCTCACCTGGCACTAGTATGTTTGGGGCCAGGTGAGTCTGTGGGTGGGAGACTGTTTGGGCCTTATGGGATGGTTAGCAGCATCTCTGGTGTATCTACCCACTACATGCTAGTAGCATCAAAAATGTCTCCAGACTTGAGGGGGCAAGATTGCCCCCCTTCCTGCCTTGGAGAGCCACTGCACTAAAAGTAGAAACAGCAAACACAGTCTAACGGCATCTTCTGGTGAAAAGTTCTCAAGCAGATAATTGGATTTTGTTATTAATAAATTGACAACCTACTTCTCCCTGGCTCTCAGTTATGGGCACCAGCAGTTGGCACTGAGCCAGATGGCATAGTTCGGGGCCAGTCCTGGAGAGCTGGAGGGCCCTTCTGATGGTGTGTGCTTCCCCGGGGATTCGTCAGTGGCAGTTGTGGATATGTCAATAGCTGGGCTGCTCTGGTGGTTGATGGTAGACAGCACATGGAGATACAGAGGCTATAGGATGTTCAGTGGTTGAGCTGGACTGTGGGTGCTGGGATAAGGATAAATGAGCCATTGGTTTGCAATCTCTTTTTCTGCCACAAATGCAGCCCATGTACATACAGAGTGCTGTCTAGATGTCTGCTCTGAAAGAGTGGAGGGCTGATTCTCTGTGGCTGGGACCTGTGTCTGGTTTGAATGAATGCAGTTAATTTAAAAACAAATAACAAAAAAAAATTCCTTCTCCCATCCCCATGTTGGTATCATTGGAAGCTCTCAATGGGCTATAAATGTGTCTTCAATAGCTGTGGCAGCTGTTTGAAGAATAATTATCACTGATATTAGATTATTACTGATTTATTAAAATTCCTGACGAGATGCTAGAGCAGAAATGTTCAATAAACCATGACCAGTGGATCAGATTTGGAACTCTGCCTGTCTGTGTAAAGAAAGTTTCTTGGAACACAAACACTGCTGTTTGTTTATAACAGCTGCAATAACAGAGAAATGTGGTAATACCTGTGTTTATTTCACATACCATCTAAAGCATGCTGAATCCATCTTTCAGCAGTCTCCATAGTTCATTCGATAACACTCATCTGATCATGTCCATCTTTGACTCAACAATTTCCCAGGACTCCCGTGACCTTGGGCCAAATCCTCCTGCTCTTATATGAGAAGTGTTTGGAACCCAGCACCCCGTTGTTTGTGCATTGTCAGTGGCTGCTTTGGGGCTATAACTGCAGAGCTGAGTAGTTGCCACAGAGCATGCAAAGCCCAAAATATTTACTGGCTGGTCCTTCGGCAAAAATGTTTGTCAGTCCCTTACACATGGTTGCTGTTGGCTGTTAGTTTGAAGAGTCCTCAAACAGCAGTAGAAGCCCTTTCAAACAGGATCTCCTCCTCCCCCATCCCCGCTGCTTTGAAGAGACTTCTGAACTTCCTTTGGGATTTGGATGTTCAGAAGCCATGCCTGGCAATGTCCTGGGAAGCCCGTGTGAAACAGAGCATTCATTCCTGGGGTGTTGAGGGTGTTCCTGGGTGTTTCTCCACACTGCTGAGAGGAGTGTCTGGAGCCAGAGCCTTCTGCAGTTCAGCCTCCGCTGCATCGCCCGGGCCTGCGTGGCAAGGCCATGCCTGTCAGTGCTTTCTCAGGGATTGCGTCATGAAGGGTGTCACTCGCCTCAGTCAATGTTGCTCTTGTTTCTGAGGTGAATTGATCTCTGTCTCCAATGGCCTGACCCAAATTCTGATCCCCAGTGATCACCTCTTATCTAACAGGCCAGGCCTGGTCTACTTGTGTTCTCTAAGTAACAGGAATAGACACCTGGGGGAATAGACACCACCCACCACCCTGTGGTCCAGCCACACCCTCACCTTTCTCACCAGCTTGATTTTCTGGATGCTGGGACGCTCCTCCCTGGACCAGTCACCCGCTCAGGCTGAAGCAGCTGGGAGCCATAATCATCCCTGCCAACCCCCACCCCCACCCCATCCTGCCACCAATATCCTATTTCCCTGCTGCCTGGTCCCCCTTGGCCTCCAGGTCTGTATACCTGGTCTGTCTTGCCTCCTGTCTCCTGGGTCCCTGAGTTCCTTGGGTCTAGACTGTCCCCTGGATTGGCTCTTATTCATCCAGCCTGGCACTTTAGGAAATATCTGTGCCGTTGGCTTTGTGTGCACAGCTGGAAAAAGACCTACAGGGTCGCTGCTCTCACAGAGGCTTCGTTCATTTTGGGGAGAAATAATAAACAGAAGAATGACAGATGGCAGTAAGTTCCAGGAAGAAAAATGACACGGGGAGATGGGATTTTTCTTTTAAAGTACTTGAGGCACTACTTTGGAGGAGATGGTCGAAGAAGGCCTCTCCCAGGAGGTGTCTTTCAGCCCAGATGACACTGAGGAGCTGCCAGGTGGGTGGGGACGTGGTGGGAGGCTGAGGCAGAGTGCGGGCAGGAGCTGCGCGTGCGCCGGGTCCCGGCTGTGCGCATGCGCACCGGGGGCAGCGCAGAGGGGGCTGCGGCGGGAACAGAGGGAACCCCGAGCAGCGTGGCCGGTGCTGATGTGGGAAAAGAAGGCAGAGGGGCGTGGGTACCGTGGCCCTGCAGGCTGAGAGTCTCAGTGTGATGGGAGGAGGAGGGGGAAGAGGGGGATGGATGTTCTTGTGAGAGAGCCTGGCCTGGCTTGCCCCTGCCTGGTGCCGGCCTTGACCCGCCCTGTTGTCCACTGTCACCTCCACGGGGGAGCAGGGAGGAAAGGGGGAGGGAAGTTCTGTCTGTTTCCTTAAGGACATCGGGGTGGAGACCCGGGTGGGGCTTTTGGTTGCTGGTCAGGGGGCTGTGGAGCTGTTACAGCTTTGGGCTTCCGTGGCCCTCATTGACCTGGGGATGTCCATTCCAAGACATGAACGCTATTTACGATTTCGCTCAAAGGGTCAGTGGGGACCCTCACTGTGGTGCCTTTGTGGCTCCCTAAGGTTGCTTGGAAGTGTAGCCCCGACCCTGGTGTTGCAGACCTAAGGCATGATGTCATAGTCAGACAGCAGCTTTGCCTTGTGTTTTGTTCCACGTCTCCTATGAAAAGAAGAAGAAGAAACGTAGAATTTCATTGAAGATAGAAGCCTGTGAAGGTTTGTTGGGGGAATTTTGAGGGTGTGTGTGTGTGTGTTTTTTCTTTTTGGGTCTATTGCTACAAATCTGACCAAGGGGCTGTTTTTCAGAGGTCCGGGTGATGTGAAAAACCATCATTGCCAAAGCAGAAGTTCTCTGCCCTTGAGGAAAATTCGTAGTTCTTGGAGTGAAACTGGTAGCGGGGAGAAGGAAGAGCCTGGGCTGTCTGGTGTGTCTGAGGAGGCCTTGATTACTCTGCAGTGATGTGGCCGGTGTGATTCAGGAAAGGGCTGTCTGCTTTAAAAAACTTGGAACCTGGAAATGGGCCTCTGTGGGGTTTGGGGCTTTTCCAGCAATCCTGTGGTGGAGGCCTGGTCTGTCCAGCATCCCCGTCTGAGCCCGACCAAGTTCATGGGCACGCCCAGCCCAGTCCAGGAGTTGGCACATGACCTCGGGGATGTTTGAGACAGGAGTGCAATCAGAATATGAGTCTCTGGTAACCACAGATTTGTTTTCTGTGTCTGTGAGTCTGTTTGTGGTTTGTAAATAAGCTCATTGTGTTATTTTTTTTAGATTCCACATGTAAGGGATATCATACGATATTTTTCTTTCTCCTTCCAGTTTACTGTGATAATCTCTAAGTCCGTCTATGTTGCTGCACATGACATTATCTCTTTCTTTTTTGCGGCTGAGTAGTATTCCACTGTGTGTGTGTGTGTGTGTGTGTGTGTGTGTCTTTATTCAGTCATCTATTGATGGATCTTTAGGTTGCTTCCATGTCTTGGCTATTGTAAATGGTGGGGAGACAGGGATAAATTAGGAGTTTGGGATTAGCAGATTAGATCAGATTAGATAAACAACCAGTTTCTACTGTACAGCACAGGGATATTCAGTATCTCGCACTAACCTCTAATGAAAAAGAATACGGAGAAGAATACATACTTGTGTGTGTATAACTGAATCACCAAGCTGTATACCAGAGACTAACACAACATTGTAAATTGGCTATACTTAAGTTAAAAAAAAAAAAAAGAGTATGGGTCTCTGGGAGGAACTGGAGGCTCTTTCTTGTACCCTCTTTGTCCTTAAGCCCTTTTCTTTCACTCGGCACCTTGCTTTCAGTCCTGGCTGGAGGAGGGGGTGCACACCTGAGGGTGTTTGCCTCAGGCTCAGAGTGTCCTGCCCCTGAAGCAGGTCCCTCATCTTACCTGGGGGCCTTGGATCCTCCCTTTCTCAGCTCTTTGCATCAGAACTGTTTGGGTAGAGCTCACAGCCACCCTGAAGAACAGCCCACCTGTCTCATGCCTGCCTGGCAGCACCGCTGTCTTCCAGGACCAGCTGTTGGGCAATAGCTGAACATCTTCCTGCCTCTGAGCCACTGTGCTTGCTCTTCCCTCCACCTGTGCATCTTCCCTCCAGAGAGGTCACTCCCTTCTCCCCGTCAGTTCCCTTCATTCTCATTCGTTGTGACACTTCAACTACCTGTCATCATATATTCATTGTGTGTGTGTATCATTTCTCTCCCCCACTTAGAATGTATGCCCCCAGAGAGCAGGGAGTCTTGTCTCTTCTGTTCCCCCACTGCACCTCAGGGCCTTAGTACATGCCTGGCACATAGTGGGAGCCGTGAGTGAATAGCACCAGTGCCTCCCCTAATCCCAACTCTGTGTGGTACAGTTACAGCTAAGGCTAATTTGAAAATCACAGTAATACAGTAATGTTTTTGGTGAGACAGGAAATAAGAGATTCCCTCTGGACTCGTCCAGGCTGCTCTAACTAGCTATTATGTGCGATCCTGCCATGGGAGCTATTGTTTATCCTGGAAAGCAGCTAGTCTGTGTTGATATGTGGCTTGTGGAAGGGCTCCTTGCTACATGCATGACCTCGGGCAAGTCACTGATGTTTTAAAAGCCAGCCTCCTCTTTTGTAAGAGAGAGGATATCATATAACATATGTCATAGGCTTGCTGTAAGGATTACGTGTGTGACAAAGCTTATCGAAGCCCTCAGATTAGTGAATTACATGATGTTGATGTTGAGTTATTGCTCACCCTGGCCCACACGTACCTGCAGTTGGTACCACCGGCCAGAATCATCCCTTTAGACATGACACTGTTTATTCATTTGAATGCATGGCCTCAGGAACCTGTTTATGTAGCTGTTCTTCAGGGTTACGGGGGGTGGGGCCTGACTAGACAGGAGAGGAAATGAGCTGTGCTCTGGAGGAAGGCAGGCCTGCCCCCCCCCCGCCCCCCGCCAAAGAGACAGGCAAGGCTTGTCCGCCAGAATCAGCCTGGGCTGCAGAGACAACACCATCACGGGGCCCCACCCCGGCCAGGTCGGGACCTGCTGCTCTGGGCTCCAGGGAGATGCTGTTCGGCTCTTCCCTGGGCCCCTTTCTGAAGGTGTTAGCTCCACAGAGTGACTTTGGCCTCTTAGAAACAGGCCATGTGATTGTCACTGTCTTGTTTGAAAGATAAAGCTTTCCTTTGTGGGCTTGGAATAAGCTGGGTGCGGCCAAGCTCGCTTTGTCTCTGAAGTGGGTGCTGTTGGGGGGACTGTTTCCGGTGTGAGTGGTGAGCTCGGGCACTGGGCTGCAGCTGCCCTTTCCCAACAGGGAAGATGCCCTGGAGTCAGTGGGGACTTTGGGTGAAAATGGACTTGATCTTTTATTTTTTTAACAGCTTTATGTATGGTTCCTGTGCAGTAAATGACACATATTTCAGATGTACAATTTGATGAATTTTGATAGATGTATCCACCCATGAAACTACCACCACAGTCAAGATAGCTAACATTTCCATCACTCCCCAAGAGGTGCAATTTTTGAATTCCCAATTTATCCCTTCCCAACTTCTTTACCCTCTGGTAACCATAAGTTTGTTCTCTATGTCCATGAGTCTGTTTCTGTGTTGTAGGTAAGTTAATTTGTCTCTTTCTTTTTAGATTCCACATATAAGCAATATCACATGATATTTTTCTTTCTCTTTCTGGCGTACTTCACTTAGAAGGACAATCTCCAGGTCCATCCATGTTGCTGCACATGGCATTATTTATTTTTTATGGCTGAGTAGTATTCCACTGTGTATGCGTATACCACATCTTCTTTATCCAGTCATCTGTTGATGGACATTTGGATTGTTTCCATGTCTTGATTATTGTAAATAGTGATGCTGTGAATACTGGAGTATGTGTGTCTTTTCAAATTATATTTTCCTCTGGATATATGCCCAGGAATGGGATTGCTGGATCATATGGTAAGTCTATTTTATAATTTTTTAAGGAGCCTCCATACTGTCCTCCATAGTGGCTGCACACCAGTTTACATTCCCACCAACAGTGTAGGAGGGTTCCTTTTTCTCCATACCCTGTCCAGCATTTATCATTTGTGGACTTTTTAATGATGGCCATTCTGACTGAGGTGATATCTCATTGTAGTTTTGATTTGCATTTCTCTAACAATTAGTGGTGTTGAGCATCTTTTCATGTGCTTGTTGGCCGTCTGTCTTATTCTTTGGAGAAATGTCTGTTTAGGTCTTCTGCCCGTTTTTTGATTGAGTTGCTTGTTTTTTGTTGTTGTTGTTGTTATTAAGCTGTATGAGCTGTTTGTGTATTTTGGAAATTAGTCCCTTGTCGGTCACATCATTTGCAAATGTTTTCTCCGATTCTGTAGGTTGTCTTTTTGCTTTGTTGATGGTATGCTTCCTTTTAGAGCCTGAGTCCTTTTCTGGGCAAAGGGCTGTTACTGGATTCCTATTCCATGCAGCTGGCTAAATGTCAGGAAAATTGAGAGAACAGCCCAAGAACTCCATTCTGGATGTTTCCAGATTCCAGAGAGCATTTAATATTATCCACCGACTTAGGTAGGATCCTTTTTCAGATTCTGCTGCCTAGAAGTTTCTTGAAATACTAAGGACACTCCCACAGCGCCCCAAGAATAGCATTCCCTTCTAGGTACAAGTTTGAGTCAAAGCTTAAATTCATACCTCTAACCCAGAAGGGCATGACAGTGATACTGAAATTCTGAGCTGTTCTTTGACTGGATAGTGATGGTTCCCTCCCTCTGTGACCTGGTCCAGCTGCCTACGACACCTGCAGGGTGAAGGGTGCCTTTGTGAGTTTAGGTGCAGGTGAGTTGTCCACCACCATGTGGCTTTAAGAACTCAGATGAGATACAGCAGTGAGAGTCAATGACTGAGATGCTTCGGGGTAGGGGGACGTCAGTGTACCTGTGGCCAGTATCCTTGAGTTCTGAGGGTAGAATACACTGTACTGGATGCCTTTTTAAGCAGTATTTAATGCCTTTGCAATGGTCAGAGGAACGTGAATGTTGATAAAAAAAAAATTCAGAGCATTGGAACGTGAAGCTGTCGAAAACCTGGGACTTTTCCTGGTTCGGCCTCGGATTCATTTTCAACCCCAGCAGGCACTTGAGTCACTCTTTCAAAACTGTTCAACACAAGAGAAAAGATACTGTCCATAAAACACACTGGTGCAGAGGATCCCAAGCCCAACTTTGCGTCCTTGCAAATAAAGAATACAAAATAAAATACTTGGTAGTCCCCAAACCCAGATAAATTTTTTTAATTGAAGTATAGTCAGTTTACAATGTTGTATTAATTTCTGGTGTATAGCATCATGTTTCAGTCATACATGTACATACATATATTCCTTTTCATACTCTTTTTCATTATAAGCTATTATAAGGTATTGAATATAGTTCCCTGTGCTATACAGTAAGACCTTGTTGTTTATCTATTTTATGTACAGTAATTAGTATCTGCAAATCCTTTACTCCCAATTTATCCCTTCCCGTCCTCTCTCTACCTGGGTAACCATAACTATGTCTGTGAGTCTATATCTGTTTTGTAAATAAGTTCATTTATGTCCCTTTTTTTTTTTCCAGTCCCAGATAAATTTCTCTGTGGTCCTTTATTTAAATGCAGATAGATATGAGAGATATATTTGTGCTCATTTTAAAATACTGGATTATAGAGCTTTTAAAACTCATCTTTATTGTATTTCCTCATCTATTAGATATTTTAAGCAGCCATACATTTTTTCTTTTTCATCCAACCATTCAATAAACATTTATTGAGCTCCTGATGTCAGTAGCTTGTGGAAATAAAGAGATGACAGGACATACCTGCTCTCTGCCCTCCCTGGGTTTCCAATTTAGTGATGATTCCATCCTATGAATAAATGGCCATCATGTAATATAACCTTTTTGTTGGGTATTTGGGTGGTATCCACTTCTTATCTATAATAACACTCTTCTCTTTTATAACTAACACTGCTTCAAATGTCCTTGCACATAATGAATGGACTGGATTTTGGTCATTACTCTAACTGTAATATCTTTCCATGGAAAGTCATTTTAAAATTAATTTTAAAACTTGTAACTGATGAAACCTGACATTCCTGGCAGTCAGTGGGAATGAGAGGTTGGGGTTAATTCTTTTTTCATTAGCACCTTCCTTTCTCATTAACGCCCTGTCTATGTCAGTTTCTCTGAAACAGCAAGTGAATCTGCTCTGTGGTTCTGTTGCTCGAGCTCTGCCTCTCGGGGTGGCCGAGATAGAGAGGGATCTGCATTAGGAGGAAGCGAAGATGAAAATGATTTCTGGCAGTTCCGATGAAGTCCTTGCTCATCTCACAGTTGGTTCTGTGCCAGTGAATCGTGGCGCCTGCACCTTAAACGTAGTTCTGGGTTGTGGCTGCTCCCAGAATCCTTGACATGTGGGTTCTGCAAGTTCCGACTGAGTGACTCAAGAGTGGAGCCTGGTACCTCTGACTCCACAGCTGAGCCTGAGGGACAGCAGGCTTTGGGAGCATGTCCCAGGGGAGCGTGGTGGGGGGCCAGCATTGCCCCCAAGCACAGCCTTTCTTGATAAATCCCCAGATATTGATTGACTTGATGATCTGGACAATCAGGGTTTACCACCCAATTTCCTGGGTTTAGCTGAGAAACCTATAAAAACTGATAGACCTTTTCCCACCAGCAGGACCCCCTTTCTACTGAGATCTTGTCTCCTTGGACTCCAGCTATGGGAGAAAGTATAGCTGGCAGTGATCTCTCCTTGGCTATCCTGCTCAAGGATGTGGCAGCATCTTCCAGACCCTTCTTATCCTTAATGTCATGGCTTTCCAGAAATGAAAAATCACAGAAGCTGCCAGAGCACCTGTTTTGAGAGTCTGTCGATCTCTCCTTTGATCAGAAAACTCCTGGTGTGGTAGAAACCAAAGCTTACTTTCCCCAGAGGGAGCATTTTAAATGTTTTTGACTACTTTGATCTCATCTTCATCATGTACAGTAAGTTATAGGAACGCAGAATTGCAATTGTCATGTTGGGATTAAATTTTTATTGCTGAGGCTTTGAAGCACAGACAAAAATTTAAAAGCCCGTTAGTAACTGGAAATTGTAATCCTGCTGAGGATGCATTTTACTGTATAATAACTGTAAAACAGTGATAAATACGAAAATATTATACTAGAATTTGGAGGAATTTATTCACCCTCATTCCTTTATTAAACTGTATAGAAATTATTCTTGAATGTTCAGTCTTACCAAATATAATGGGTTCTCATTAGACTAAAACACATACAAAAATATTCTGGTATTAGTTTAAAATTGCAATAAAACTTTTAACAGTTCTTGCAGGTTTAACTGTAAAATACAAATGTGAGAGACAATTTCATCACCTAGAAAGATATAGTTTGTCTAGCCTTATTTGTGGGAAGACTGTAGTTGATTTATTTGTTGGTTTGTTCATTCATTCACTTACTCCCTTACATAACACACACTTAGTGATGACTGCAGTATGCCAAGCTCTGTACCAGCCTGTTGGTAAGGATACAAAGAGAGGCTGGGGATCATCTATGTCCTTGTGTGTTTTATTGACTCAGTATCTTTTATCTTGTGTTGAAATGCCTTAAAATAGTGACTCAGATAACTGCCTGAGTTGAAAGTGAACTTTTTTCTTTTCAGATTGGGAGAGAAAAGATGCCTACCCAGGTAAAGGCCAAGGTGTTTGATAGCCTTGTATTCCATTTTCATTTTAAGGGAGAAGATAAAGACAAGTTCTTCATTATGTTTAGTGTTGGAGTTGCTCGCAGAACAGTGGCATCCACGAGTCTTGAGGGTGGTTGGGATACGATTTCACAAAACCTTTTGGCTTCTGCCTTGTGTTTAATCTGAGTGTGTTCAGAAGGAGCAGGTCAGAGGTGTTTGCTGGCTAGCACGCCCATAATGGTCCTTAGGAGGAAGCGTAGCATGGTGGATAAGAGCCATCGTGTCTGGAGCCAGGTTATCTGGGTTTGGATGTGGATCTGTAGTCACGTGGGGCAAGTTGCTTAACCTGTCTGTGCTGTGGTTTACTCATGTGCTAAATGGAGATGGGAATGACAACACAATTCTCACGTTGGCAGGATCACATGCATTAATCCATGTAAAGTGCTTAGGATAATAGCTGATGCATAGGGCTCAGTAAATGGAGTGGTGATGGTAGTGGAGGAGGAGCAGCAGCAGCAGCATAGTGGTAACAGTAGTAACAATATTAACAGTAGTAATAGTAGTAACAGTATTAACAGCAGCAGCAGCTGTAGCGATAGTAGCCATAGCAACAGCAGCGGTGTTAGTGTTGGGGCAGTCGTGATGGTGAACATCCACATCCTTCTCATTGTGAATTCCTTTATTCACCCCATGTCACAGAGTCACAAAAGGTCAGCCTCTGGTAGGTGGGGTCAACAAGAGAGAGTAGGTCACATTTGTTGATGGACTGTATTTTAAGAATCGAGGAAAGGGGTCTTTTTAATGCTGATGTCACAACTTTGCGGTCTGCCTAGGGTGTGCGCCATCAGTGACTGTCACCAGTAACTATGGGTTAGGGGACTCTGTCCAGTAGCCCTGTTACCTTTTAAGGAAAAGGCAAAAGGTTACCAGCCCTTGAGAGACCATCAGCACGGGCTCGGCTTCTGCCAGCCCCCGCCCTCCCTCACTGGACTCCCTGTCATATTTGTAGCCGTGCTGCCCTTCCCTCTGTGTGTGAAAGTCTCCCATAAAGCAAGTTCAGTGACTGGTTGCTCACACTTCCTTGTCTCTCCCCTAACCCCTCTGTCAAAAGTCTCTCTTGATATCTCCACAAGGGACACTGGCAGTGTCTGGAGATGGAGACATTTCTGGTCGTCATAGGTGGGGATGGCTACTGTCAGTGGCTAGCGCGCGCACGCACGCACGCACGCACGCACACAACAAAGAATTATCTGGCCCAAAGTGTCAAGTGTGTTGAAGCTAAGAGACCCTGACTTAACCGGAGGGTCAGGGCCTCTGTGTCTGGCTAACTACAATTGCTGGTAATAGTTAAATGCTATTTTTACACGTGGACTCCCTGGCTGGTGATACAGGCTCTGGGCAAGGAGGCTGGAGATGGGGGAGGTGGATGTCATTTATCTGAGGAGTGGCTTCTTTACAGAGAATACAGCTGCCTCTGAGTGGCACCATTGCCGCCTGTCAGCGTGACCAGCCTCTGGCAATCTTCGGAGCTCTGGAGAAGCAGTCAGTGCTTTCAATTCAGCGTGAGAGCAGAGCTGGTGGCTGACTCCCGCCGTCCGTGCCAGCTAATGACGTGTCAGGGAAAGGCTGTGAGTCATGCAGCCCCTGGAGGGGAGTCATCTCGTGACCCTTTGGATAAAGTGATAAAGCTCTGCATCATCACTCAGGGAGAGATTTCTTTAGAAAGGATAAGAGCATTTTCCAGAGGCTTAATTTTTTATTTATATACGTAACAGGCAGTTATGTAGTACTTATGTGCGAGGCGGGGTTCAAAACGTCTTCTAAATCTTAATGTATTAAGACCCCGCAACAACCCGAAAGAGGTAGGCTTATTCTTTTCACACTTTGACAGATGAGGATGCAGGAATGGAGAGAGAAGGCTCAAACCTAGGAAGCTTGGCTCCAGAGCCTAAGCCCTTAACCACTGCGCTATGGATGAAAGTTGCTGAATCCATGTTTGGTTTCTTTCTTCTACCCTGGCTCTGGACTTCTGACTGGTCACAACGAGGCATCAGGGAATTAGGCAGTCCTGACACAAGTCGCCATTCCTACTTTTATCTCTGTACCCATGATCGTATTACTTCCTGTCTGTGAATCTCAGTTTTCCCATCTGTAAAATGAAGTCATACCTACCTCCTGGAGAATGTGGAGGTAAATGGAATTCCTTATATATGTGCATGGCATGTAACAGGCCTTCAGGAACTCTTCGTTGTAACCATATTTTTAGCCTGTTGCTCTAATGTCATGGCCAGCTTGTCTTACTGCCTGTAAGTAAGGTACACGCTGAAGAACAGAAAATAAGCCTGGTCAGATATTTTTTTAAAATGTGCGAAGGCGCAGACTACTACAGATCTCAACGTCGTGAAGAAGTCTGATGTTTGGTGTTGGGGAAATGGTGAGGAGATTGAGATTATGCCAAGCACATGGAACCAGACTTTCAGGATAAGGATATGGGTTCTGTTTCTGTTGGTAGTTTTTGTCCGCTCCAGTGGTGCTGTCTGTAAACCCATAAGGACACAAATGTCTATGTCAATTACATGTCTTTGTTTCCGTTCTGGTGAGTTTCTCTCTTGAGCTGGCAAAATAGGAAGCCTGGGTGCCTGTTGGCCAAGGTTCACTGCCTGTGCTCTGAAGTTGGTGGATTGATCCAGTGTGTTTCTTTCTGGGCGGGATCAGAGCACCTGCTCAGAGCACAATTGCTCTGTTCCCAGCAGAACCGAAGGTGGCAACTTCCCATTTGTCTCAGTTCCCAACTTCTCTGCATTCTGGTACCCACACTGTGACCTACTCCCCTGGCCCACTCCCAGTTCATAAGTGAGTCTGGCTTCTTTCCACATAGGTGGCTATCCTGTTGGCCTTCTATCTTTCTCACGTGCACAAGTTGGACTATCTTTCTTTGAAGAGTTTCCAGGGGAGAGGGGGCCAAATTAATCTCTCCTGGTGTGTGTGGAATACCTTGTGTACAAACTTAGTAAATACTCGTGTAGGCATGAGGATAATGTGTCTGTAATTTATCCAGAGAGAAGTGTACTTCTCTGTAACCCACAGCCAGATACGTAAGAAAGGAAATCACCACGAGAGAATAGCCCGAGCCTCTAGACCTATGCCCGGCACATAGCAGTTGTTCAATAAATATTTCTCGACTGAATGAATCTGTCATTAAGTGTATTCCAAAATCTCAATATAGTTAAACTCTAAGTTATCCAGCATGCCTAGATTCTGAAACTGTAGCTTCTATTAAGTATTCCCAACAGAAATAAAGACTTCGCAAAAAATCGGAACATACTAGAGTATACAGCACTAAAAATACCAATGAACTTGGTCAGAAGTTACTTCAGGCTTTGCTGTACTTTGGGCTTGTCATTTTGTGTGTCAGTAACCACCACGTGGACAGGAGGAAGAACTTGATCCAGTGCTTTGGTAGGATGCTGAAAGAATTTTCTCTCTCAGCCGAGTAGCCAGAAATAATTTTGTCACTTACTGTGAAACATGTATTGCAGAACAGACTGATGTGTTTCATACCCTCTGGACCACTCAAACGTGGCCTCTGTCATCTTTAACATGTGGTGTGTTAGGCCAGGTCTTCACATGATGCTTTTTGACTGTGCCAAGTCCTGTTCTTCATGTTGGAGATAGAAGTACAGAGCGAGCGGGCGGGCGTGGGCGAGCATTCACCAGACAAATATGCAGGGGCCAAAGAATTTTTGAACTATGTACATTTTCTTTTACAGATTTGAAGAAAACTCTTGCTGTGCTGTTGGATAACATTTTGCAGCGCATTGGCAAGTTAGAGTCAAAGGTGGACAACCTCGTAATCAATGGCACCGGAACCAACTTGACCAACTCCACCACAGCTGTTCCCAGCTTGGTAGCACTTGAGAAAATTAATGTGGCAGGTAAGAATCGCAATTCTATGCCCTGATGTGGAGTCAAAGCCTGCTTTTAACTGGGAGGAGAATATAGGAGCACAGTGGTTCTTACTGGTATAAGATAATCCCCTAAATGCGGTCGGGCCCCTGTGAAGCTAATTTTAAATTTATTTTTGAATAATATGATAAAATGCTTTTATGGTCTTGTCATGATGTGTGATATCTGGTGGTTTCTATGACATATTTCACATAATGAGCTCCTGAAATTACTTTTAATGAGAAGATTCCTAGCAGGGGTGAAGGAAATGCAGAGGTGATCTGGGAAGCTCATGCCATGTAGGGTCCCTTCCCCGGCCCCATTTTCATCGATTTCACAAGTCCGTTTCACATAATAGATTCTCTCTTCCCGGCTGTTAAAGAACCACCACCATTGCAGAAAGTGCCTCCTTTGTGTATCTGGGGAAAGAGAAATTCTGGAAATGACACTTGGGCAATTAGTGGTCCCTGCCTGATCATGGTCACTCAGGGACACCACCATGCAGTTCCCACTGGGCTGCCTTTTGTCTGGCCCCTTCTGGAGTCTTGGATGAAAGAAGAGAAATGAATTTAAAAACAAAACCCAAATCACACATTGTGTGTATTGTCCACAGTTCACATTGGAACCCCCCATCCCCCGTCACGCTGTCTTGGCGTTGGCCTCTGGACCTTTGTGGTTGAGCCAGGATGCACCCTTGTTAGGATGACCACTGTCATTTCCTGGGGACCTGGGATAAAGTGAAGAGCTGAGGATTAGGACTAGGTGGTTTGGGTGAATGGCTGTGAATGCATTGTCTATCCTCCTGGTGGGGTGGTATCCAAACTCTAGTTAATGGATAAAATGAGTAGCTGGATTACTTTTGAAAATTTAAAACTCTACTTTCGTATACGTTTAGGCTTCTTTCTCCCTCTTTCTCACAGGAGATTCATAGACTTAAGTGGGAGAGAGATTCATTTCCATTCCTACCTCCCAGCGTCAAAACATTTAATTGTTTCACGTTAAGCAAGCTGGTTGTATTACCTTTCTTCTGTGTTCTTTGCCCTTTAGCAAGTTTTAAATTGCAAAATAGATTTCTAATAATCCAAAGTATCCCACCAAACAAAGGTATTAAAAATAACTTTTAATTACAACACAGAGGTGTCTCCTTGGCCATAAATCCAGTCTTCACTGCAGTTTCCCACAGCTTCTGTAATTAGACAAGAAAGCCTCCCACTGTGTTGAGCTGCTTATTAATAAATGGAGCCCAGGCCTCTCCAGTCTGCACTCCTCCACCCCTGTTCCTGGTAGGGAGTGCTGCTGAAAAGGTCCTATCTGGTTGCATGGCAGTTCTGCGTGATCGTACTTCCGGTGTTGGGGAGGGGCGCTCTGCCTCTAACAGTGCTGCCTCCCACTGCTTCTGTCCTGTTGGGCCTGTGTCAACATGCCTGCTGTCCTGCTCTTCCCTGAGAAGGGATCTCACTGCTCTGCCTGTGCCGTTGGCGTGCCGGGCTCGCAGGGAGACTTCCCTGCCAGGGCTGCAAGTCCCAGGGAACAAATTTTGAGTAGAGCTCCAGGAATGAAATGGGTGGGAAGTGGTGGCTACTTCTGCAAGTGGAATCCCAGCCCTGTGTATTGAACTGGGTCACTTGGTTAACACATCTCTCTGAGCACATTCTCCAAGTCATTGGCTCTGAGTGGGGCTCCTTTAGAAGTATGTGCCATTGGTACTGTATTTCTAATATTTACAGAACCAGAGTATTTTGTTTTTGTTTTTGTTTTTCCCTTTTTGGGAAAAGGGAGCGCATATAGTATATGCCTTGGATAATTAGCATCATTCTTACTCGTTTGCATCTTTCATGTGTGTCACACTCCATACCTTCGAGATTCTTACTAGCCAACCAGCAAGATAATACACATGCATAAAGTAATATAAACTGTGGTCACCCTAAGCAGAGGGTGACTGTGGAAGGCTTCTGACAGTCAGAGGTGAACATGGAAGTTGGGTAGGATGGAGGCGACTGATAGAGATACAGATGAGAAACGGAGTGTGACCCAGAAAAAAAAAAAAGTTGGAAAGAAAGAGAGGAAACTATCAACTAGCAACCATCCAGTAAATCCCAGTGCATTTCCCTTGACCCTTGAAGGCATGTGATTTCATTTAATCTTCTCAACATCTCAGAGAACTAGGTGGTTTTATGAGTGTAAGTATTTGGAGAGGGGGACCTTCGGTACTGGAATCCCCTGAGGTCAGCTGAAGACCCACTAGTACCTTGTAAAGGAGAGATGGCGTTGCTCCTTCTTTCTTGCTTCCATTTGTACGTCATCCCAAATGGGTGAGTCTAGAAAAAAATGTGCTACCATTTTCTTAGGAGGTTCCTAGAGAGCTGACAGTCTCTGGAATATTTAATACTCTGTCTGATAAGAAAGTTCTTTACATCTAAGGGTCTGTTCCTTTGGCTGACCTGTATATTAAAAAGCAAACAAGCAAACAACAAAACCAGTCCCTCTGTGCGTGTGTGTGCACATTCATCCCCTTGCCAGACACTGTTGGCCGCAGTGAACACAGACATGATATGAAGAATATGGGCATCCTCCTTCATTTCCCCCAGAGGTTGGAGGGTCCTTTATATCTTGTGAAATAACCAATGTATATTTTTTATTTGCCATGTCTGCAGATGAGGGTGCCAGAAAGAAGGACAGGCACTTAAGTCCCTGGTCCTAGCTCACTGTCAAGCTGTCACTGCTTTTTTGCCTTTTCCCTGATCCGGGGCTGTGCTGGTCATCCTCACACCCCTCTTGTAGCAGGAGTAGCTCTTGAGTTGTGAGAGAGCTTGTTTTTACGAAGTTCCAATCCTAGTCGAGTGGGATTTTTCTTTCTCCCTTTCTGCATTAAGACATGTGGTAATTGCCCAGAAATGTTCTCCCTGGTGTGTCTTTACTGCTTGCTCTGCTGTCGTATGCTTAGTGATGCTTCTGGTTGCTTATTGTTGTGTCTTATTGCTCGCTGATGTATCTTCCAGTTGGCTATAAACTGCATCTAAATTGGGTACTGTGGCAGTTGAAGAAGAATTCCCTGAATTTATTTTCTTTTGGGGATGTGTGTGTGTGCGTTTGTGTGTATGTCCCCTTTCCTTTCTCCCTTAGCTGTGTTCTATGTGGCTTTTATCCAAAATGGCTTTCCTTTCCAAATTTATTCCTGTTGGGCTTTTTTATTATGTGGAAATGAATGTTCCCCTAGAGAAATTTACGTGGAAATGAACTTTATTGAAATCAAGAATCAGTATTGAACTGCATTTTTTGAGGCCTGTTGATCTTATGGAAGAGGAAGGGGAATCAAAAAAATGAAGAAACAGGTTGGGGGAAAAAAAAAACAAAACACCTTTCAACCAATCATGATTTCTCCAGGTTTAATCCCTGAAAGAACTTCAGTGTGCCTTTGTCAAAATCATCTTCTTTCGGAATGATGCTTTAGTATTTTAGAAAGACCAATTCTGCTTTTCTCCGGATTTGTGATCTTAAGTTATGAAGCGGAGTGAACAGGATTGGATCTGTCACTCTTGACCGTGTACTGATGTGGACGAAAGGTAGAGAGTCCAGGTGTGCAACAGTGAACATCCTTGCCTCCTGAGGACTGAGAGTGTCCGCCTTTATCCTCGTTTTGCCCACAGTGTCTCGGGTAAAGCCTCGTTGTTGAAGGTAGTCAGTAAATGCTGTCCACTTGGACTGGATCTTGCTGGAGGGGAGAGCATTTGTTTCACGTCTGCAGGGAGTGCCTCCTCATAGCTCCTCCTCTGCATTTATACGTGTAGGGATTTGCTTGAAAGTGTGACTTGGTATCTCCTTGCCCTTTCTCAGACCCCAGAAGACACCACGGAAGAAATATGACCCTGTTTTTGTCTCTCGTGGCTCATCTTCCTATGGATGACTTGATGCTGTAGAGCCTTTACAGAGTGATGGTTACAACTCTAGATTGTAATCGTTTGTGGGGATGGGGACATTGCCTAGCTCTCTGTGGTGGGGGAGGGGAGGGAGGAGCGTGGGCACATGTGAGTGCATGCGCTCGGGCATATATTTATTTAAACTCTCAAGAATATATTGTTGTTCAACATCAGCTGAATAACTGGCCAGCTTTCACTAAGAGGCAGAACATGATGATAGGGTCTCCTGTGTTGTGATTGCTTACAATTGCCAGGTGACTTGGGAAACACAGTCACAAAAACAAAAATGCAGGCACCCTGTTGAGAGGATGTTTTCTGAGACTGAGTCCAAATTGAACGTCAGACAGCCTTGCATTTTCCAAACGTCAGTCTCAACGTGCGACGGATTCTTGTATTTGGGGTTGATGTGCAGTGTGTTTGAACTTGGATGTTGTTCGCAACCGAAGAACCATACTTGTTATTCCTAGCATTTTAAAGTTGAAAATGAAAAATGTCCCTGCTGAGTTGCAGGGCCTCCGTTTGGAAGTGCAGTTTCCCTCCCTTTGTGCTGCTAATGGACCTTGAAATTAAGTTGCACCTGCACTGTTTCCTTGTTTGTGTTATCCGAGGTATTGGCACTGCACCTAAAGTGTCCCAGCCCCGTCCAGGCAGGGGCTCAGCAGGTGACTTTCCCAGGGTCAGCTGTTGGTCTGTCAGTGGCACCCCAGTGCTGCTGAAAGACAGGAGAGAGATGAAGGAGAAGGGTGCTTTCTTATTAACTTGAGCAAGAAACAAATGTGTTCCTCCTATCTGTCTGCTTGTGCCTTTGTTTCAGTGTTTGCAGGGGCAGCAATATGTGTTTGGCTGCTTGTCAGAAGCAGTCCCTTTGGTATCTTCACAGAAAATGTGTGTCATTGTTGATGTGGCTTTGACTTATGTGTAGTCAATGGTGTTTTGATTTGTATCATGATGGAGGAGGAGGAGGAGGAGGAGGAAGAAAATACAGTTCAGGAGGCATGGTGCTGACCTGTGAGCCTGGGTATTAACAGCACTGATTCCCAACGGCCTGCAGTTTTTGCCTTGCAGGCCACACTTGGCAACATCTGGAGAGATTTTTGGTTATCACAACTGAGGAGGAGCTTTTGGCATCTAGTAGAGAGAGGCCAGGGATGCCACTGAACATCCTGCAGTGCACAGGCTGGCCCCCATGGCAGAGAAGTACCTACCCCTGAATGTCAATTGTGCGGTGGTTCAGAAACCCCGATCTATAAGGTCGTGTAGGAAACTGATTTTCCCTCTCATGATCAGTGCAGAAAGATGCCTGAGACTTTGAAGTTTCCTGGTTGGCCAGCTGAGACCTTCAGTCGCCTACCCACTTTCTAGCCAGAATGTTTGCAACCCCCTCCCTCCTCCGCCCCCAGCCCTCACTACTTTTAACTTTGCAACTGGTGTTTGAAAACTTGCAGAGATTTTTATAAACTCCCCGAAGACTATTTTGGGATTCTGACCTTAAGAAACCTCTTTCCTGGACCCAAACCAGTAAATTTTTGGCAATCTGCATTTTACCCCTGCTTAAATAGAAGGTAATTATTTCTTTTCATGAAAGAGCCACTAATTCAGAATAATGATAGCAAAGTAGTCAGAGACAGTGGAGTTAAATTACCAGAATATTTTAAAAGAAATTTCATTTTATTAATTGTAAGTGGAATATATAATTATCAAGATATGAGGGAGTAAATTAAATAAGTTAAGGAAAACAAGAGAGGTCCCCAAAGATGGACTTCACAACATGAAATCCCCTCCAGGGCTTATCTAGGACAACCTAAAAGGAGATGAGACAGAAAAGGTAGGTTGGGGGAACCTGTGAAGAGTTTTCAGTGTACAACCAGGGAGTTTCTGTTTTGTCCTGTAACAGTGACAGCTGATGAGGGTTTAAAGCAGGAGGGTGATTAGATGAGATCTGTATTTTCAGAGAAAACTGAAACATGCTGGATGCTTGTGAAGGGGGTCATATGGAAGCTGGGCGAGAGTTTAGTTAACTTGTGCAGAAGAACTGAAAGACATATGCATGAAGCCAGGGAGAAGGGGAGGGTTTGAGATCCAAGTCAGGTGGAGCTGACATGATGGGGTTGCTGGTGGACCAGGGAGGCAGGCGAGGGAGGAGCCATCATAATGATTCCCAAGGATGGAACCTAAGGATGACTGGATGATGCATTTACTGAGGGAAAGAGCCAGCAAGGACCGGATTTTGGAAAGATAGTAGCCACATGTTAATGTGGATCTAGGGAGTGTCAGTGGCTTTGCTGCAGGCTATTTGTTGAGGAACATCAGTTTAAAGAGAGTTCAAACATTGGTGCTCAGGAGATGGAGGACAATGGAAGGCAGTGCTTGTAGAGCCAGGCTGCCCAGGTTCAAATCCCGGCTCCACCACTTCGTACCTGTGTGACCTCGGCGTGTTTCTTCATCTTTCAATGCCTGAGCTTCTTCATCTGTAAAATTGGGGAGGTAATAGTAGTGTCCATTTCATGTGGATTGTTTATGGGGATTAAGTAAGTTAAGTGATCTCTGTAGAAACATGGCTGGTGCCAAGTCAGCACTATATGAGCGTGTGTTAATTACAGTTTAAAGGCTCCACATTTAGAATGTTGATATAAGAATGGAAACTGTACTGACTAGTTATTATTAATATTTATGTGTAACGTAATATTGACTATTAATCTCACGACTGATAGTGAAACTAATATTTGTACAGTGCTTGAGAGATGAGAAAGTATTTTCATACATGTTTATTACGTCATTTGAGTGCTTTAAACTTGAAGTTCCCAAATTGACCTTTTTGTCAGTACATAGACACCTTTATTATCAATACTTGGAGGCTTAGCAGGAAATCCATGTATTTGTCAGTAATCTCTTGATTGCTAGAGGCAAAAAAAAACCTGAAACAGAAATGGAATTTGGGACCCACGTAATCAAGAGAGTTCAGAAGATGCACCTGAGCTGACGCTGCTGGATACAGACATGGGAACTGTCTTCAAGAACCTCAGCCATCCTGCCATCTGCATTGGCTTCATTCTTGAGTCATCATAGCCAGGTGGTGGCAGAAATGGCCCTAGGAGGCTCTAGGTTTCTGGCAGTGCTCTTTAAGAGTGTTCTCATTGGCTGGGCCTGCAGTGCATGCCTCTCTGTGATCCAGTGACAGTGCCCAGGGACATCCTGATTGGCCAGGCCTGGGTGACGTAGGTCACCCCAGAATTTCACGGTAGGGGAGGATCCCTGAAGAGATTCCGAACAAGCAGATAAAATAGGTGCAATGACCCAAGACCCTGGTCAAGTTACAGTTTGGATTTCCAGAGTCATCCTAAACCTGACTTAAACTTTCTTCCCCTGAGGGTTCAATGGGCAAAGCTTCTGGAATGTGACACTTTCTGTCCCCGTTTTATTTGATTTGATTTGATATTTTATTTTTTTTTATTGAAGTTTAGTTGATTTACATTGTTGTGTTTAGTTTCTGGTGTACAGCATAGTGACTCAGTTATATATATATATATATATTTATGTATATGTATGGATAGTCTTTTTCATATTTTTTCATTATAGGTTATTAGAAGATGTTGAATATAGTTCCCTGTGCTATACATTATACAGTAGAACCTTATTGTTCTGTTTTATGTATAGTAGCGTTTATCTGCTAATCCCAAATTCTTAATTCATCCCTCCCCCACCTTTCCCTTTTGGTAGCCATAAGATTGTTTTCTATGTCTGTGAGTCTTTCTGTCTTGTAAGTAAGTTCATTTGTGTCATTTTTTCGATTCCACACATAAGCGATACCATTTTAAACGCTGCCACGCCTGCGTGTGCCCCAGCCCTGCTGGGAACGAGCCTGGCCCCCGCATGCTGTTCATGGACACCCTTATACATTGGCATGTTTTTGTCCTGAGTCTGGAATGCCCTCCATTTTTCTGGCTAACCTTTATGTATCATCTTTTTCAAGACTCGAGCACTGTCTCCCATAAGAAGCCTTTCCACGCTTCACCTATCTCGGCTGCCAGGCTCCAAGCTCTCTTGAAAGGCGTGGGCAAAATATCCTCCATTTTTCTTTTAAACCTAATATGCAGCTGGGAGCGTGGCAAACAGCAGGTTCTCAGTAAGTGGTTGTCCCACTGAATGCACGCCTCCCTCTCCTGGCCACACACTGGGTCAACTGCTGTCCTGAAACTTTGATCACGATAGCGGTGGTCACACCCTCAGTTCGGAATCACCGCACCTGTCACGCGCCAGCTTGGGGGGTTTCCTGAATATTGTAGCAATCCCTAAAAATCAACTGCTGTGTTACTCAGAAGAGAAATGCTTTTGCTTTACTACACTTTCTGGAAACTAACATTCTATAATAAGATAATTTACTCTCTAATTTCTTCATGGCTAATGATAAAAATGGATGTAGGATTAAAAAGAAAAAATTCTAACCAGCTACACTCTATTAGGGATTGTTCTGAATGAAGAGTTCTGGCCAAAAAGGCAGGGACCTCCCCACTCTTAATGTATTTGGACTCATGACTGATCCTGCAAGGAGCACATGGCTTTTTTCATTTTAAAAAGTGAGAGTGTGTGTCCCTTGGCAGGGGTGGGGATGCCATTCCCCACCAGCCACTGGAGGAGAAACAGTGGAAGAACAGCAGCTCTCAGGGACAGGAATCGCCAGGCTGGCCTTGGGAACTCGTGGGGGCTTTACTGTTTGTTTTGTGGATCGGAGGTGGGACATGATGAAATTAGATGTGTTTGTTTCCATCAGAAGGCGACAGATCCCACTTGCTCTAATTTGCCTTAATGAGGTCTGTGTATACAGTGGTGCAATCAGCTTACATATGGTATTGATTCAATAGACGTTCCGCAACGACCGCATCGCGTATGCCCTCCTGCAGTGACTCCCTTGTCTTTTCCGCTTCATCCTCTACCTGCTTTCACTGACACGTTATTCCAGTAGAAGCATTCGAGAGCCAGAGATTTCAGGATTCAGAAACATTTTAGAATTAGAGCTGTTTTGGCGGAACCTGGGGAATGTAACTGACTCTGGTTTTTGAAAAGGTTTTTTAGGTTCAGAGGATTGTGGGGTTTGGAGGGATTTTCCTCTAAGCTGTGCTTTTGGCTTTGCATATCCCCAGCTTCTAAAATTAGGCTGCCTAAATGAAGATCAGTTGCTAGTTTTGTTTTCCTGTTCTCTATCTCAGAAGAAGGCTGAGCATGGAGCATATGTCGTGGAGGGGGGTCTGAAGCTCTGTGCTGAGCTTAGAAACAAAGGAAAGAGGGGTTCAGTTCCACACAGGAGTAAGAGGGGCTGGACTGCCTCACTGCTCGGACTACAGAAACATCATCCCACTGCAGTCTCGTTTTCTGTCCCTCCTTTGCTTTTGGACGTTCAGCAGCCTAAATGTCTATCAGCAGATGACTGGGTAAAGATACGGTGTATACATATGTATATACATACACAATGGAATACTGCTCAGTCATAAAAAGGAATAAAATAATGCATTTGCAGCAACATGGATGGACCTAGAGATGATCATACTAAGTGAAGTAAGTCAGACAAAGACAAATATCATACGATGTCACTTACATGTGAAATCTAAAAAAATGAGACAAATGAACTTATTTACAAAGCAGAAACAGAGTCACAGACATAGAAAACATACTTATGATTAACCAAAGAGGAAGGGTGGGGGATATAAATCAGGAGTTTGAGATTAGCAGATACAGACTACTACACACAGAATAGTTAAACAGGGTCCTACTGTAGAGCCCAGGGAACTATATTCAGTAGCTTGTAATAACCTATAATGAAAAAGAATATGTATGTGTATAACTGAATCACTATGCTGTGCACCAGAAACTAACACCACGATGTAAATCAACTCTACTTGAATTAAAAAAAAAACAAAAAACAACGGAGTCATTATGGAACCACAGTGCACACCAAGTGAAGGGCTTGTGCTCGTGTTTCTGCTGTTGGTGGGGTGGGGTGGGGGGTGCTGTGATTGAACGGCAGCCTTAGGATTCTGGTTCAGACACAGAGTCTGGACCCTGACCACCTGGGTTCAGACCCCAGCTCTGCCACCTCCTGGCCATGTATCCTTGGAGAAGCCCAGTCCATTCCCTCATCAATAAAATGGGATAATGTACCTGTGCTGTGGTTATTGTGAGGGCTGTGAGTGAATGTGTGGACAACAGTCATGGGTGGACGTGAAATAAGAGCTTAGGGAATTTGGGGCCACCGGGACATGTACTTAAGGATGTAGCTCAGGGTTTGATCCGTGGGCCATGCGTGCAGCAGATGGTCAGTGCTTGGTCAGTGGGTAAGCTACCCAGTCCTGATGCTGTGTTTCGAGAGAAAAGTGGACCTGGGAGAAGGGATAGCTGGAAGCTGCTTGGTGGTCACAGGCTGGACCGTTGACATCAGACCATCTTCCATCTTGAGCAGAACTCTGACCCTTATTTACCTGCTGTTGGCATTCTGTTCACTATGTCTGAACCTCTGCTTCATTGTATGATGAAGATAATGGCGCCAGCATTCTCCCTACAAGGGTGAGGATGTGATGAGATAATGTGCATTGAGAACCTGACAGCATCCAGCGTCTTATCCCCACTTACCTACAGACTCTGCCCTTTGTAGTTAATACCTTGTTAGAAGGACGGAGCCCAAACCTAATACAGCAAACATATGACCAGCACTGCCCGGCTGGTGTCAGGCAGTGGGAACGCAGCCGGATGAGAAGCTAGGGCTTCAGCTGGGGATGTAGGGCTCACCGTGCAGTGGAGGAGGAGGAACAGAGCGTATTGCTGATGCTCATGGTATCTCTTGACCTTCAGCCTAGAGCTTCTTTCACTGTAGTCCAGGAGGACCTGTTGGCTCTGCCTGAGAATGACCTTCAACTCTCTAGCCATCGGGGGAGAGGGATAGGAGTGAGCTACAGGGACTAGCACAGAGGGAACCCCCACTGTCACACAGTGGAAGTCATATGGCCCTTGTCGGAGCAAACTCAGTCTGGAGACTGGCCTGACCCCAGGCTGCACCTTCTCCCCCAAAGTGGGGCGGGGACTTCCTGTGCTGTAGAGCTCAGCTGTCAAGGGAAGGCAGTCATTAACCTGTCTAAACTTTATGCTAATAGCACTGTCTCAGTCATTGCTTTGATGAAGTATGGTTAATAGGAGCGACACAGGTTCTAACACGATGGATAGAAGAACAAAGTAAATATTGAAGATCTTATCTCAGGGTGTGGTTGGGTTAGGGCAAAGAGAAGACGACTAAAAGCTGCATCTGAAGGTGTCTGACATTCAGACCACTCATCTGAAGTTCCAGTGGTTTCTCTCCAGTGGCTCTCTTGATCTGAGTTCAGGGGAGGCAGATGGGTGTCCCCACAGGAGACAGTTCTGAGCTCTGTTCCCTCCTGACATTTCTGGCCCCTGTGAGACAGAGCAACACGGTGATGAAGAGAAACTGCCTTTCCTGTCCTTCCAGAGATGTGGGTACTGTGAGGATTAAGAAGGTAGCTGTTGGCCCCGGGCTGTGCCACGTAGGGAGGACCGCTGTCCACTGAAGGCAGAGGGCCGTTAGGAGCAGCTGAGCTGGCCAGGGAAGTCTGGGGTGAGGTTCTGCCCGTGGCTGCACATGCTGACCTGTCATCTGAGGGCACCAGAGGATTAATTTAGCCATGGTTTTCATGCCTCCCCGCTCCCAGTGACCAAAAGCAGCCATAATCTCTATCTTGGAGTTGATGTAATAATAGGGTAGTTTTCTCTAAAGAAAGACATTATACAGAACTTTACTTACATATTATAAAAAAAGGATACAATTTTACTGCTAAAAATTTGGAAATTACAGCTAAGCGAAAAGATGAAAATACAAAGCAGCAGTTTTTCTGTTACCCAGAGATTGATTTGCTTCTTTCCTACCAGATACTCTAAGCATATGCTCTGTGCCAGATGCTTTCAAGGCACTGGAGCTTGAGGGGTGAACAAAATCAAGGATCTTTCATGGAGATTACATTCCAGCGGTGAAGGCAGGTCATCGGCAAATACCCAAACATACGCTATGCCCGGTAGTGATAAGTGCTCTCAGAAACAGTCATGCAGGGAAGGGGGGCTGTTTTGGGTTGGATAGGTTGTCAGGGAAAGCCTCTCTGAAGAAGTGACACTGAACAGAGAGCTCAGTGGCTGAGGAAGGAAGCCAGGAGGCCACCTGGGAAGGTGTTCCATGCAGAACATCACTGACACATTCCTCCTGGGTATATTCAAGAAACACTCTTGTGCCCTTCTAACAGTTACTGCCAGACCATATCACTTGGATTTACATTTCTGCTGGGTCACACTGGTTACTGGAGAGAATGGTATTGGAACCATGGTCAAGGGTTGATGGGTTAACGTAGTGGTTCGGGGTGTGATGGTCTCAAGTGTGTGTAGCAGCCGAGAGTAAGGCTGCACACTCAGGCTGCTGGGGGTTGAATCTGAGTTCCACCAGTGGTGGGGCTTTGGCCAAGCCATTCAGAGAGATCAAGGCTCCGTCCCTCCATCTGTACCACAGAAACAAGGTCATGAGGACATTGGGAGGATCACATGATAAGTGCCTATGAAGGGCTGGCACGCAGAGAAGTGCTTGGAGATTATTGACCATTATTACAATGATCAAAACATGGGTTTGGTAAATGGTGCATGACTTTGTTCTGTAGACCTTTTAACCAAAGCTAACGAGCTTCAAAAATTGTATTAGAGGCAACAACAAGTGGGGGCATGTTCTATTCATTTGCATAATAGGCTAAATATAATTAAGGCTTTAATAGATCACATGTTTTGGGTAGAGTTTGTGCTTTTGGTCTTGAAGCGGATGCAGAGTTTGTGCTTTTGGTCTTGAAGCGGATGCACAGTTTGTGCATCCACGATCAACTTCTTGTCTGTTTTTGCCAATTCAGAGTTAATACTGTTGTTGAGGAATGTAGTGTTTGTTTTTACTGTTCTCAGACTTGGGGATGTCGGTGTGACGATGAGTCTTGAGAAGGCCAGCATGAAATCATCATTGGTGGTGTTTGGCTTGACCTTCACGGGGTTCTTGTTTTTAGCTTAATGCTTCCTGAAAGATGGTACTTAGATAAGTCGTTATGGTTTCTCTGGGTCCAAGATCCAGATTGTCTCACTGTTTCAGTCACCTCCTCTGGCCCCCTTGACTAAAGATGGAATCTCGGGCACACAGAGTCATGGGTGAAGGTCTGACCCCACCTCCCACAAGAATCCCCCTTTTATAGATGACATTCGGTCTCTCCCTACTCTGTTCTTAGTTTCCAAAGGAGAGAATCACACAGATTCTCCTGGTCACTGGATTCTCTCTGTGTGATGTCAGGGCTGCAAAGACATAGGCATCAATGCAGGGAGATTTCTGAGAATATGTGACTGGCTACTGATTGACTGGCTGACATTTAGAAGATTTCCAAGTATAAGCTTGCCACAGGTTAAGAAATACGAAATACCAGGCTACTGAGTATGAGCTGCGGTGAAGGAGTGTAGGACCAGGACCCAGGAGATCTGGGTTCTAGACCTACTGCTGTCAGAACTGACTGCAAGATGATCCAATTTTTCTGTTTCTTCTTTCATAATGGAAGAGTCTTGGACGCTCTAACCTTTCCCCCATATTGAGGGGCTGCAGTTTTCTGAAATCCTTGGTAAATAATCTTCTAGTCTTATTTGAACTATTCTAGATCTTATACAACTTCAGTGGACCTCGTAGTCTACATGAGTGGTTAGCAGACTATGGCCCATTGGCCAAATCTGTCCTCCCATCTGTTTTTGTAAACAGTTTTGGAATGGAGTCTTGCCCATTTGTTTCTGTATAAAACTGCTTTTGTACTACGAATACAAAATTGGGAAGTTGTGGTGGAGACCATATGATCCACAAAGCTGAAAATATTTGCCACTTAGCTCTTTACAGAAAAAGTTTTCTGACCCTTCCTGTAGATGAATGGTGCTCCCTGGAGTGCAGGGCACAGCCTCTGTCCCATGTGCTGTGACCCTGGTAGGGCTCAGCTACCATAAAAGATAACCCCCTGAGTTTGAGGCAATTCCAGTTTGCTGTTTCCACTTGCTGATCTTGGCTTCTCCTTCTAGAACAACTCCTAATCTTTGGAGACTTGTGTCATATGTCTGCAGAGTATTCCTTTTCCAGCTGCACATCCTCACCATCCTTAGGTCTGTCACGTCTCCATTCCTGGTGTGTAGTGTCTGGGTCCCTTGCCTCTCTGATGCCCTCCTCTGAGCATGCTTCAGTTTGCAAAAGACTCTCCACTTCCTGTGAGATGCCAGGGCTGTGTTCATTCCTCCAGAAACTGAGTAGAGCCTGCCAGAAAAGAGTAGAGCTCAGAAGAAAAGACCTTACCTTCCTCTTGACTCTTTAAGGTTTTAGTAGTCTTCTCAGTTATTCGTTTTTTTCTTCCAGGTGGGTCATTGGCATTTCCATTTTGACTTTCAGTCAGGGAGCTGTAGAGCGGCGGTGTGGTGACGGCACTGGAGACAGCTTCCGGGTTGACATGAGTCCATTGATCAGTGCTGTGTCAGTGTAACTGCTCGACCAGGTGCAGATCAGCTAGTTAGCCAGCCACTTTCCTGTCTTATCCACAAGGATATTATTAAAAGACTAAAGGCAAGAAGTCATGTCATAGGACATTTCACCCTTCCCTCCTTTTCTGGTCTAGTGTCCTTTGAAAAAGGGGGAAGCAGGGAGTTGCGGATAATGGTAGTTTATTTGGTATTCTAAGTACTCTTAAGTCATCTGTTTAGTAATCTCTAGAATTTGGCCAGGAATGAACAAGCAGCTTATGCTTACTTTTCATAATCGTATCTCCTCTCCCACATTTGAATGGAGGAAATTTCATTCACCCATCTCTGGTCTCCTCAACAGTTCCTTAATAATGGTGCAAATTTTCCTTAGCCTTCAAATCTACGTCATACTTGTACTTTGCCACCTACAGGTTTTGGCTGCAGAAACTAAAAGCAGAGTCATTGAAAACACTATTAAAACGTAGGAAATTACAATGAAAATCATCACCTAGGTATGCCTTGCGTGGATGTAACACACTGACCTTGGAAAATGTCAGTCCGACTAATAATACTCTGATTCGCATTTGCTTTCCAACAGTATAGCTTTTTGTTATTCACTGCTGCACATCTCTTATACCTCTTGAATGTTCGTTTTTTATTTGTAAAAAAAAAAAAAAAAAGAAAGAGCTCACAAATCCTTTGCAAGTTGATGGAATTCCCTGGGAGATAGCCACTCTCTGAATAAAGGATGAAGTTGTAAAAATCTGATGCGGTGAGCTAGTCACTGCTGTGTAATGCTTTGAAATCAGTCTGTCCCCTTACCCATTCCCAGACTAGCACCCGTGGCACATCGTTAAGTCTGGGAGAAGGAGTCAGTGAATGGTGAGAACACATTCTATTTGCGACGATGGCTAAACAGGCTTGATGTGTGGGGTGTTTATAAAGTAGAACAACAACAACCAGGAGTGGCAGGGTAAGAGAGAGCGTATCATCTGCCCAGGTTGATGAAAGCCTGAACCAGGACCCAGATCCTGGTTGGCTGGGATCTCAACTTCACATCCAGAGATGCTGCCCACAGCTGGGACCATGGGGTTTCATTAACTCGCAAGCCAGGAGGTCACCCCTGGGTGTTTTCAAAGAAAACAGTTTAAGGCTCAACCACGGAAGATAATCGAAGAGACAGAAGCTTTTTGGTGACTCTGATGTGATTATAAATGTTTCAGGTGCCAGGCACACTTTATTTTGTGAGTTAGTTTTTTGGGTCTACTTTTTGCCTTTGTGCATTGATTGCCCTTTGATTTTCTTCTTAGCCCTTAATTATTTCAAATGAGGTCATTTTCTCTAGAGAAATACCAGAATTGTTTTCCAATTTTTCCTGCTTAATAAATTTAAAATACTGTAAAAAGCTTTGCTAAAGTGATGCAAATTCATTGTAGAAAATTGGGAAAATACAGAAAAGAATGAGTAAATAAAAATAACCCATAATCCTGCTCTCTAGAGCACATGACTGTTAACATATGCTTATTTCTGGTCTTTTTTTCTCTATATATAGTGCATAAGAACTATCCTTGTACTCAGTATAGTTCCTAAATCTTGATTTTTAAAGGAGCATTCTCTCATGTCTTCATTATTCTTCAAAAGCTTTATTTTAAAAATAACTACATAATATTCTCTTATTTCATTAACTAGATCCCTCTTTTTACACACTCCCCAACCCCCCCCCCCTTTTTCCTATTATAAAGATTGTTGTAGTGAACCTAAATCTTTACATCTCTGATTACTTATTCTCTTGGGAGAGTTTCTTAGCAATCAAATGGCTAGGCTGAAAGTATAAGCATTTTCTTAGGTTTAATTTTTATTTTGATCAAATTAGGACATGCACATAGAATTTTATAAGTCAAATAATACAAGGCTTCTGCAAAACCAGTTGCCTGTTCTGTATTTATTCATTCTTCCCTCCCCTTGACAAATGTAAATACGTTTAACTGTTTTTAGTTGTTCCTTTCTATGTGTATATCTCTTCATATTTCTCATTAACACGTTATGTGATGCTTTTTTTTACTTTGCAGTTTTCAATGTTATCTGCTGATTTTCTGTTGTGGAAGATGGGAATTTTGCTCTCTTTCTTTCTTTTTCTTTTTTTTTTTTTTTTTTTTTTGGTCTTACTGGGTTACCAGCTGTATCTATTTATTAATTGAAGTATAGTCAGTTACAATGTGTCAATTTCTAGTGTACAGCATAGTGTCCCAGTCGTGCATATACATACATATGCTCGTTTTCATATTCTTTGGGAATTTAGCTTTCTGACACTGCATACCACCATTGCCAGGAACCCCTCCCACACACTTCCTTTCCCCATCCTCAAGAATCCTAGTATCCTGATTTTTTTTTAAGTTAAACCAGCTGTTATACTTAATCTCTAAAGACACTGATTAGCTATCTAGTCAAATGGTGCGATACTGAATTGCCTTTCTGATTCATCATTTTGTTTTTCCCAGAGTTAATAATTTACTTTTTATATTTGCTTAGTTTTAGAGGGTACAATAAATATTTGCTATAGTTACTTTCAGGATGCTTGGGATATACATCCTTGAACAAAACAAATGTTCTTGGCCTCACCAATATTTAGCCCTAAACTTTCCATCAGAATCCGCTCTTAGATGTGGCCAGGGAATCAGATAGTCTATTGGATACATTTTTATTTAACAGCTTTCTTTCTGGAGACTTCGGCGGTCCTGTTGCAATGTGGCCTGTTGGTTTTCTGGGCCTGCTGTTCAGTTGTTCTGGGGCTGCCTTATTTCCACCGCCCTGGGAAGACTCACTCCCCTTCTCTGGAGCTGGGTCTTCTATCTCCTGGATTCCATGTCTTTTTAAAATGGGTTAATTACCTCATCCAGGTACAGCTCATCTTCACACAGTTTCCCAAGAAGAGAGGGTATGTGGGTACAAATGTTTTCCAATGTTGGAAAATATCTTCTTTTTACTGACATTTAATTAACGTGTAACATTACATTAGTTTCAAGTGTGCAGTATAATGATTTATTTGGTATTTGTATATATTGGGAAATGGTCACCACAATAAGTCTAAGTTAGTAGAAAATATCTTTGTTCTAGCTGAAATGATAAATTGGTTGAGTGCAAAATCAGCTGAATGTCAAATTGTAACTTTGAAAATTTTTTCTTAAAAATGTGAAGACCTTGTACCTTTGACTTCTGCTTTTCAGTGTTCTCTTGGAGAAGTCTGGTGGCATTCTCATACTTGGATGGGACCTGTGGCCCCTCTAGAATCTTGTGGGATTTGCTTTCTGCCCTGTGTTGTGCTTTTCCTGTGCTTAGTGTGGGCTGGGTTTTATCATGATTCTGACCCTTCGGTGGACTCTCTTTCCATTGGGACATTTATGTTTTTCTTGTCTAGGAAGTTTTCTTAAACTATTGATTTGATAGTCCCTCTTCCTCCCCTACCCCAGGTCTCCATTCTCCTCTGCTTTTTTTAGGAGGGGTGTTATTTTATTTTATTTTATTTTATTTTATTTTATTTTATTTTATTTTATTTTTATTTATTTATTTATATATTTATTTATATTTACATATATATAAATATATATTTATTTATATTTATATATATATAAATATATATTTATTTATTTATATTTTATTTTAAAGTTTTTTTTAGTGTAGGTACCAGGGATTGAACTCGGGACCTTGTACATGCTAAGCACGCGCTCTACCACTTGAGCTCTACCCCCACCCCCGCTCTTTTTTCTAGAACATTAGTGACTGATTACAACACTCGTGACTGACTTCCCCCCTCCTCACTCCCAAGTTTTCTCTCTTATTATCCTTCTGTTCATCTTTTTGCTCTATTTTCTGGAAGATTTCCACAACTTTATATCCAGCTCCTCTCCTCTGAATGTGTTAATTCTTCTATTTTAGTCTTCATTTCCAAGAGTACTTGTTCTTTCAAGGTTCCTTTAAAAAAAATTGCATCCTGTTCTTGGTCTGGTTTCTTGAATCAGTATATTTCTTGGCATTTGTCAGGTATTTGTTATATTCAAAAATACTAATCATTTTCTGTTTTCTATGTTGTGTCTATTTCCTCTGAGTTTTGTCCTTTCTCTCTCTCTGTTGATGTTGTCTGTTCTGATTTCTTTTGCATTAGAGTGTGTTTGCAAACTTCCGGGAACCTGTAGGTGTTTGTTTCATCCTCGGTTGGGGGAAGATGGGAGCGGGGAGATATTGGGAACACCAGGCATGGCTATGGGTGAGGGTTGACAGCTGCTGGCCTACCTCACAGGAGACCACAGAGGACATTAGATGAAGACCCTAGATGTCTGGATTAGGCCTTCCTGTCCCTGGTTAGTTTCTTCAGTGATTATCCTTCAGTGCCCAGGAGACAAAAATCATTGCAGCTCTATGTCTGTTGCAAAGCTGGAGGCTGGGGCCTTTTAAAACTTGGAGTAAGGACCTCGCCTCCACTTCTCTACCCTTTCTGCTGCTCTAGGTCCAAAACCTTTTTTGGTTCAGTCTCTCCAGAGGGTAAACCTTTGCTGTTTCTGACTAGAAGTCTGTAGTACAGATATCTGAAATACTGACATTGCAGGTTACACTCTCACCAATGACATGTGAATATTCCTGTTTTGCATTCTCTGTCTGAATACTTGGTATTTTCCTTAAAAAAAACTTTTCCAGCAGTAATAAATAGAAAGTGGTATTTCACGTGTGTTTCTTTGATTACTGGAGAGGTAGGGTGTTTTCCGTATGTGTCACAAGGCTTGTGTATTTCGTGCATACCCTGTTCATGTCATGTTTTGCTTTTAGTCTCTTGAGCACTCACTGAAGTTAGAATCCTATTGCTGGTGTCTGAAAGTGAGGGCCTTCCTTTTATTTGTTGGCTTTGTGTGATTCTGTCTCCCCATCATGGCACTAGTAGCCTCCTATGAGGATAGAGGCCCCTGAAATGCTTTATCTGACACATAATATGCATTTCTTATCAAATAGGTCAAAATCGTTTCCACTGAAAACCTAAATGGCCATCTAAGACCCATTTCTGCCTCTTCCAAATTCTGTATATGAATTAAACCAGTGATCAGCAAATGATGGTCCGTGAGCGAAAAATCTAGCCAAAGTCCTGTTGTATAAAGTTTTACTGGAGCACATTGATGCTTATTTGTTTATGTGTTGCCTGTGGCAACTTTCTCGCTACTTTCATGGCGGGAGTTGATTAGTTGTGACAGAGACCATTAAAAGTCTAGAATATTTATGACCTGGCTCTTTAAAAAAAAAAAAAAAAAGTTCACCAACCCTTGAACTGGATGCTTGTTGGTGGCTGAACACCATATAAATATTTGCAAAGGCTCAGGCAAATTGATGGTTCCCTGTTCTTATGAATGAAAACTAGAAAGTTCCTCTGCAAATCCTTGTAAATAAGATGACTGGGGGACTCATCTTTCTACAGATGATGTATGTGAGTGTAGTGCCTGGTTGGTCCACCCTGCTGTGAACTTCCCAGATAACTGGTTTCCAGGAATGTTGCTTCTGTAGCCGCATCTGACCCGAAAGCCACCTCACTTCCTGTTCTACTCTCTTCCCCTCCTCCCCACGCCCTCTGGAAATATCTAATGTGCAAAATAGGCTTCAGCTGCTCAAACCTCATTTTGTCACTCTTCTCAAAGCCTTGCAGAGACAAATCACCTTTAGAAAATCATAACCAGCAGAGGGATGCCAGTACGGTCAGCGTGGGGAAGTTGAAAGCCTCACCATGTATTTGAACCACCAGTGTTTTTTGGACATCTTTCATCTCACTTGTCCGCAGGGCCCCAGTTTTCCTCCTGTGGCTTCTCCACATCTGCCCTTGTGGCGGTCACCTCCATCCCCTCAGGAGCCAGACTCTGACTTCTCGAGAGCTGTGCTTATGCTGGGGGGCTGAGCACCCCTGCTTGGCTGGCCCCTTCTGCGTGGCCTTTGCTCAGTGGGGCTGCTTCTCCTGCTCTGACTTTGGGAGGAGAATTACTGCTGGGCTCCACTCTTGGAGGCCGCCTCTCTCTTCCTGTGTGCTGATACCCCCTCTGTGGCCCTTCCTGAGTCCCTGCCAACAACAGCACCCCTGGGTGGTGGCTCAGACAAAAAGCAGCCCGCCGCTGCTCCCCGCCCACTCTCTTGCAGGCTGTGTAAGGCAGGGGTGTCCTGGCAGCCGCATGCTGTGTGTTACCTGTGCATGGGTGTGACAGACTTGGGTGAGGGTTAGGGCTGTATGTGCACAAATGGTTCATGTTGCAAGCCTGAGACTGATCCTTAGAAAGACTCGCTTGCAAGGTGGGCCCATGGCTGGGAACTTGGATTTCAGGAAGGTTCCCACCATTTCCTGAGAAGAGTGGCTCCCTGCGCCTACACTACTTACGCCAACAGAGTGGTTTATGCCAAACATCTGCTTTCCTTCTGGGAGTTTCAAATCTTGGCTCACACTAGGCAGAGGATGCCGATGTGACAAGCCCCCAATAAAAATGCTGGGCATCGAGTTTCTAACAAGCCGGACAACATTTCACACATGTTGTCACAACTCGTCACTGGAGGAATTAACTGCATCTTGTGTGATGCCTCTGGGAGAGAATGTGGAAGCTTGTGCCTGGTTTCTTTTGGACTCTGCCCCTGCATTTTCCCTTTGCTGCTGCTGCTTTTTTTTAATTTCATTTTTCAGTTTTACTAGGTAGAATTTTTACAGTTTGACTGCATATATACAATATATTGCACATAAACACATATACACAATATACTGCACGTATTTTTAATTTACATATATGTTCTGTTCACTGTTTCTAAGAACATTTAGAGCTTTAGCTTTTTAAGCTTACAAATTTATCAAAGGAATAAAGCCAACCACAAAATAAGAGTTAATTCCAGAAGATACATACACCCTGCTATTAACAGAAACATTATTTATAATTGCCAAGGTAGGAAAGCATCCTAAGTGAACATCAATAGATGAATGGATAGACAAGATGCAGCCTATATATGTAATGGAATACAACTCACCCATAAGAAAGAAGGATATTTTGCCATTTGCAGCCCTTCATTCACTTGTTTTTTTTTTCACTTCAAAAACCAGAATTTTATAACTGGCAGAGACATTTCTGCCGCATACTGATGCTGCTTTTGCTGAACCACATCTTAGCTGTGAGTCTGCCTAGTGAATCACCAAACTTGGGAGGGTCTTAGATACTGACCCTAGGGCTTATTCTCAGGGCTGGCTTTCAGAATGCCTGGAACTCTGCAGGCTGTGCAAATTCAAGACAGACTATCTGGAACAGACACACCAACATAGAAACCAAACTATGCATACCAAAGGGAAAAGGCGGGAGGGATAAATGAGGAGTTTGGGATTAGCAGGTACACACTACTATATAATAGATAAACTACAAGATCCTACTTACTGTATAGCACAGGGAACTATATTCAGTTTCATGTAATAGCCTATAATGGAAAAGAATCTGAAAAAAAAATACATGTATATATGTGTAAATGAATAGCTTTGCTGTGCACCTGAAACTAACATTGTGAATCAACTACACTGCAGTAAAAAACTTAAAAAAAAAAGACATACTATCTGGGGTCAGATCGTTCTCACACATATTCTTGAGTTCACCCTCTCTTCTGAAAAGCATATACTCGAACCATTGAAGTGAAACTGAGAAGAGCCTCTCCCACTAGCTTTCTCGGCCACTTGATGTGTTGCAGTGTGCTCGTAGCTTTGGCTTTTACCGTCCCTAGCACACTCTGTCTCCTTCGCATTTCTCTGATCACATTGCCTAATAAAAGCCCCATGGCATTTTTCTGGGGGTTTTGTGGGAGATTAAAGCAGGTGACAGACACCCATTCCACTTACACTGCAATAAACTGGGGGCTGGCGGTTTGCTCATCCCCCTCCTCTGTCACATTCTTCCTTCCTGTGTTTGCTCCACTCGCACAGGAGCCGGTCCTTCCTGTCTCTAGTCATGTCGTACATGGGTCTGTGCTGATGTCTGACCATATCTATAAACTGTTTTCTGAAACCTCTCCCGATCATCTTTCAGTTCCCCACTGGATGTGCAGCCTCTGTGGCTGGTTTGGCATTAAAAGAGATTACCCCCCAACCACCAAAAAAATGGGTAATAGCAGGCCGATCGAATTTAAATGATCACTGTGACCAGAGGGTCTGGCTGATGCTGTGGCTTTTTCTCTCTTTAGTATCTGTTCCCAGCAGAAAGAAACAGCCTGGAGGGACCGAAATGCAAAGCAAAACCAATTTCTTTAGCACTTTACCATGATGGTCAAAAAGCATAGCAGAGAACACTTCATCAGTGGAACCAATCAGGGCGAGACCAGTTAATGATTAGGTGGGGTACACGGAGTCTGAAAATTAATTACATAACTAATTGTTGTTATGTATATGTTGGTGCAGCCTCTTCTAGGTGCTGGACGAGGACCTGACTTCTGGGAACTGACATTCTAGTGAGCGAGGCAGGAAGTAGATGAACAAGTTTGCACATAATGATAATGTCAAGTAGTGATAAGTGCCATGAATGACATAAAGCAAGGTGAAGAGAGAGAAATGGACCTGGGGCTGGTTGGGAGAGTGCAGTTGGAGCTGGAATTTAAATGAAGGGAGGGAGTCACTGCCTGGACAAGCATTGAAGGTGGAGGGAAGAGCAGGGAGAGAGTCTGGGAGTCGGGACATTGCTTAGCATGTCTGTAGGTCAGAGTGAGGCCAGTGAGTAAGGGTCAGAGGGACCCAGGCTGAGGTTGAGACCTCTGCAGGCCAAGTTAGGGTCGTTTCTTGGCTGCTGGGAGGATATACTTACGCTAATTGTGACAGCCACTGCTGTGGTGACTTGTTGATTAGTCCATGTTCCTAACGGCTTCTTAAACTTAGGCCCTGCTAGACTCCCTTGATATTCTGTATTTGGTGTTCACTCAGGCTGCATTAGGAACAGTGCTTCATCTCTGCCTGGATCTCAGCAGTCACAGAGTTTGGTCCGTTTTGGGACCTTCTGTGACTGTTTATCTAAAAGGTTTCTCTCTCAAATTTTTTCTCCCAGTAAGCTGGATCAGGCCAGGCTGGGTTGACATCTGTAATCGTATCATCTTTTTTGGTCTGGCATTGGACCTTTTTAATATGGGAAAGGGTTGGGCCCACTTAGAATGAACGAGTAAGACAGAAACTTGCCTTTGCCTTGGCAGATAAACAGTGCCTCATGTAGTTTTTGGATTGGCTGTGTCTTCAGAAGAGAGTGTACCTCAGGAAGCAGCCCTAGAACTTCCCTCCCAGTTCCCTTTTAGAGAGCAGCACTGAGGAGTGCCATCCGCTCAAGGTCTCCTGCTCTTGACGAGAATGCCTGCGACCCGACTCCAGGCCCTTTCCAGTCTGTCACGTTGTCTCCAGTCATAGAAGAGTTTGCCTCTACTGCCAGCTCTGCTAAATGATAGTTTTCACTTGGGGATGAAGCCAGTTCTGCTTTATTTTTTGGAGTTAGAGGATTTGGGTTCTCTCTGAGGTCTTCCAACTCCAAAATTCTATGATTTTAATAGAGTTTAGGTTTATTCTCTCCAGTCCAGGGTCCCAGACATCACTTAGTGGTTTTTTCCCCCCGTGTTAATCTATCTTCCTCATTATTCTTTGCCTTGAACCATAGCTGGTGGTGGAATTCTTTTTGGCAGGTCCATGGGCAGGTCTTGTAACCAGTGGTTGTGCTATAGACTCTCCGTGACCTGCAGGGGGTCTTTATTAGCACATAGGACCTCCTGCTCTTGGAGCTCTTTGAAAAGCCACTGTAGATGGTCCAGATGCCTCAGCTGATAAGAACAGAGAGGTACCTGAAAGGCCACGTCTCAAGGTGGGGTCTCCAAATAGCTTTCAGATGGAAGGTCATGGGTCTCCACTCACCCCTTCCTAGACACGTGCCTGGCTCAGGGGAAACCCAGTGTTGTCACTGGTGAAAATAGCAAGCAAGCATGCCTCCTGGGTGACTCAGGTCCTTAGTGGACCTGCACACAGGAGAAGTCTATTCTCATATAATCACAATTCCTTCTGGGTACCCCGTGCACCCTGGCCCCTCCTGTGTGTTTTTATAACATGTGTATGATGATAAGTGTTACTATTCACTGAGTGGAAAATCTGACACTAGGCTGGTGACTCGTGCTCTGGTTGTAGGGCAATCGGCATGGGGGAAATTACACAGCCCGTAGACGTGGATACGAGTGAGTCAGTGCTCTGCTCCCTTTTTTTTCTTCCTTCTCCTTCTGCGTATCTACCCCTTTCTTCCTCCTTCCCTTCCTCTTTTTATTCCTCCTTCCCTTTCCTCCTTTAAGTTGAAGGAGAGCCACGCTGGAAAACTGTCCATTTTGATAGCGGCTGAGCCCCTGGAAACTTGAGTTGACTGACACAGGGATCAGCAGCAGCTCCCAGGTCTGTGATCGTGGCTTTGCCAGAATGAGCTGAGAGCCCTTCCGTCCTCCCCCGTCATCCATGCTCACACAGAATGCTGTGAGTGAGGAAGATGGTGGGGAGGCGGGAGGGCTGGACCACACCGGCCAGCAGGTAACTTTCTCCCCTCATTCCCCTCCCAGACGCCCACCTGCTTGTTCTCTGGGTGTGTCAGTGTCCAAATGGATGGAAGGGATACCTAGCAGAGAAAAGAGCTTGGATTGCTTCATACAGCATTTCAGTCAAGAGACCTTGTCCATTTTTTTTCTGGTGGCTGCAATCCTTTTGCTTCTGAGTAAAGGGCAGATAGAGGAGAGAGATGGAAATTGTTCTGCCCTCTTTCATGGTGGTCAGTCTGCACTATTTCAGGCATTCATTAAGCACTGTACCCACTGTCTGGCCCCTCTAAGTAGTGGCAAGATCTCCATGCTGGCAGAAAGTAACTGTCTTCATTTTAATGTTTTCATTAGTATTTTCATCTGTTTTCTAGTCTTAACAGAGGGTCTCAACAGAAGGATTTTCTTGGGATGCTGGGTGACTTTGCCTCTCAGCCACTAGGATTAAGGATTCAGGGTGTGATAGTCGTATTTCTGAGGCACACTTAGGGAGTCTAACCGAGGGTTTTTTATCCCAGCTACATCCCACTACAGATCAGCTTCTGTATAAGGGGATGGTAGTCTCGTATGCTGAGGGCTGTGGTTTTATAAAAGGCAGGTCCAGATACATAGTTTTAGATGCCTGTGCACTGACTGACATTGGGTGGCTCTTAACGGGTTTATAGATGCTAGAAAAGAACAGCTGGAGACTTGGGGTGGCCCGCAAAATGTAGAAATAATGGTTAAGGTTTTTAATCTAGCCATGGTAGAGCCAGATTGTGCTAGAAGTATCTACTGAGGCTGGCAGTGGAATAGGGAGTTGAGAAGGCCCAAGTCAGCTTCATGGCTTTCTTCAGTCAGGCCGGGAAGATGCAGTCACTTGGGGTCCTCTTTCAGTAATTTCCAAGCATTAGAGCTAGGAATATTTTTTCTCCTGATTAGCCTTCTATTTTATTCTCATTCTTCTCCGTCTTAGTTTCTGTAGGTAGTTCTGTAGTCATTGGACTGAGGGTTCCACTGTGATACATAACATAGGTTCTCTCCAAGGATTACAAGAGCAACAGGAGTGACCTGAGTGGCTCGTCAGTGATGTCACTGGCTTCAGCCAAACAGGAAAGGGCTGTTCGGTTTCTGTTGGAAGCAGCAGGAGGGTGGTTCGGGCAGCTCTGATGCCCACCAGGAGTGGTTTCAGGAAGCCTGAGTTACACCAAGGTGCAATTTGTATTTCAGCTCAGTCTCTCAACCTTAACACAATAAATATTCTTCTGTCTTTAAGTTCTACGTAAGGGGAGGGGCCATGTGTTAGATGGTTTCACAATGTTTTTTTCCCAAATCCTAGGAATCTATGGATGTATTGTTTGCAGTTGGACCCAGAAATGACCACACGTTTATCTGGGAGGTAGAAAGTAAGGTGAAATCTTTTGGAGGCAAAGACTGGTTCACCTAGCAATATTTGGCAACCTCAAGCACACGTTTGTTCTCACTTGAATTGTGCCTCTTTGGAAAAAGAAATACTTTGTTCTTGGCCAGTGAGGCAGAGAGGTGGAGTGGAGGGAGAAGAGTGCGGGGAACAGACTAAATCCATTCCGTTTTGTGGAGTGTGGTGGGCAGAGCCAGTGGTATCTGAATTGCCGAGTTCCTTACACAGCTGTGTTTCTGGACATCGGGATGGACACCTGGTGCTCAAACTCACACAGTTGGAAAATTCACTATGATCAGACATGGCTGCCTGAACTGGAGAGTCAGTTTCTGGGATTTGTGGGCACTAAATAAACATCAAATATTAAATTACTTGGTTTGGTTTTGAGGGAGTGGCTGGTGCATTTAGTTTTTCTGAATTTCCTGCTCTTAATATCCTTGGCTTCAGTTTTTATTGGTAGAAGGTTAAATACTCTTTTTTCCTTTTGTGGCTTATGACTAGAACTTGAGGTTCTTTTGCTTCCTCTTTCTTTTTGCCCCTCATGTATCTCCCTTTCACCCTTTGGAATTAGTTTTAATACTTGAAAGAAAAACCTCTTATTCCTTATAGAGCATATGAGAAACAGTCAAAAACAAAGTCTTTTTACTGCTGACCTTATTCTGCAGATGTTGTAATCTATCTGTTTCTTGTGATCTCTCTTTCTTCTGTTATTTTTGCTGTAAGAGACTTGCTATTTGATTAGAAAGAGAAAACACAAATCTGTGTTCAAATGATAAAAACTATAGAATCCAGAAAGGGGAAGACAGATGAAAATTGATTCCCCAAACTAGTTAAAATGAAGAAATTATACTTTGATACTGCGTGATATTTGTAGTTCTTTCCGAAGACACAATGTGTACTGGGGGCAGAACTTCAAGTGTGGTGGAGGTTGTAGCTTGGCATATGCTCTCTCAAAAAAGAAAGGAAGGAAGGAAGAAAAGAAAGAAAAAATAAAGCTGGGCAAACTTGTCAAATACAACCATTTCAGGGCTTTGGAAACTGACAAAATCCATGTACCAAACTGAGGAGCAATTACGCATGAAAAGTTCATAAACTTTGCGTGAGAACAATGGGAGTTGATAATCTTTTGCCTGGAGTTGCTGCTGCTCTCTGCCCCAGCCCACTCAGTCAGGGCAGGGCGGTCTGAGAATACCAGCAGCTTGACTGATAGAGAGGGGGTTGACTTGATTTGGTGCAGAGCAGAGAAAAATCCCATGTCTAGTCAGTAACGATAGTGATCTTGGCAGTGAATGGGAATACCACTGGCTCAGCTACATTGCCGTTGCCTTCTGGTCTGGAGCAAGCAGTGAACCGGAAGACTGGCCAGATATTTAGCACAGAGATATGGGAAGTAAAACAGTCATAAGGAGATTTTATAAGCTCTTCACAAATCTGCTCGGGAGAGACCAGAGAGAGCTCAAGCTGCCTGCTCATCCTTAGCTGACCATAATCCTCTGTACACATACAGAGGAAATGCAAGAGAGCATGGCAGAAAATAAAAGCCTGCATAGATTTAAATCCTGCTAAATACTGAACGTCCTACCAACAGACCAACCTCTGACCAATTATTGGCTGGCTGACTACTAAGCTGTGCAGACACAGAGATGATCCCTAGGACCCTAGGCTTAAAAAATTAAAATAAATTGAGAAATAAAAACCCCGAGCAGAGACATCAACAGCCAAATACCATGGAGGAAACAGAGTCCACCAATTTAGTCTAGGCAGATTGTTAAACAAAATATTAGCAACCACTCTCAGTGAGGGGGTCGGGTAGAGGGCTGAATTCAGAGCTGTTGCAATATTTATCCAAAATATCTGGTTTCTGCAAAAAAAGTTATGAGATATACAAAGAAACAGGAAGTGGGATTATAATTGGGAGGAGTGGAGCAGTTAATAGAGACTCTCTGTAAGTGGGCCCAGACCTTGAACTTAGCGGAAAAAGACTTCAAAGCAATTGTTATAAGAACTAAAAGGAACCATGTTTTAAAAATTAAAGGAAAATATGACGACAGTGACTCAACAATTAGAGAATGACAACAATGAGAGAAACTGGTTAAAAAAAAAAAACCAAAAACCCAAAACACCCAAATGGAAGCTATGGAGTTCAAGAGTAAAATAACTGAAATGAAAAATTCACCAAAGCAACTCATGACAATATTTGAGATGTCAGAAGAAATAATTAGTGGCCCTGAAGATAGATAGAAATTACCCAATCTGAAAAAGAGTACAGAAGAATGATGAAAAGTAGTCTCAGAGACCTGTGTGAAGTCAAGTAACTAATATATGTTGAATAGAAGCCCCAAAAAGAGAGTGAGGAAAGGAAGGCAGAAAAAAACATTTGAAGAAATAATGGCTGAAAACTTCCAAAATCTGATAAAGAACATTCATCTACTGATCACGATGCTCACTGAACCCCACATAGTATAAATACTAAGAGAGCTGCACGCAGAAATATCATAGGCAAACTGTTGAAGGCAAAGATGAAGAGAACATTTTGAAAGCGGTAAGAGGAAGACAACTCATCACATCGGAAGCAGTGGCAGCTGGAAGACAGTGTTGTACAAAGTGCTGAAAGGGAAAAGCTAGCAGCTAATTCTCTTTCCAGCAAAACTGTCCTTCAATGAAGGCAGAATGAAGACATCCCCACAGACTCAGAGAATTTGCTGCTAACTAAGACCTGTCTTAAAAGAAAGACTAATAGATGGCCTTTATGCTAAAAGGAAGTGACACCATGTGGTAACTTGAATCCACACTTCAGTCTACACAAAGAAATGTGGGACACCAGAGACGATAAATGTATGGGTAAATATGAAAGACTGTAGATAGACACCATAGGTGTGTTTTTTGTTTCTTAACTTCTTTTAGATTCTATAAAAATAATAATATTTGGGGGTTTATAACATATATTAATGTGATTTATAAGTTTGAACCCTTATATTAGAAAAGAAGAAAAGTTCCAATCAATACCTTAAGCCTCTACACTAAGAAATGAGAAAAAGAAAGCAAAGTAAACCCAAAGCAAGTGGGGTTCAAGAGAGAATAAAGATTAGAATAAAAATCAATGATACAGAGGTCAAAACAATAGAAGAAACCAATGAGACTAAAAGCTGTTGCTTTGTTACAGTCCACAGTAGACTGATGAAGAGGATATGTAAATTACCAAAATCATGAATTAAAAAGGGAACATCACTAATGACCTCACAGAAATTAAAAAGATTATAAAAGAAAGCTGTGAATAAGTTTATGCCATCAAATTTGACAATATTGATGAAATGGACAAATTCCTAGAAGTATACATACTGTGCATACTGACTCAGAATCCTCTGCATAGCTCAATAACAAATGAAGAGATTGAATTAGTACTTAAAACTCAACCCATAGAGAGAAATCCAGGCTCATATGGCTTTATTTGTGAATTCTATCAAATATTTAAAGAGGCAATAATCCCAATCCTTCACAAACTATTTCATTAAATATAGAAGGAGGGAATACCTCCCAACACATTCTGCCAATCCAGTATTACCCAGACTCTAAAGCTTAGGCAAAGACATCACAAATAAACCAAACTGCAAACTTTTATGAACACAGACACAAAAATTCTTAAAATGCTAAGAACCCAAATCTAGCAATATATAAAATATATAAAAAGGATTATATGTCATGATTAACTGAAATTTATCTCAGCAAGGTTGGTTTAACATTCAGAAATTATTAACCTAATACACCATATTACTAGAACAAAGGTCAGAGGTGACATACCATCTTAATAGATGCAGGAAAGCATTCGAGAAAATCCAGCATTGACTCGTGAAAAAATTCTCAACAAACTAGGAAAAACCTACAGGTAACATCTTACTTAATGGAGAAGAACTGAATGCTTTCCCCCTAAGTTCAGGGAAAAGGCAAGATTGTCTACTCTTGCCACTTTTGTTCAACAATATATTGTTAACTGTTGAAGCTAAGCAATAGGTAGTAAGGGGTTATTATATCACTCTTTCTATTACTGTGTATATTTCAATTTTTTTCTAATAAAAATTTAGAAAATACAACCTAGGTTTAAAAAAAAAACTTCCAAGTCCTTAAGTCTCTTATGTTTTCTGTTTATCCAAAATTATAAGGTCATGCAAGCAATTTTTTTCCTTTAGAGTATGAGTGTGTGTATCTTTATGTGTTAATATTGAATTCTTTGTATAAATAGTATGATTGAAAATTTTTTACAACATTATTTCTATTTGCAGTAAGTTATGTCACTTATTTTTTTTTTCCAGTCCTAAGAATAATCAGAGACTTGGTGGAGCTATTTATAATGGGAACTGGACATCATATAAATCAAATTCTGTTGTTACAGATCCTTGTTTATTAGAATTTAATATCAACCAAATACAGTTTTCAAGTTTCCAGGAATTGGAAGCTATTTTCAATATGACAGATCAAGACCACAGATGTGATTTGGGGTAGTCCCTTAGTGTCTCTTTTGATTAGATGTTATCAGAAGTACACCAAAGAACTGAATCTAGGCTGGGGAAAGGGTGGTTTTTCTTGTTGCTGGTGTTGGTGGTTGAGTGTATATGTGTGGGTGGGGGCTGTTTGTATTGGTTGGCAGGGGCCATGGGTAGGAATTGGGGCTGGTTGGCTGTAATGTGTAAAAGCTGAGATGATTTCAAAGCAACAGAAATGAATGCAGATTAAGGTTCTGACTTCTCTCTGAATGAAGAAGGCAAAAGAAGAATGGAAGAAGCACTGTCACATTTAAAAATGATTGTTCCCCTTTTCTCTGAAAGAGAGAGGTCCTCATTTGAGGATAATTATTTTTACCTAGGTCTTTGTGACAGCACGTTTCCATCTTGCCCAGAAACACATGAGCTTGTCATTCCTTCTTCTCCCCTGGGGTTCATATCTGACCTTTCCAAGTACCAGCACCGTCACTGTCTCTAATTCACAAAAACTGTATCAATTGTGTGAGCCAGTGTTCTTTTGTTCTGAGGACTATTAAAGAAAGCTGATACATAGTCACTGACCTTGCAGAAGGTAGTCTTACTGACTTTGCAGTATTTGGGGTTATGCTTACGTGTGCATACACAAACACACCCCGGTTGGAGGACAAAACGAACATGAAACAAAGTTCTAGATTGGGCAGTGTAGACTAAAAATTTTATAGGTATTCAGGAGCAGCCTAAGGTATCTCTTTGAGCTGATATACTGTTCCCAAGTTTTGCAGATAAGGGAGAGTTTGAGCTAGAGCTGCAGGCTGGCTAAGATTTTGAAAGTTACTTGAATCACCTTCATGAAATTGAATAAATGGAAACAAGGTTTATATTGAAGATTTTGTAGCTCTTTGATTTTATTTTTAAAAAAGGAATGTGTCTGCATTGGGAAAAGGAACTTCAAGTGCTGGTAAGGATAGTTGCACCCTCTCTTCTGATTCCCTAGTTGAGGAACCAAGCCAAACAGGAGGCATATCTGAAAGAACTCCTGGAAATTCTCTTCCTGTCTTATCTAGTAGTTAGATAATATTTAGCTAAGTATCTAATATTTTCCCTGTCTCATCTTTTGTTCTTCAAGAGCTTCCGATTTGATATGTATAGACACCATTCAAAAAAGTTTCCACTTCAAAGCTGTCTTTAATCCCAAAGTCCTCCTGTCCCCCTCCTGTAGCTAACTCTCACCCCTAGAACACATAAACCTTGCTTCTTCCCAACAGGCTGCTCCCTGACTTTCTCCTTGCCTTGCACTGAGCTTACTTGAACTCTGTGAATACCTCCAAGCTCGTATTGTGAGGTTTTGTCATATAGTTAGGGAATTGCTCACCAGAGATTACTCACTGTTCTGCAGTTCTGTGGCCAAGGTTAGTATTAAATTAATTTCTGTGTTCCAGTGAACAGAACAGAAGTCAAGTGAGATTAATCTGTAACTGTACTGGTTACGCACTGTAACTTCAACAAATACCATTCTCCGGCCCTTTGGTTTATTATCTCCACACGATGCTGAAATATGAAGACTCCCTAGTTATTCCTTGTGTTTCCCTCGCTTCCACCATCTTCCCTTCTCAGGACCTACTTAGGAGCTTAGCTTGAGAGGCAGCACACCACGTATTACAAGTAGGCTGAGAAATCAGAGTTGAATATTGTAAATTGAAGTCAAGTGATATCTGTCAAAGGCTGCATACAGGCGGAGTGAAATCGCAGCCTTTTTTCTGTTGAGTGTCTTCTGGGTGATTATTTCCTGGGACAGCTGACTGTTCACATCTGCAGATACATTTTCAAATGAAGGATGTTGTTTAAACCCCAGTTTCAGCTTCAAGCCAAGCACTGTAAATACACAATTAACTAGTCTACTCAAATCAGGGATGCCTAGATGCAGTCAGTGACCAAAAAACAACAACAACAACAACAACAACAAAACCCACTTTCCCAACAGATTGTGGTTAACTCCAAGATTGTAATTTCTGGAATAAAGATTAAACATCGGTTCCCTCTGTGCTTTTGTAACCATCCTCCCCGGGGGAGCCGCTACCGTGGTCAGCCCACAGTGAGGCATGTAATGTTAGAGTCCATTGAAGGTACTGTTATTTGAGATGCTTTAAGATGCCTACGAGCTCATTGGAGGATGTCTTCCCTCTGAAGGTGGTTGGCAAAGGATTAATAAATGGAGAGTAACAAAGGAAAATAATGTTCCTTCATCTGTATTCCTAATCACATAGAGAGCGTACATTTTTTTAAAGCAACTTAGCTTAATTTTTTATGTGAGAGCGAAATTACATATAATGCAAGGCACAGATCTTAAGTATACCATCTGAGGGGTTTTGATAAATGTGTACACCTGTAAAACCAGCACTGCGGGTGAGATACCGAACACACACCTCACCCCAGAATCTTCCCCCATGCCTCCTTCCGTTCGGTCTCCCTCCCCAGTTGTCAACCAGTGTTCTGATTTCTGTCGTCATAGATTAATTCTGCCTGTTCTTCAGCATCAGAACAATGAAATCATACAGTATAAACATAGTTTGTGTCTGGCTTCTTTCTCTCGGGATATCATTTTTGGATGCATCCGTGGTGGTTCATATATCAGTTGGGTTTTTTTTTTTTTTAATGTATCACCAAATAGCATTCTGTTTTATGAGTGTAACCATAATTGATATATCTATTTTCCTGATAATGGACATGTGAGTAATTTCCAGTTTGGGCCTGTTATGAAGACTGCCAGAAATGCATAAGCCCGTTATTTCTTCTACATAGTAGACTAAATTGCCAAAAATTGTTCATAATATTCTCTTACACTTTTATTATCTATAGGATTTGTAGTGACATTCCTTTTTTAATTCCTAGGATTGCTCATTGAAATTTCCTATTTTTCTTGCTCCCTCTTGGTAGGAATTATAAATTTTGTTCACTTTCTCAAAGAGCAACTTGAGCTTTGTCACTCAGTCGTGATTAAATCAGAAACAAAACCACTAGAGGGCGTGTGTGTCTGTGCATGCATGTACGCATGTGCAAGTGCGAGTGTATGTGTGTGTGTGTGTGTGTGTGTGTGTGTGTATTACGGGATTGGTTAAAGGGTTTTGACCTTACACAGTTGTGAGAGCTGGAACAGTTTCTGTAAGGTATTGTCTATGAGTCCAACCCTGGAGCTTGAAATCCGTAAGTCAGGCAGCCAGGAAGTGATGATAAATGTTGGGTAGAGGAGAGGAATAACACGTTGGAATCTCGTTGGAATCCACGAGAATGAGCTGGAGCCTGTGGTGACAGACTGACACCCTTGCCTTTTTTTTTTCCTCCCTGCCTCTGACTTTGGGATGTGGATGCTCTACAGAAGCTGAGGCTCTTTGTCTTGAAATGAAAGACTTAGTAGAAGCAAATCGTTCCTATTTCACCTCCTAGATACAAAAAAAAATGATTATCTTTCATATTTATCCACATATTAATATTCCTGATGCTTTTCATTCCTTTCTGTAGTTCCAGGTTTCCATCTGATGGCATTTCTCTTTCAGTATGAGTAACTACTTTTGTTAGTTTCATGCCATGCAGGTCTGAAGATGGTGAATTTTCTCATCCTTCATTTTTCAGAAAATGGCTTTTTTTTGTGGGGGGGGCATTTTTCAAGGACGAAGATGCGGAATTCTGGTAGAGAATTCTGGGCTGACAGTAGTTTTCTTTCAGCACTCTAAAAATACTATTTGCTTTTTGGCCTCCATCTTTTCCTGGTGAGAAGTCAGGTGACATTTCTCTTTGTACACTTTTATGTAACATGTCTTCTTTTCCTCTGGCTGATTTCAACAGTTTCTCTTTATCTTTGGGTTTTAGCATTTTGGTGACGGTAAACATAATTATCTTTGTATTTATCTTGCTTGTGGTTGACTGAGATACTGAATCGAAGTTAATGGTTGTCACCAAATTTGGAAGTTATTCAGGCATTATTTTTTCCCCATTTTTTCTCTTTTCTACCTCTGGGCATCCATTTATACAGAGCTTAGCCTACACGGTGTTGTTCTACAGATCACTGAGGTTTTGCTCTATTTTTCTCTATTGTCTATTATTCTGCTGTCTCTGTTTTTCAGATTGAATAATTTTCATTTCTTCAAGTTCATTGATCCTCTCTTTTGCCATCTCCTAACTGTTGTTCATTCCATTTGTCAATTTTTCATTTTAGTCCAGAATTTCTAGTTTTTTTTAAAGAAAAGTGTCAATTTCTTTGTCTTTAGTCATATTTGTAATAGCTGCTTTAAATTCTTTGTCAATTCCAACATTTATGTCATCTTGGGATATGCTTTTGTTGACTGCTTCTCTTGACTCTGATTCACATTTTTCTGTTTTTCCACACGTCTGTGAATTCTCTGTTGTATATTGGGCATTATCACATGTTATCAAATGTCTATATTCTGTTATCGTCCTCTGAAGGGTGTTGATTTTGGTTCTAGCAGGCAGTGAATTACTTACTACTCTGAGCTTAAGAAGGCTTGGTTTTAGGGTTTGTTAGGTGTGTGTGTGTTTCAGCTTTTGCTCTACTGTTAGGAAGTCTTAAGTCCTGGGTCTTTCTGGGATTTCAGTGGAAAGTCTGAAGTGTTGACTAAACCCCTCTGACTTACCCACAGTGAATAGAAGCTTAATCTTTGAACACCTTTTGAGCTTTCCTTGGTGTCTCCCCTACAAATACTCAGTTATGGTATCATTCAAGGATTTCAAAGTAGTTTATTTGCAGATTTGGGGGCTCCCTTTCTTTGATTCCCTCTTTATGGGAATATCCTACCTCAATTTCTTGCCACCTTAATTGCCCAAACTTAATCCTAAAACTGGAGTCTTTTGCTTACCTTCTAGTGATTCTAGTGATCTCCCATCACCCAGACAGAGTCCCCTCCAGGGCAGAGTCTTAGCTAGCACGGTTCCTCTCTTCTCAAGTTCAGACCCCTTCTGGTGTTTGCCCTTTTTTCTTACTTTTCATTGTCTTATTATAAGTAGTATCTTTGGGAAGATTATTCCAATATAAGCTTCTCTGCTGTTGCCAATATATAATCTTTCAACTTTGTTTTATAAAGAATCCCAACTTAAATTGACCACATAGTCCTTACACAAGTAGTGCAGTTTGCAGTCTGCCCTGGCCAGCAAACAATCGGAGTTATTTCTTATCAGTGTTCTGACTTTCTGCTGCCTTTTGGTATGTATGCCAGCCCACTCTTGCTTTGGACCCAATAGCCACCATTTCTAGGTTCAAGGAGAGTGTGTTTTTCATCAGGACTGTCCTTCTCCTGGCCACCATGGCTGGAGAGTAAGTGGGTGAGTGCAGTTTGTTCTGGCCACTGGTCTGGTGGAATGGGTCTTCAAATGAAGACCTTCATGTGGTGATCCCACTGCCAAAGGATCAGGGCTTTCTAAGAACTGACTCAAAAGCCAGCTTCCCATCTGGAAACAGACTACTTCCTGAAACATTCCTAGGCAGTGGAAACCCTTTGTGTTTCATACTAGAAAGCACTTGCGTTCACATATTTACTAGCCTTTTCTGTTGAGAAGATGAACAGCATTCCAGGTTAACATGTAACATTTAAGTATATGTACATTACTTTCTCAACTTCACAAGCTAAGTATCATTGTCCATGTTTTCATGGTCTTAACCAGGCATGTTTCCTTTCCACAGGAAGGAAAACCTGCTAAGGGCTAGGAGAGAGAAGAGGAATTAAATTATAAGACAATCTGGTTTGTGAGAGACATCCCTAGTCAAGGATGTATCTAGCTGGCATAGGATATTTGTGTTATTTCAGTGGGCTTGCAGATTCCATGCAACTCTGGATAAATCAAATGAGACCTAAAAAGTAAGCAGCTCTCAGCCTTTTTTCAAACTTGGACCCAAGGGTTTGATGTATTTGTGGATGTTCTCAATATTCTGGTTCTTGAGCTTCTTTCTTCTGTTTTTTTGTTGTTGTTGTTCTCACTCTGCTTCTTTTTCTAGTGCCCAAAACTTATTATCAGGGTGTCACCTTAATTCTAAATTAACTTACACTTGACTTTTCCATGCTAAAAATGGAGGCGGGTGACTATAACCAAGCAACCAAAACAAAATGAAAAACTCAGTTCATATGAGAAAGGGAAAACAAAAATTTATCTTGATCCCCCATTAAAAGAGTAATCAAAGCAGTTTCTTATTGCCTGTAGGTATCTGGGGTGTCCAGTCAGAATCCCTGTCCTTTACCAACAGCTACTTAAAGGCTTCTGACAGGTGATTCAAAAAGGGACATTGTATGATAGGAACTGAACACATCTTTTTTTGGCAGTTTGTGCAATCAAAATAGTCTGGGAATATAGCCATTCTGATATAGTTATTAATTCCATATTGATTTCTTTAGTTTCAACAAAAAAAAATACAAACACACAGGCATACATGAACTGTGACTATATTTTTTTCTTTTTCTTAATAAAATCCAAACCCCAGACACTTGGACAGTCTAATAAGGATAGTCCGAAATGTGTGAGCTGTGCTTACACACAGCGTGTTTTAGAAGAAAAATTGAACCATGTGTTGTTCAAGGGGTTGATGGAGACTCGTGTGGCTCCAAGTTCCAGGGGCATGCTGCCGTTAACAGCTCAATAGCTGCCGTAAACTGCCTATGAAAAAAGGGAAGTTGTGAAGGGCCCTGCCTTCTTTATTGGAAAAAGAGAATCGGTGTGAAAATCGCTGTAGGCTCCAAATTGAGAAGACGTCATTTTGCAAGTGTAATCTTGAGTTTTTAATGTCTGCCATCTACTTCCCAAGATGCTTTCTTAAATCTAAATTGACAGCTGAGGATGCATTAAAATCTGTCCGTACTATATCTTTAAATAGTATATAAGAAACTTTTTCTGGAAATATGATACCATTATAACTTTTTATTTTGTTTTTGATGCGTAAAACTAACATCCTCCCAATTTAGTGCCTGGTATGCCCATTTATTATAACTGGATACGTAACATAATAGCCATGTGGAATATTTGATGTCTCTTACATTGTTACTTAAAATGCTGAACATTTTGTTGCAGAAGAAATGATAGCAGAAATTAAGTATGAACTTAGAGAATATAGCATTTACATAAAGATGCATACACGTAGATTTATGCATAAAAAGAACTCTGATTGCCTAAATCATTTTGCAAACTCAGTTTTATCTTCCGACCCCAGAGCTACTAGAATATGTAGTATATACCTTTGTGCTGTTCATTTTAAAAGAGTTGAACTTTTTTCCTTCCATAAATCCAAAGCATTTTAGTCACTGTCTGTATCTCATGCTCCGCCAAGCATTGTGACATGAAATGAATCAGAGATGAGTCACACAGACACGGAGATATACAGACAGTAGGACAAGTATATTGAGCAAATAGGCGAATGGAGTGAATGAGAGCTAGTGTGTGATATTTCAGTGTGATGTAGCCATCTCTCTTTCTTATGGCTTTATCTCTTTCAGCATTTCTTGTTCGACTTTGAAGGTTGAGGGTGACACGAGGCAGTAAATGAGAGTCAGGCACAGTACCCAGCATGAAAAGGGTAACTTACATGTTGGAAGGTTTTACTGACTCCATCGACTGCATGAGGAAACAGGCTCTGGAAGGTCCTGTCACCTGACTAGGTTGTCCGCTGGTATGTGGCAGGGAAATAATCCCAGCTGAGATCTTAGACTCCTCTGCCCTTCCAGCAGATTATCTTCACTCGCCCTTTTCTACCATTTCCACTGCTGGGTTCGATGTGGTCAAGTACTCAAAAATACCAGGACATCGATTGGCTGCTTTCTCTTGAAATGTTTAATGGTGTCAATTTCCAGAGCAGGTTGTTTCGTAATTGAAAAGGCACCTAGTGTGGTGGCCAGGGAGGGAAGATGGCATTTTGTGAGGGGACTGATCTAGCTGAAGCATGGACAAGACAGACATTTTTCCTTTGTTTTATTGAGATATAATTGACATACAGCCCTGTGTTAGTATGAGGTGCACAGCACAATGGCTTGACTTGAATATGTTATGAAATGATAGCCACAATAAGTTTAGTTATCATCCATCCATCATCTAAAATGAATAAAAGAAAAAAAAGGAGAGAAAAGTGTTGTCTTTTTTTCTCATCATGAGAACTTTTAGAATCTCCTCTCTTAGCCACTTTGAGATAAACCATACAGCAGTGTTAACTCTAGTCAGAAGACAGATTTTTACAGTTGTATGACTTTGTAGGCTTATACGGCGTCATTTTGGAAATAAATGTGAAAATTGGAATTGACCATTACCTGCAAAGTAGGTGTCAGTGAGAGTCTAATGAAATGTAAGTGGGTGGAGAAGGGCATTAGAAGCTGCTGTAAATCAAAGAAGGGGTTAAACATTCATAATTATCTTTATAGACCCTGTGCTGGAAAAGTGGCATGGACTTCCTTACCAGTGAAAGAAAGCCCTTTTGCTTCTTCTGAATAGTTGTAAACTCTATTCAGCTGTAAAGACTATGCAGCAGTGTCTTTAAAGTCCACGTGGTTGAATTTCCATCGTCAAAATGTGGCCGCTGCGCTCCCCTTTCCTTGGATTTCACGTTTTTCAGCATGTTGCTTCCCTACTCCAGGACTCTGGGTTGCTTCCCCCACACCAGTGTTCCCAGCTAGACAAGTGCAAGCAGTGACCTTCCCGTTCCCGCGCTGCTCAGTTGCGCTCTAAACCTGGAATTTGTGATGCTGCAGTGTGCGGTGCCAGCGTACTTTTCCAACCTGTTTTTCCTGCTGCCCCACCCTGGGCCCTCTGCTTTGGCCAGATTGACCTCCTCCCTGTTCCCACGCCCTCGCAGACGTTGATGATTGGCTTCTCTTACCCACTGGGGGTGGATTGGCTGTCTCAGTAGAACACTTGAGGTTAAAACATGATCTGTTTTCCATCTCTGGCCTCTCCTCTTTTTCAGTGTACCCACCTTACTTCACTGTTTGGTCTGTTGGTTCTCAACAGCAGCTGCCCATTAAAATCAGCTGATGGGAGCATAAAAAAGGGCAGTGGCCAAACCATTCCACAGACCATTGAAATCAGAATCTCTGGAGGGTACGGTACATTTTTTAAAGCTCCCCAAGTGATTTTAATACACGGAAGGGCAGATTTATTCTGTGACCTTGGCCAAGTTCGTCGTCTCTGGGCATCGGTGTCTTCCACTGTACCATGAGGATGACACATGTACCTCTTCAGGTTACTGTGAGGATCAAGTGGGATAGTCGTGCATGGATTACAGTAAGTGCTCAGTCTGTGTTGGCTGTCGTCAGCACTCTTCCTCCCAGTGTTCATCCTCCTCTTCCCCTCCGATTCTTACTTCTGCTTTAAAGCTCAGCTGAAATCCTGCTTGTCTGGTGATTATTTAAGGTAACAACTCAGCTGCTGTAACAAAGAGACCCAAAAATACAGTGCTTAAATGCAACAGCGTGCTTTCTCTTCTGAGCAATAACCCAGCAGTCCAGGCCTCCCAATTGGCTCTTGTCCACACTGCCATTCAGGATTCCCAGCCCCTCCCGTGCTGCTGGGTCATCCTATGACCATCTTCCAGCCCACAGGAAGGCGGTCAGGACTGTAGACCTGGCCAGGCAGATGGTTCTCAAGTTGGAAATTGCCTATAACTCCCTCTCATACCTCCTTGGCTTGAACAGAGTTGCATGGGGTCACATCTGGCTGCAGAGGAGGCCCTAAGTGGGTGGCCAGGGGTTCAGCTAAAAATCTTGTTAATGTGGCATGAAGGGAGATGAGATGTGGGCGAACGGTGCTTGGCCTGCCAAGTCCCTCTTCTTTCCTGGTTGTCTGTTGTCTTTGTTCCTGGTCCTTTATTCTGTCTTGCCCTGGACTGTCTCCCTTTACTGATGTGCAGGTTTTAGGTACATTGTCCTCTCCCTCAGGGTAAACATTGCTTTGTGTTCCTCTTAGGCAGGTACTGAAAGCGTTGCTGATACTCATTTAGGTGCAGTGGTTTTTGAGTGAATCAGCAGCAGGGGCTTTTTTGTTGTTGTTTTTTTTTTGTAACAGCTTTATTAAGATGTAATTTGCATGCCATAGAATTTACTCATATAAAGAGAACAGTTCAGTGGCTTTAAGTGTAGTCACAGAGCTGGACAGCTGTCACCACAATCGAGTTTGGAGCACTTACAGCACCTCAAAAAAGATCCCATACCTTTTGGCTGTCACCCCCACCCCCGACTTTCAACCTCCCTTTCCCTCCTTCCTAAGCATCCCTGACCTACTTTCTGTCCCTATAGATTGGTCTGTTCTGGACCTTTCTTCTGTGACTGCCTTCTGTCACTTAGCTTTGTTTTTTCAAGGTTCATCCATGTTGTGGGATGAATCCGTATTTCATTTTTTCTGAATAGGACCCCAATGTGTGGATCTACCACATTTTGTCTATCCATTCATCTAATGATGAACATTTGGATTGTGTCCAGTGTTGAACATTTGGCTTTTATGAATAACATGCTGTGACCTTTCCTGAGGGCATGGGTTTTCACTTGTCTTGGGTCTGTACCCAGGAGTGGCATTGCTGGGTCACATGGTGACTTCATGGTTCACTTGTTAAGGAACTGCTGGACTCTTTCCCAGATAGGCTGCATCATTTTTCATTCCTACCAGCAGTGCTTAAGGATGCTGATTTTCCCCACATCCTTGCCAGCACTTCTTATTACCTGAATTTTTCCTTATAGCCATTTCAGTGGGTGAAGTACTGTCTCTTTGTGGTTTTGATTTGCATTTCCCTGAGAACTAAGAATGGCAAGCTTTGTTTTTTACCATGTCAGTGGCAGGTGTTTAATCCCAACTGATTTCTGCCCACTGTGCATACGTATTCCTGGATGATCAGCCTTTTCTGCCTAAACATTCTGAGGAATACGACCTGTTTTTATCAATAGCAGCACCTGGGGGCTTATCAGAATGGAGGGGGTGATGATATGTGTGTGTAAGCACACGTGTGCACCTGTGTGTATATGACATTCTTAGAGACCAGGCCTCTGCTACTGAGAATCTTACTCTTTGTTTCTCCTTTTAATTCTGCTCTATCAATGAAAGGAAAAACCTAATGTTCCTAATGTTAGCTTAAAAGCTTAATTAGGTAGAAATCCTGCAGATAAATAAATAAACAAGCACAGAGGGTATGGCAGAAGAAAGCACGAATAATCTAGGGTTATTTGACCGTTACTGTGATTTGAAATTTTATGACGTTGATTATACATGGTGATGTGTTTTCATAGTCCTCGATTCATTCTTTTTTCCACATTAATACCATTCTTGAGAAGCTGTTCATAACTGAAAAACTGTTTATTGAAGATGCTTTTCTTGTTGACTTCCATATGCCCATAGCAGCTGTGCATGGGCAGTGCTGCAGCTCCAGGCTTTAGCAAGTCCATGGGGCCCTTGGAAGTGCATATTCAGAGAGGACTAAGATGTTGACTCTTCAGATTTCCAATGTAGAACGTGAATATGGTGGCGGCGGTGGCGGTGGCGGCGGTGTGCCTTTTAATACCTGGAGCCAATATAGTGGAAACAGCCTTGACCCAGAAGACAGGCCTGAGTTGAACATGCAGAATGCATTGTGCATGGGAGATGCTCAGTGAATCTTGTTTAGTCACTGAAAGAGGGAAGTCCTTCCTCTCTCCAGGCCTCAATTTTATGGATCAGGAAAAGTCAACAGCTAACTAAAATGGCTTCAGAACTCCTTTGCAGCTCTGAATTCTTTGGTACAATGCTTGCATTCCCAGCCTCTTAAGTTGAAAGAAAAAAAAAAAAAAAACACAAAATGCAAACAACTCTTTGGGTGCCCAGCGTCCATCCCTGGGAGTCTGAGTGGCTTGTGCCCAGTACCCGTTATGGCACCCAGCTCCTCTGGTGAGCGGAGCTACTGTATTATTGCTGTCCCCGCGTCTGGAATACGTGTATGCGATTCACTTAGAGAAATTAAATCACTTTTTTCATAATGCAAGTGTAAAGTGTCCCTAAGTGAGTATTTGCCAAGCCGAGAATGACTGCTGAGGTCCTTTTTAATGGGAGAATGTATCTCACCATGGCTGGTATCTGTCTGATTTATTGCTGTTAGCTCCTGATGCAAGGCCAGCTGATGGAGGGGCTGGCAAGAGCTTGGCCTGCAGGCTGAGTGCAGAGACCAAGTCAGTTCCTGGCAGGTGCGGTGCCCACGTGGGCGCCTTGCAGGGGCCATCTGATAACTGAGGCCACTTGTTCCTGTCAGGTGTTCCGAGAGAAACACTGCCTTGTTCTACAAACAAAACAGAATCACTGGAGACCCTTTATCTTTGGAGAGGAAATATGTGTGTGGGTGCTTTGGGGCTGAATCAAGCCCTCATTCATAAAGATGGTTATCTTAGTTCTTGGCAGAAGAACTAGGTGAGGAGATTGACCTCAGTTTCCTAAAACTTCCAAGGGTGGGCAGTTGGTCGTGTCTTTTGAGATCTCTAAGAGTTTTTAAAACCTCTTATTTCTTCTTTTTTCCCCCTCCTTTTAAAACAGCAATGGTGAGGGACTCAGACACCCTTAACCTATCTGATGCCTGTTCAGTTCTAGATTAAAAAAATAATGGCACCGTGTTCTACAAGTTCTTAAAAAGAAGTGCCATTTCAGACACATGTCATCTTTGTTATGATTAATAATCAGAAAGGTGAGCTTTGACAAAGAAGACCCTCTTGGGAGGGTCAACTTTCATTCTAGCATAACTGTCTTCTGTGTGGCGCTCACTTACAAACACACCTCTCTCTCTCTTGCCACCCCACCTTCTCCCCCTCGGGCCCCCCACCACCACCACACACATAGACACACCCTCCCCTCCCCTCCCCTCCATGTCTTCACTTTCTCACCACCCCCCAGGAGCCGGTAGTCGAATTTCTTACAGGTGGTGCCACCTACAAGCATGGATAGAATCAGATTAAGGGTGACACCTGGCTGCCAGCGTGGTTTGTTTTGAGCCTCTCTTTATAGCCGTATTTCTGAATCTTTTGTTCAGCAGTGAGGAGTGGTTATCGTTAACTTGAAATAGGTTTGCAATAGGTGAGTGTTTTATGATGCTGCATAGTTGATAGTTAATGACTGTAAAAACACAGCGGCATCTCTATATATGCATGTTGAACTGGGCAGCTGAAAGATAACAGGTATCCTCGTGTGGTACCTGATGGATCTCATATTGATTCTTAAACACATCAGGACAGTTAACATGTGACTCATTAAGGTCATATCTCACAAAACTGCAAGCCTCTCTTTTTAAATACAAATAAGGTATGACGATCAGTCACTCAGGTGGGGTTTAAGCTGTTTCCCCCATCCCTGCATCTTCTTTCACTGTGGCTCCTTTTGCTGTCTTTCCTTAGGTCGAACCCAGATTTCTGCGGCTGCATTTAGTGTGTGGTCCAAGAACTCAGAGATCCTGGTTTGGTGACCCCCAGTGAGGTCCTCCCGTCCCCTTTCTTCTGCCTCTTTCTCCTCCTTGCGTGTCTCTGGAACCGGGGCTCTTCACCCCTTTGTTACATTTGTCCATTCATTTTTTTGAAAAAATACTACGGAGTTGCCAGGGTGCCAGGCACAACATTGGGCGTTGGGCCACAGCCCTGAGGGTGGCCAGCCCGCCTTCCAGGAACGCAGGACTCGGGGAGGGTGTTCTGCTGGCGTGGGCCTCACTCTGCTGTGTGCAGTCCTTGCCTGCGAGCCCTGGTGAGCTCCTCGAGGGTCCGGACCGCGTCTTTCAAGGACGCGGCTTTGACATCTCAGCGCGTAGCAAGCAGCAGGCTTCTGAGAGGTGTTCCAAGCGACTGTGGGCTGAGTTGGGAAACAGATGCTGAGGGCCTTAAAGTTTCTCTTTTCCAGACGGTAAGATGAGATAGCTGTCTTCCTTGTTCAGGAGGATGTAGCGAGTGTAAAATGTGACCATGTGATGTGCCAGTGCTTTAGGAAGCCTGGTGATAGCTCAAGGGAGGGCATCATCATCCACCTTTGTTTCCTGAATCCCCCTTTTCCTCTTCTCACCGTCCCTGGGAGACCGTCTTTACCATTTTCTTCTGCGCCCATCTCTCCCACTTTCCTTCCCTCCTTCCTCAGGCAGGGGAAAGCGTGAGTGAAAAATCTGTCTGTCTGGTTCCATATCTGCTTATCTCTGTCACTTCTGAATGTGTATTTGAAGTGCCGCTGTGTCTCTCCCAATCTACGTGCAAGTGTTAGGACTGTCAGGGAGAATCTGGCTTTGTGCTTGACAGCAGCACCTGCTCTGGGTGTGTGTATGACACCTTCTGTCGCTTCTGCTGCTGCTGTATGTATGTTCTTCCTGAGTTGTCGGCATTTTTGATAATAAGAAAAGTGTCCTCTCAGATGAAACCCTAATATTCGAGCCCCTACTAGACTGATAAACCACCGAGTTTTCCCACCTGCCTTTTGGGTGATACCTGATTGACGGTAGGTACCATAGAATCACATCAGAGGTGATGTTCTCAGGGCAAGATGCAACGTGGGCGGGTGGATGAGGGTGAGAGATGAAACTGAATCCTAAGCTGGACTAAGAGCCGAGCTGCTTTGCTTACATGAACGTCTTTTTTTTTTCCCCTTGCCCTTTCGCCATTAAAAAAAAAAAAAATTGGACATGTGGGGGAGGATGGGGTGGACAGCAGGGAGAACCTTCTGGTAACATATCTCAGCAGAATCCTGTCTCCTTTTTTGAAGGGCCTTGGGTACAGTAAGCTCACTGCCCCCTAAAAAGCCATCACGTTAACCATTTTTTGGCCTGAATTTTTGTTTTTTTAACCAACCTTAGATTGGAGGCTCTTGCACAGGTAGAAAACTCTTCTGTGGACACCAACTAGTAAAAACATGATTTATTGAGTTTTTGTCACTTGGATGGAAACATAGGGAGCTGTCCTGTAAGGCTGTGCTGAAACTCCGCAGGGGCTGGGACGTCACGGAGGGCCTTGTTCAGATTCCTTCCTGGTGGTTGGATTCTGGAAGCAGCTCGGCTCCAGGATTGAAAGAAAGGAGGGCACTTCCCTTTCTCAGATCCTTCCTACCCCAGAGCCTCAAGCCATTGAACTACACTTTTGGAAGCCACTGTCTGTTCAGAGCAATCACTGGGTAACAAAATAGTGAGAAAATTCCTCATAAGATTGTAGAAATGTGGGGGAGACCCTGTTGGATTAGCTCACACACTGCTGATTGGAAGATAACAAAAACGCTGTTCTAGCAGGGGTCTCGGCGGAGCCTCGTTCTCCCTGAGCTGAAGTGTCAGGCCCTGCAAAAAGCAGGCGGAACATGTGTGTGTTTATTCACTCCAGCAACAGTCACTAAGTGCCTGGTGATGGAGCGGAAAGATGCAGCCTTCCCACAACCTAGGAGGGGAGGCGGATGTAAACATAACAGGATCCTTCACTGTGATGGGAGAGACAAGAGCAGGAGGGCAGCCCTCAATCCTAACTCAATCCTGATTGAGTATTTCAGCATGAGAAGGAAGGACTGGGACTGTCTTCAGGGGGTGATGCTGGACCTGGGTCTTAAAGGAGGAGGGGCTTTAAGTGTGTGGAGAAACGGTGGAGTGGTGAAAGGAAGGGCACTTCCAGCAGGGGAATGCCTGTAGTTGTCCTTAAAAAAGTCAGTTCAACAGGTCTTTGCAGAAGCGAGGATCCTCACTTAGGGGCGCTCTTAGCAGTGCAAACACAGGAGTCTGCGCCTGTTTTTGTAAATAAAGTTTTATTGAAACATGGCCACGTCCACATCCACCCACTATTGTTTGCGGCTGCTTTCCTGTTGCAACCCAGAGTGGAGTGATTGCAAACAGAGACCATGTGTCCTGCAAAGCCTGAAATATTTATTGTCAGAAAAGATTTGCTGATTCTTGACGTAACATATTTTTATTCCTTTAAATTCTTAATGAAGAGGACCCATGTTATTAGCAACTGGACGTTGCCTGCAGACCTTCATGGACCTGTTAGTTTATTTTATCATCTGGTGATTTCTCTCTGCCCCACACCAGCAACACCTCCAACTCATCTAGTTTCTGGAACTTCTGACTCTGAACATCTGGAACTAGAATAGTAGCTATCATGTATGAAGAAAGCGGGGCATTTACCCCCTAGCATCCCTTAAATGTCTGATTACCCCAACCCTTGGCTGTTTTAGACTCTGCTTCATTTCTTGGAACCTCTGCAGCCTCTTACTTGCTTGTTAAGTATTGCCAAAACTGGAATTTTAAACTGCAATAGGAGGGAGGAGGATATAGTTCAGTGGTAGAGCAGGTGCTTAGCATGCACGAGGTGCTGGGTTCAATCCTCAGTACCATAAATAAATACATACATACGTACATAAATCTAATCCCCCCCCCCAAAAAAAAGAAACTCAGCACAAAATTGCGATAGGAAATAGTGGCCATTGGAAAACATCTCTCTGGTGAGGCAGCACATTTGTAGTGGCTCCTGGAGCTGGCTGTCCTCGAACAAGTGAGAGAGAAGGGGAGCTTTAGGGAGATCCAGCACGCAAGCCTGTAGTTATTTCAATAACATGGAGAATACATTTCCAGAAGCAGCTCCACATTTGAAATATTGCTTTCCCTGATGTAGTGAATGAAAGTTGTGTGGAATTAATACAGCAAGTGCCAACTTCTAAACACCTGTGATTTCTGGGATCAGCTGATGGGAATGCTAGACCAAACTTTTTACAAATATTAACTTATGTAATAAGACCTTGGTGAAACAGAGGTACAATTATTCTAATTTTACAGTTGGGTAAATAATCTCCAACAAGCTAAGTGTCTCCCACGTTAACAACTAAATGACACTGCCTCCAATCTATCATAAGGAGAATCTTGCTTTTACACTTGGCAAGTGGAATGCTCACTGGAAACACTGACAAGCAGTCCAGAATCTCTGTTTCAGACCACCAGATGAACTGATTTTTCAAGAAACGGGTACAACTAAAATCCCCCATAGCAATGACTTCTGTTTTAGCCCCAGCAGACCCTGACATCGTTTAAATTCCACTGTCAGATGATATTGTAGTTTGGGATCTAATTTCTGATGAGTACTTTGTATAGAAAACTGTCAGCAATGAGTAATGGTGACATTTTCCAAGCATGTCTGGAAAATATAGTTGGTCCAAAAAGAGAAGTATATAGGTTTAAGGTTGTCCTAGTTTTCAGCTGAAATGATCATTCCTAAGCAAAAATCTGATCGTAACCATCTTCTCCTTAAAACCTCTCAGTGCTCCACTGGCCATATGCCCTTAGCATGATGACGAAAGCCTTTGTTACCGTACTTGTGGCCCCTCTGGTTAGGGCCCTACCTGACTCTCAGTACCCCACACAAATTCACTCCAGCCAGACCATGTCCTGCATTTGGATGGCTCCTTGAACACCATCTCTGCCTTGTCCCTCCAACTGGCTCACTCCTTCGTCTTCACGTCTCAGCTGAGATGTCACTGGATCCAGGAAGCCTTCTCTGACCCTGACCCTGAGAGACTGGGCTGGGTGTCCTTCCCCTGACCTGTCCTAACATAATGCCTTTGACGCTGCTGTTCAGTTGTTTACTGATTTGTCTGTTGACCATCCCTAAACCATCAGCTTCTTGAAGGCATTCTTTTTAGTTTCGACTCTGTAGTTATAGGGAATAGGATTCTACTTGGGCTAGCTAATAGAAAGGGAGTTTACTGGGAGGGAAGATTGGAGGAACAAGGAGATCTTGGTGGAAATTGAAGAACTGGGTCCGTAAGAGGCTGCGTCTTGCAGATGCACCGCGTGGCTTTCTGCTCGTCTGCACACCACTTCTGTTCCCCGTCCCCACCGCAGGCTGCCTCGGCTCAAGCACATGGCTTTTTTTTTAAATTGAAGTATAATTGATTTATAATATTGTTTTAGCTTCTGGTGCACAGCCAAGTGATTCAGATATATATATATTTTTTCTTTTTCAGACTTGTTTCCATTATAGGTTATTAAAAGATGTTGAGTGTAGTTCCCTGTGCTGTATAGTAGGGCCTTGTTTATCTAGTTTGTACCTGCTCATCCCAAACTCCTAATTTATCTCACCCCTCCCCTTTCCCATTTGGTAACCACAAGTTTGTTTTCTATGTCAGTGAGTCTGTGTCTGTTTTGTACGTAAGTTCATTTGTGTCACTTTTTAAGATTCTACAAATAAGTGACAGGCACATGTGTTCATGAAGCTGTCATGACTTCGGTTTATCCACATAGCCTAGCACGGCCTCGCCGGTCTGCTCGATGCCCCTCATCTTATGGCTTCATTGCCTGCTTCCCACTTGTTTGGTTTGACAGTGTCCAGATTTCCAAGCAGGCACCCTGGTTGGCCTGGCTCCCCCTTCCACGCTGGGCCACACACATCAGAGGTCTCTGGCCAGCCTGGAGGTGGCCTGTGGCTGGGTCAAGTTCTCACCGCAGACCAGTCAGAACTGTTGCCCCCTGGTGGGGACAGAGCAGGGCTCCAGGACGGACTTCTCTGCTTTTCTCCCCTCGGTTGCAGTAAACTTCATGGTATCCTTTGTTCTTTTCCCTCCTTTTCAGATATCATTAATGGAGCTCAAGAAAAATGCGTATTGCCTCCTATGGATGGCTACCCCCACTGCGAGGGGAAAATCAAGGTAAGGCAGAAGTGCCATCTGTTCATTTCCATCATCCTTATTTGCACTAGCAGTCCCCTCCTGCCCCTCCCCTCTCATCCTCCCCAGCAACACAGATGGGCCAGCAAGCCCTTTAAGGGAGTCATTTAAAGGGCACCTCAATCCTGCCAGTTTGGGGCTGTGGCCATGACAACCCTTTCCTGCTTTTGCCAGCTGCATGGGGTTAGGCCACAGTGTCTAACTGGTCAGACAAAAAGAACCTGGGCCCTTTCAGGCATCTGCTCTGTCTTTGAAGCCGCCCTCCCCTCTCTTTGCTATCCTCCAGCAGGTAATCCTTCGAGGGTCCAAGACACAGGGCTGCCTTCATTTAGTATCTGACTCCTCTCCCCCAGGCCTCAGCTCTAAGGTCTGCAGACTGTGATTTAAATGTCACATTTGCATGTGCGGTTGGGTGCCCAGACACTCTTGGCCACTCTTTGACCCTTACCATTTTTTAAATCCTATTTATATGGTCTGCCCTTGGGGAGACCACTTCCCTGCTCAGCAGTGTTCAGAGAAAAGTGTCACTTTGGATGGTGAGACCAAACTTCTGAGGCATTCACACGGCCTCCACGTGACACTCAGACACACGCTGCACTCCTGCCCTCGTCCTGCACTGCCTTCCCGGCCCCGTGCTGGGACTGGCGCAGCTGGAGTTCTCCGGGGAGGGGATGTGGTGCCAGGGTCCCATTGGGCGCGTGCTCTTGATGAAATGCTCTTCCCGTTGCCTCTGCTGAGGCCCCGCTCGAGCCAGGATCATCCAGTGTCTGTCTCCTGCCTCCAGCTCTGGGCTCTGAGTGTTAGACCACAGCTTGAGCCTTCACCCCTCTGTGGCTGCCCTGGCCTCCTCTGTCAGCAGCTGCACAGGGCCACGGAGCCCGGCGCGCATGCGTGCTCTCACTCTCTCCTCTGCTTGTTTCAGTGGATGAAAGACATGTGGCGCTCGGATCCCTGCTACGCAGACTACGGAGTGGATGGGTCCACCTGCTCTTTTTTTATTTACCTCAGTGAGGTGAGCAGCTGCTGGTGGCTTCAGGGGATGGGGGGTGGGACAGATGTGTGTGGTTGGTCTGCTCTGTTGCTGAACCTGGAATTTGAAAAGCTTGGAAATGTGTATTATCTGTGAACGGTCTCACGTAGCCCTCGGAATTAATTTTGTTTTCCCTAAAGAGGGCACAGAGAGGGGAGGTAACTTGGGCAAGTTCCCACAGCTAAGGGGTAGAGCCAGATGTGAATTTAGGCAACCTCATGGCAGAGGGGCTCTGCTGCCTCCCAGAGCCAGACCAGTGGACCCAGTCCTGCTGCAGGCGAGCACCCCCAGACCCCCAGCAGGTTCCCGGCCACAGACAGCCGAGGCTTGCAGCAGCAGCACACAGAAAAACAGCTTTTTAAAAAATGTTTCAATAGTGAAGTTTCACATACTATTTAATTTGAACAGTTCTTCTAGGACTTAAAAAAAAAAAGCGAAAGTTTGAAAGAGCTAAAGAGTTGGATTTTCTCTGACAGTTCTTGCTATGCTACTGTCTAGAGTGACTCCATGTAATTTGAAGTTGTGTTGAATTTAATCAGTTGAATCAGTACAATTGATGTCTCTGAAAAGAAACCGCAATAATGTATCAAAATAAAAAAAAAGTCTTGTCTCTACATGAAGGACCTATGATTTCCTTCTTCATTGCTCTCCTCAACCTCTATGTAGGATGACTTTTTTTTTCCCCCTGGAGGGAAAAAGTCTGAGTTAACTATTTAATTTTTTTCCCAATTTTTTAAAAAATGTAGTCAAATACACATTACCAGATTTGCCAACTTAACCATTCGAGTGTCAAGTTCAGTGACATTAGGTGCACTCCCACCGCGCCATCACCACTGTCCATCCGTCTCCAGAACTCCGCGTCTTGCCAACCTGAAACTCTGTTCCCATTAAACAATAACTCCACGTTCTTCACTTCTCTCAGCCCCGGCAACCACCATCCTTTCTGTCTCCGTGATTCTGACTAGTCTAGGTATGCCTGTAAGTGAAATCATACCGTATTTGTCTTTTTGTGATCAGCTGATTTCATTTAGCATGATGTACTCATGGTTCATCCATGTTGTAGCATATGTCGGAATAGCCTTTTTAAGGCAGAGTAATATTCTGTTGTATAGATAGACTGCATTTTATTGCCATTCATCCGTCTGTAGACACTGGGGTTGCTTCCACCTTTTAGCTATTGTGAATGATGCTACTATGCACATGGGTGTACATGTAACTCTTTGAGATCTTACTCTCCATTCTTTGAGGTATAGATCTAGAAGGAGAGTTGCTGGATCCTACAGCAATTCTATTTTTAATTTTTTTGAGGAACCGCCGAGCTGTTTTGCTCCAGCAGCTGCACCGTTTTACATTCCCATCAACAGTGTGCAAGGGTTCCAACTTTGTCCACATCCTCACCAACACTTGTTATTGTCTGATTTTGTTTTTTTGTTTTTTTTTTTTTCTAAAAGGCCATTCCAGTGGGTGTGAGGTGGTATTTCACTCTGGTTGTGGTTTGCATTTCCTTAATGATTAGTGATATTGAGCATATTTTCACGTATTTATTGGCTGAATTAGTTATTTATTTACAGTGTGAGTTATTCGCAACCCCCCTTTTGTAATCTGAGCTTAATTTTCATTTGTACCCTTTAATTTAACTAGAAGTTTGTTTGTTTGTTTTTTAAGTTGCAGGGCATTTTACAGACCACAAGGAATTTGTGACATGCTTTAGTAATTTTCATTTCACCTTTTGGAAAGTCAAGGTGGTGGGGTGGGGTGAAGACTTTCCAGGGACAACTGGAAACCACAGGGCAGGAACTGAGTAGGGAATGAAACCACACTGGCTTCCTCCTCCATCCCTCATGGACAGGGACAGTCCTAGGGGCTTATGAAACAGATGCTGACTAATTTCTGAGGATGTGCACTTGGCAGGCTCTTGGCCGATGTTTCTTTTATATTCCCTCCCCTGCTTTTTTGTGCTGTTGCTGTTTGACCAGTAGTTAGTAAGTGCTCTCTGGTGATGCCGTGCGGAAAGGAGAATGCCTCCGTCTGGAAGCTCAAGGAAATGTTTCTTTCCTTGTAGGGTTCAGGGACCTCTCCTCTCTGGTATAATGTGACAGGGACAGCTTTAGGGGAATGGAGGCCAAACCTATATGACTTTAGGGCACATGGCCCCGGAATCTGTGGGTTTGTCCCTCTTCTTCACCCTTACTTCTCGTCCCTCTGCAAGATCCAGTCAGGCTTCTTCTTTTTTTTTTTTTTTTGACAAATTTGCTCCATGGCCGCCACCCCAGGGCCATCAAGGGAACCTGCAGAATTAATGAGAGTTAAAATACCTCTTGGAAATTAAAAGCCCTGGGAGTTGGGTGTGTGATTAGCAGGCTGCTGGCAAATGGATTTTGTAGCATTTCCTTGAGTGTGCTTCTAGCTTGGATGGCCCGGGGCCCTGCCTTCTCATTTTCTTCTCCAGAGGAGTGAGGCCTGGGGCTATGGGGGAACCTTCACTCCAGTGAGAAGTCACTAGAGGCACCTTTCCTGCCGTAAGAGAAAAGTTCCTCATTTAGTACAATTTTCCAAAGTTTTCTTCCCATTTCCATTTGATAGAATTTAGCCAGAGTCCAGCCGGGCTCCCTGATTGACAAGCTGAGCTAATTTCACGCCTTCCTGGGAGTTTGCATCTTGAGGAGGACGGCCGAGGTCAAGGTAGAGGAAGAGGATTTCATGTTTCCCCTCCAGCCGGTATCTTCAATCTCCTGATCCAGAGCTGGGAAGGATGGGAGAATGGTCCCGATGGAACGGGGCAGCAGTTATGTATGACCTGGCTCCCTTCCTTTGAAATGGCCATCCTACCCCCACTGGCAGTGAAGGAAGGATGTAGCCAAAAAGAGAGAAAAGTGAGATGCTGGTGGAGATAAACTGAGAGGAGTGATACAGACTGGGCTGTACACAGTATGATGGATCGTATCTACTTAATATTGGAGCCCGGGGGGTGGATTTCAGAACCTTTAACTATTTTTCCTCCCTTTGGGATATGGAGTGGTGTTTTATTAGCCTACGTCTCTGCTCTTTTTATGCAAATGATGAGACTTTTCTTTTTGTTCCACTGAATTCAGTTCAGTGAGCACTTATTGAACACCTATTATATTCATTGATTGTCGGCAATTACTGAGAACTGTTTTCTTGGCCCCATGCTATGCCTTCATTATTCTAATGGTGGAAAAAGAATGCATACAAGTAATTGAGCCAGGAAGGGGCCCTGGGGAAAAACTAGGAATTCTTTTTGAAACTTTTAATCTGAAAATAACCATGAAACTCTGGCTGGCGATAAAAAAAAAAGTGTCCATCTTATCAAAACATCTTAATAGGTGAGGGACACAACCAATATGGCTGCTTCAACAGGAGGCACTGCCTTAGAGCTGGTACCTGACTTCAGCTTGTTTGAATGCTTTCCAAACTCTGTGCTTTTGGAAAAGCTACCCGCTTTGTGCCTCAGGTTCTTCCCCCTTGATAAAAGAATAGTTTTAATTTTGTTTGTTTTTAACGGATCCTACCATGAGGATTCCTGAGCATGTATGGAAACATGCTTAGAGCAGAGCCTGGCAAATAAATGGTACTCAGTCAACATAATGGACACTTTCGTGATAGGTTGTGGATGTTGGCATTGTTTGAGTCCAGTTGTGGGCTGTCACTTTGCCTAGGACATTTTATGTGAGACATTGATTCTCTTCTAGAATTGGAATCAATTTCTGGTTCTCTTTCTCCAGTCTAATTTAACTTTAGATCCCTTGGCTTCTGGTAATGTAGAGATTCAGCTCTTCTCCTTGCCTTGCTTTCTCTGGGATGTGACACATGTTCACGCTTAAACCGTGGCCTAGACGTCTGAAGTGGCAGCACACCTCCACGGTTGCTCATGTGGAGCTATTACAGATGTTTTCTAAAGCCGATGAATTCTGTCCTAATGCTCTTTAAATCCTGGACAGCATCCATGGCTTTGTGGCACTCTGTTTTGTCTTTGTCTTTGTTGTTGTTGTTGTTGTTGTTGTTCCTCTTGCTTTCCTGAAGATTTTTCCTTCTTTTGCTACTTCATTTAACCTGTGTCATACGCCAGGTTACTCTTGCAATTGGGAAGGTGATCAAGAGAGACATCATTTGATTTGTTGACTTGATCAGTGGCTATGCCGGTGACTTTTATTCTTTTATTAATCTTTATTGACGAGCCAGTTCTTGTTTCCACCTCTGTTTAACTTCAGCGCTTTGACAGATACTAGAAAAAAAGGACATGAAGTAAAATGTCTCCCACGTAGTCAGTTACTGGTTGAATCTTGGCACAGAAGTTCAGACCAGTCTTAGGAGATGACCCTCTTCCTGCATTCTTCTTTCCCCTAGTTTTCTCAGAGTGCCAAGTCTACTGAATTATGGGATTATAAACTTCTGCTTTTACCCTCACCAATTTATAGTCTGCCTGATGCAGGGCAAATGGGTGTGGGACGTGAGGAGGGCTGTGTCCCAGGTCGCGGTTGAGCCCCTGGGATGCGCCCTGCCAAGTGTGGGTCCTTGGCTTCGCGCAGGAAAGAATTCAAGAGCAAGCCACAGTTGAGTAAGGATAGATTTATTTAGAGAGATACCTACTGCATAGAGTGTGGGCTGTTTCAGAAGGCAAGAGAAAAGCCACAAGGTGTGGGGGATGGGTGTTCAGGTTAGAGTAAAAGTAGACACACACTCCATAGACAGTGTGTGGTCTGTCTCCAAAGAGGAAGGAGCAAAAAGGGCGGCCCCGAGGCACGGTGTTGCCAGTTTTTATGGGCTCGGTAGCTTCATATGCTAACAAGTGGGAGGACCATTTTAACTACCCTGGGGAAGGGGCTGGGATTCCCAGGAAGTTGGCCATTGCCTACTCTTTGACCTTTTATGATTAGTCTTGGCACCTGTGGACATGTTATTCACCATGCTAATATATTACAATGGGTGTATAATGAAGCTCAAGTTCTACTAGAAGTCAGATCTTCTGCCATCTTAAGCCTCAAGGCCTACTGGGAGTTGAATCTTCTGCCATTCTGGTGTTAATTGCGGTGGCATTCCTTGAATGGCTGTCCCTGTCCCCTTCCTTCCTGTCTTATACCAACCTTTTATGGTAAATCCCAGGAGGTAATGTTACGGAAACAACAGGCCAGTCAAGAAACAAGCACCACTCGGAGGGTTGGAGTACTCAGATGTATTACGCCGGCGGGCTCAGAGGGGCTTCTGCTCCGAAGCTCTGAGCACCTCCAAGACGTGTGCATGAGGTTTTATAGGGTAAAGTACAAGCTTGGTGTATTTGGCCAATAGGCATGGAACAGCTTTAGCAGCATTATCATCACAAAGATGGAGGCAGGGAGGCAGCAAACCAACATTCCAAAGCCAGATATGTATCTTTGAAAACCCAGCTGGCTAGCAAAAAACATGAACAGCAAACCAACACTAATTAACCTAGATTTACAAGTTAGTCTAGCAGAACTCAGATTAGTATTCCAATACTTAGATTTGTGAGTTATCTTGTTAGACCAGCCCAGCTTTTCCTTCACAGTAAAACCATCAATGTTTCCCCTTCCACTATCCCCACGGATGCTTGTTCTGGGTTTGACATGGTACTAGGAACTGGGTGCGGTGCTAAAAGTGTAGGCATTGCTCTTGTTGGGTGGTGGACTGTGAGAGAGGAATGAAACATGGCTGAGCCCCACGGTATACCAGACACCTTATAGACCCTGTCGTGAAAACCTCTCCCCAGCTCTGAGTAACAGAGAGCCCAGTCCTAGCAGCTCCGAGAGGTGAAGTTGCTTCGTGCTCCTGTGCTCCCCATTCTTGCTACCTTCTAACATCGGAGGAAAGGTGAAACCAGGTGAAGTCATTTGTCGCCATTGCTTTTGCATTCTGTTCTATGCCTCGATCCACTTGTGTTGAAAATACGGCTCTAATTTACCTGGTTTTCATTCATCAGTCTTCCTTGCTCGTTTTCGAAAACTCATAATTTTGATACTTGACTGCCCCCCTCCCCCAAAAAAGAAGCAGTTCCAATTCTCCTGAAGATAGAGCTCATGAAAACTAGGTGCTCAGCCATTCCAAGTGGTGGGAGTGAATGAATGATTCGTTAAGCAGCCTTGCTTTTCCAGACCAGCGGGCGGTTCATTTTCTGTATCTGTTTTTGTGAGCCACGTAACTACTCCCCTTACAGAGAAGAGACCTGATCAGGTAATTCCTCTGAATGTCATTGGTTCCGGTATTAGTAACTCAGCCCTGGCAGAGCCTTTTCCTGCTGTCAGCTGTTACAACACTGAGACTAAACTTCTTTACCCCACTGATATATTGATAGTGGGCTGATATATTTGATGCCCACGTGTTTTTTTCTGTTTACACAGTTATTCTAGCAACTAGCAGCCATCATACCTTGCCAGACTTCTTCCTTTGTTTGTACTGGTTTTTTTTAAAAAAAACTTTCATTGCCCTCGCTAGTATAGTTGCTCTGAAATAATCAAATTGCTCCGTGATTGATCGCTCGATATTAGGATACATACATGCTGTTGCTTCAAATGCCAATTTGTACTGGGTGAGTGAGTGTGTGTGTGTCTGTGTGTGCACGCTGCGTGAGAGACTCCCTGATAAAGGAACAAAAGAAGCAATTTCATGCCCTACTTATCAATCTGTTTCTTATACTTCACGAACTACAATCATAAAGGTCTTTGCCTCTCTCTGTTCTCCCTTGGCAATATGTAAAGCTAATATTGGCTGAACGTGCTATTAACCTTGAGTTTAAATTCAGCGTACTTAATCCCTTGATTAATGCCAAGATTAATGCCCAACAGCAAAGGTTGAAGTCTTAAATGTGCATGTGAGCATGAAATGAAATCCTAATAACCAGTACAATGATTTGGATTTATGGGCTGTGTTGGCTGCTAAAGATATCTTGGAAATGGTGTTGCACAGACTAATTTGTCAAAATGGGCAGCAGTGAGAAATGGACTGTTTAGGTTGCCGGAGAAAACCTGAATGAGAAAACAACTAACATTTCGGGATGGGTCAGGGAGTACTTTAAAAATATCACTAGGCTCTTGCCTGAGAACACGAACACACACCTTTTAAAAATGTTTAGCCATTTCAAACAGGAAACTCTCCTGTGAGATAATATTTCTCGGTAGTAAAGGAGGTGACAGAGATTTATGATCATATTCTTTTCACTTTTTGAGTTCAGCCTTTACGTTTCTCTTTTTCTTCTCTGTGTTTTCAGGGCTCTTAGGACATGAATTCTAAGACATCTTTAGAAAAAGGAATTTTTCAATGGCCTTGAGTTTACAGAACAATATTTGTCATCAGCCTAACTGATCACTCAATTTCCCTCAGCCTCTTAGGTCTCCCAAGTTCATCTCCCTATTTGTACATTTCACTTGTTGCAACATTTACATTGAGATTTCTTACTCTGGCCTCCACCTTACAAAAATTAGAAGAGTAAATGGCAAGACTTGGCAAACTCCAAACCAACACCTCTTTGCTCCTTGGAATACATGTCGCAGACTGCAGCTTTGGTACAGTGCTCTCCAATTTGGGTTTTTTATATATATATATGTGTATATATATATATATATATATATATATATTTGAAGTATAGTCAGTTTACAATGTTGTGTCAATTGCTGGTGCACAGCATAATGCTTCATACGTGAATATACATAAATTCACTTTCATATTCTTTTTCAACGTAAGTTAGTACAAGATATTGAATCGAGTTCCCTGTGTTATACAGTATGAACTTGTTGTTTATCTATTTTATATATATTAGTATCTGCAAATTTCTAACTCGCAATGGGTTTTTTAAAACAAACTTTTCAATGCAGTCTCTGAGAATTTCTATTGTATTAAAATATCTTAATATGGATCATTTCAAACATACATAAAAGAGAAAAGGGTACTGCACCCCCATGTGCCCATGACTCAGATTCAACAGTTGTCAATTCATGACTGATCTAATTTTATCGACACCTTTCCCAGTCCCTTATTTTCAAGCAAATCCCAAGGATCGTGTCATCTCTGAATGTTTCGATACATATCTTTAAAAGAGTCTCTTTTAAAACATATAACTACTAATACCACTTCATATTTTTAAAAATACGTAATTCCTGAGAACAGTATGGAAGTTCCTTAAAAAAATAAAAATAGAGTTACCACGGCATCCAGTAATCCCACTCTTGAGCATATATCTAGAAAAGATGAAAACTGTAATTTGAAAAGATACATGTATTCTATTGTTCATAGCACTATTTACAATAGCCAAGACCTGGAAGCAACTTGTGTCCACTGACAGATGACTGGATAAAGAAGATGTGTGTATATGTACACACACACACACACACACACACACACACACACACACACAGAGGAATATTACTCAGCCATAAAAAAGGATAAAATAATGGCATTTGCAGGAACATGGAAGGCCCTAGAGATTGTCATACTAAGTGAAGTATGTCAGACAAAGATAAATATCATATGATATCACTTAGAATGTGGAATCTAAAATATGATACAAATTAACTTATTTACAAAACAGAAACAGACTCACAGGCATAGAAAACAAACGTACGGTTACGAGGGGGGAAAGGGTAGAGGGAAGGGATAAACTAGGAGTTTGGGACCAACAGATACACATCACTATATATAAAAAATAAACAACAAGGTCCTCCTGTATAGTATAGGGAACTATATTCAGTATCTTATAATAACCTGTAACGGAAAAGAATCTGAAAGCAATTCATACACACACACACACACACACACACACACACACACATACACATATATATGTATAACTGAATCAATTTGCTGTATACCTGAAACTAATACCACATTATAAATCAACTATACTTCTATTTTTTTAAATTACATAATTCCTCAATCTCATCAAATAGGTTAGTGTTCATATTTTGTAGGCCATATTATAAATTAAAATTTATTCATTTGCACGGAGTTTCAAGGAAGGACTATAAATTACAATTGTAGTGTCTCTTAAGTCTCTGGAGATGCCTTCTTAATATATCAGGAATACTTCTGTAAAGAGAAAAGAGTCTTCATCTGGTATTTGGTTACCCTGAGGGACAGTTCATGTGGGAAACCTTGATCTCTCTGGATTCCTAGCATCTTCCACTGGTGACCAATTGTTTGCTTGCTTGCTTGTTTGAATACTTCTTGGTTTTTATCCTGATTATGAAGTCATTGATTGAAACGTATGTGATATGTTTGATCCATTCCAATTATTTTCTTACTGGTTCTCAAATTACCCCTTCTTTCACCAGTGGGAGCCAGTTCATACTGTCTTCTGAGTCCTTTGGACATGATCCTGGTAACTTTTAATAGTTTTTAGTTACCCAGTATGACAAGATCTTCCAGGTTCATTTTGTAAAATTTCTGCCCTAGACCTGGCATCAGCTGTTTCTCTAAGGACCCCTGGTTCCTCTTAGTGGGAAATAACACTTAGAGACCACAGTCTGGGTACCAAGGACATTCATTTCTCTTGGGTTTTTCTGGGTACTGGGGATATAACAGTGAACAAAAAGACAAACAGTTCTTATCGAGATGGTGTTTTGTAGGAGGAGATGGACAACAAAAAGTAAAGTATGTATCTTTTAGATTACAATAAGAGCCATGGAGAAAAATAAAACTGGAGAGGGGGCTCATGAATGCTCATGAAGGGTGATTCTGTCGGTTTTAGATAGTGTGTTCAGAAAAATGCCCTACTGGGAAGATGAGAGGAGGATGTGTGAGCACCAGTTTGAAGGAGGTGAGAGAGAGGCACAGATGTCTGGCAGAGGTAGTTAGCAGGCAGGGGAAACAATCAGTGGGAAGGTCCTGGGGTGACCATCAGCATCCCATATTAAGAACAAGTATTTGGAAAGTAATCTCCAGAGCAATTTTTGTCTGTTTTGTTCACAGAAATCATAGTGCCTGGCACACATTTATTGAATGAATGACTGTTTAAAGCTTTTTTTTTTTTTTTTATCGAAGCATAATTTGAAAAATAGACCATAGCTTTTTTGTCTCTTTGTTCTAGGGGGGTAACTTCCCCACCTATCACCTTTCTAAGCTTGAAGACAACGTTGTAAAATTTGCAACATTAAAATCTGCCAAGAACATTAAGTTTGAGACGTGAAGCAAGGGCGTTGAGAGCACTTATGAACAATTTTAATATAATGCAGTTAATATTGTATCTATAAGGAAATGTAAGGGATCCGCTGAGACTATTAGAATGGAATGAGCCAGTTATAGCAGAAGGCACAGCTTTCTTGCCCATCTTTTATTCTCATTTTCATTCAACATTATTTGCCTGGATCCACGCTTCCGGCAAAATTGTACTGTACCGCAAGGGAGGAGCTCTATCCCTGGTCACTAGACTGTGACAACCTTTATAGCGCAGGTGACTGGCTCTTGTGTCCTCGGTGTGGATGCAGGCGTGGCCCTTCCCAGAGGACTACATGGAGGCCGACGGACATGATGAGTGTGAAGCCCTTTTTCTTGGCGTATTGTCACTTTAATTCTTTGTCTGCCACCCACTCCCCACCCAGTGACAACCATTCCTAACAAGTCGTTAGACCAAAATATTAATCCACTCAGGTGTCTGATGCAGTGGACCAGTCCAGAGAGTTGAACCACCCACAGGTGTAGACATCTGTGACCATTTGCATTTCCTTTTTAAAACTTTAGAAAGGGGAGTGGGTGGGGGGGGAGTGGAGTAAGGATTAAGGATTCTTTTTTAAGCATCTCCCTTAATGAGTGACTATATTTGCTATACCCTCAGTGTGTGTGTATATATGTGTGTGTGTATAATCAGTGTATCACATGAATAGATGTGTAGCCAATTGTATCCTTTTGATACAAGCGCAGCTAGCCTGACAGGATGATGTAGAACTCTCTTTTTCAGATCTTATAGCTAATAGAATTATTAAGAGGTAGCACATGCCAGCATCTTCATTTCATCAGTGAGAAAACTTGAACGATGTTTATAAGGTTGGGCACAGAATTTATTTTGGCGAATCCCGGATTCAGCAGCTCTCTTGTCCTTGTCTTTGGCTGAGACTGACCTTTAAGGTAGTTCTTACGTGTCCTGATCTGGGGACCAACAGATCTCAGTCGTCCCCCAGCCCTGCCGCTCACTAGTGAGTGAACCTAGGCAAGTTCTCAGCCCTTTTAAGCTTTGCTTTCCTCTTGTGTAACCTGGTGATGATACCCACGTCATAGGACACTTCAGGGGTTTAAATGGTGGGCTGCAATCGAGTTCATTTGGTTTTTTCCCCTCCTGGACAGCCTGACTGTAAACCTTTAGTAAATGATTGTATGCTTCTATAACTTCTTTAAAAAGTATTCTATTAATAAATATCCATTGTAAAAAATACTTGTAATATGCAGATTTGCATAAAGAAGAAAATACAAAGCACTTGTAACACCAACATCCAGAGATAATCTCAGACTTTTCTTACACATTTTTTTGCTCATTGAGTTTTGGTTACACTTACTCTCTGAAAGATACAGCATGAAATTCTCTATGTTGGTGATCCGTTAGAGCAAAACGCTTCACGTTAATCATGAGAGAAGTGGCCGTAACAGAGCCTGATCATTATTCTTTCAAAGGAACAGAACATCACAGCAGAGGCCTAGGCCGGTTGTCCCTTAAGGACATGCACGTATACGCTAAACTGCCTGCTCGTTTTTGCTGTGACTTTATTACTTCTTCTCCCCCTTTAAATTCCAGCTCGAGCTGTATGCATCTCTACTGGCAGTTTCTTTTTTCTTAAAGATAATGAATTGTCCTTCCTCTGGAACTTGAACATAAACGTGACCTTCCCAAGGTCTGTTGAGGAACGTTCCTGTGATTCACGTTATACACAATGAAGCTGCAAGACCGTCTGAGATCAAGGAAGTTTACATCACTGGGAGGAGGAACGTCAAAAATCAAACTGGTTAATTTTAGAGCTCCTCGCTCAAGAAAAGTGATTCAGCGTGCCCTCCCTGCAGAATACGCGTTAATGTCCCAAAGGTCTAGCCTGGCTGGTCTTTTCTGTTTTTGCTGCCTCTTCATTTTGTGGCCTGAGGCTAGTGCACTAAAAAGATTAGTTCCTGTGGAAGAAGTTCTGCCTTCAAATTGAAGGTTATTAGAGTAATGGTTCTGTTCTATCGATTGTTGTGTGCGTGTTGCCGTGAACTCAGGTGGTTTTCGACTCACAGACTTGGTGATTTGTGGACTGTTTTAAGGCTGTCTGGTCCCCTCCCTGGCCGAGGGCTTGATGGAGGACTTGCTAGCTTGGGGGAGTCAGGCAGGGATAGGGCGGGGGAGTGCAGGGGCGGGGTCCTGGGCCACAGATCCTGTCCCAGGGCGAGCACCAAGGTTGGAAAAGCATAGCCAAGGTAATTTGTGAAGGAAGAGGACCACAGGCAGATGGAGAGCATTGGGGTCCTGAGAGCCAGGAGGCAGAGATGGTCAGAACGATTTGAAACAGAAGAGCTTCCAGATCAGGGAGGCAGTAGGCTCACTCTGGGGTCCAGCTGTCTTAGTAGGATGCTGTCCTGGGGGGTTGGAAACACCGAAGGAGCCTAGGCAGATCACACAAAACAGTTAGGGATTTGGAGGTTGAATTATTAGCCCTGAGCAAGATTTTCCCCGAGTGTTATGATGAACGATGTTCTTATTTAGGAAAATGTTGCTCATTTGAGGGCTGTTTGTTTCAGTCCTGGGAGTTATTGCCACGATGGCTTTCCTCCAGTCCTGGTAATCTTCCGAGGTTTCAGAAAGAAAAGTGTTTGTTTCATCTTTTTTCCGCCCCCTTCTCCCCATGGAACAGTTGGTTGATGTATAATTTAATTATTTTGTTAACCAACTGTGTACCAAATCAACAACTGTAAAAGCCCACTGTCCTCACTCTGGGTTAAGATGTTCGTGGTTGCTTTTTCCTCCATTACAAGTGACTATTTTGAATCCCACACTTGGAGGGATGCCCTTGAAGTCTTGCGCAGTATTATCCAGTGATTTAGAGTAACGAGAGCTGAGATAAATGATCAGTTTCAAAGAGGAATTAAAGTCTTGAGTATTCTGTAGGGGAGTCATATTTTAGAAGATCACCTTGGACTGTATTTTCATCAGGGTGTATTCTAGAAGGCTCTTCTCAGGGCAGAGGAGTGAGGACGGAATGTCCTCTCCTTTATCAACATCTGATCTCACTGATGTCTCTCCTTTTGGTTGATTTTCTTTATGTATAGTCGTGTTTCATCTTTCCCTATAGTGCTATTCATGAGGACATTTTTTTTTTATCCTGACGGACTGCCGTGTACATGTCATTATTTAGTGTGAAGTTGACTGCAGATTTGTACCCTGCTTGCTCATAGTTTTTTTGTGTGCAGTTGAAGGTTTTGCAGTCAGGTCTGCAATCCATTTGAAGCCTTCGTGTTATAAATAGGCTTGAAAGCACTGTCTTACTGAGTCCATTTACAAAAATTTGATTTAAATTAAATAATTCAGTCTGGTTTCGGAATACAAGACACAGATGTGTGCAGTGCTGCTGGGACAAGCCGAGGCTTCGTCTGCTTGGAGGCTTCTTTTCCGCTGGTCCTTCCCTATTTTTCTCATGTTGCAGCGCTCCTTTTCTTTGTGATGCTGTCTTTCTCAGTGCTGATGCCGTATAAAGGCTCAGTAATTAGACGTGCACACCCCATGCAAGTGAGTATTTTCCTTTTTTATGAACAAAAACCGTTGCCACTTTTCTTAGGAGTCCTTTTGAGTCTCCGAAGCCATTCACAACTACAGTAAATTTTACTCCCCAAGAAGAAGAGAGAATATTGCCCTTCTCCTGTCTAGGGATTCCACCCTCCCCCAGGCTTTGCTGCCCTTTGCATCTGCTTTCAGATCATTTGCAGTGGAAGAGGGCTTTATGCAAATCGCCCAATTATTTTGAGTCCCAGTAAAAATCACCTTGCTTTAAGAGTTATTTCTAGGTGAGTGAAACTGCTTTGTTTCCTTGAAAACTCACCCAGAGCCGGAGGCCAACCAGCTTGTCTGATTCTGCATTGTTGACCCAGGAGGTCTGACCTCACTCACCTCTCTGCCTCCTCAGTGACCCCCACCAAGGATGCCCCCCAACCCTGCTCTCTTGCTGTGTTCATTTTTATAGGTCCACCTGGCTATAGAAACATTCTTTTCAGTGCCTGTTGATTAGCCATCTTTAATAATCTCATGTATTAGCAGATGGGTGATATGCTAGCTTGGAATTACATGTCCCGTTTTGACAAAGCATCCAGGTATCAATATCACTCAGTGCATTTTTTTATTCCTCCTCTACTAGAAAGTGTAAATTTGCCTAATTGTCTTCAGTAACCTTTGTTGAAGTCATTCCTATAAAAATCTGGTACTTTCCCTTTCTCTTCCCTCCTCCCTCAGCTCTCTAAACTCTGGTGCAGGGACAGAACAATCTGTCTTCCAGAATGACTCTTACAAGATCACTGAGGGTTTTTTTTTTCCCCCTCTCTCTCTTCTCCTTTTCCAATAGGTTTTATTATCCTTGTTCCTTGAGTTAGTGTGAAGTGAACAGCCAGAAAATGGGGGGAAGCCTTGACCAGTTAGCCTTAAACTCTTGGCTGCATTCCTAATTCAGAGATGAATGATGGCGTTCTGTGGCTCAGATGAGGACGAGCTGTGTCCGTTCAAGACACACCACAGCAGATGATGGATCGTTCCTGTCCTTTTGCTAAATAGTTTAGAGGCACGTTCCCATTTCCCGTTTCCCATTGACAATGTTCAAGTCTTTTAACTTTCTGACGTGACACCCCACCCCCCGCCTCCTGTGTAGAAGTACAAGGATTAAATGATTAAGGAATCAGTCCCTGTGAAGTACTTTGAAGGACGGATATAAAGTGTAATCATATGCTCCTTGGGACCTTGGCTGATTATTGCTTCATCTGAGAGGGGACCTGTCTCTGGATTGTTAGCTAAAAGCGTGGGAGTCTAATAATGGTAATAACCCACTTAACCCACCTCCTATGTACCAGGAACTGCACTCAAGGCTTTGTACAGACATTAATTCATTTACAGATGAACCAGCATGCTTAGTGTCTCTGATTTATATTTTTCAGGTTGAAAATTGGTGTCCTCATTTACCTTGGAGAGCAAAAAATCCCTACGAAGAAGCTGATCATAATTCATTGGTAAGTGATTTTGGAAACCTCTTACTAGGCTTGTGATTTGGATCGGATGCCAAGAGATTAATGTGGCATCTTCTAGAAATGTCATCTGTAATCTGAAATAGTGGTAGACGGAAGAACTTATGTCTCCAGCCCTGTGGAAATTAGGGTGACCAAATCTGTCAACCAGTTAGCATATGTGTATTTATTGAGCAATTCCCTGAGGGTTCCTAAGTGATAGACTACTGGTACGAATAGACCTGTTGCTAGACATGGAGGCACCCAGTGATGTAATAATGAGGGTGATGGTTGTAAATTTCAACCACACCTGTGTAAACACTGAATACAGACCCATGGAAGTCAGTGAGGAAGTGGTGACCTGAGGCTGCATGGGTCAGGAGAGAATGTAAAGAGAAGATGATGTTGGAGATGAATTTAAAGTGATGCATGAGTTTATACCAGGTTAAGGAGAGAAAGATGTCTCTGATGGGAAGGGAGAATGTACATGTACAGGAGGTTGATGTTTTCACGGAGTAGAGCATGGTTCAGTAGGTCAAGGCCATAGGGGTTTGAGTGAGCTGGAACACAGACGAGATTGGAAAGGCAGGTAAGGGGCTGTGAAAGACTTTGGATGCCATATTAAAAGCTCAAGTCTTGAGGGTGTGGAGAAAAAGGAACCACTACACTGTTGGTGGGAATGTAAGTTGGAGCAGCCACTGTGGAGAACACTATGGAGGTTCCTTAAAAAACAAAAAATGGTGTTATTACCATATGATCCTATGGTCCCATTCTGGACATATATCTATAGAAAAACTCTAATTCGAAAAGATACATGCACCCCAATGTTCATAGCAGCACTATTTACAATAGCCAAGACATGAAAACAACCTAAATGTTCATCGACAGATGAATGGATAAAGAAGATGGGGGGTGTTATGTACACACACACACACACACAATGGAGTTCAATTTAGCCACAAAAAAGAATGAAATAATGCCACTTGCAGCAAAATGGATGGCCCTCGAGATTCTCATACTAAGTGGAGTCAAGTCAAAGACAAATATCACGGTATCACTTGTATGTAGAATCTAAAGTGTGACACAAGTGAACTTATTTACAAAACAGACATGGAAAATAAACTTATGGTTACCAAAAGGGAAAGGGTTGGGCGGGGGGATAAATTAGGAGTTTGGGGTTATATATGCACACTACTCTGTATAAAATATATAAACAACAAGATCCTACTGTATAGCACAGGGAACTATATTCAAAATCTTGTAATAACCTATAATGGAAAAGAATCTGGAAAAGATTATATATATGAATCACTTTGCTGTACACCTGAAACTAACATAACATTGTAATTAACTATACTTCAATTTTAAAAATGGTTAACAAAAATTAAATAAATAAAAAGCCAACATTAAAAAAAAAGTGAGCTAAAAAAGGAGAAAAGTTATACTCAACTGGATCATTATTGCCTTATTCAAAATAAAAATTCAGAAAATAGGTAAGTGGCATGTTAAAAAAAAAACAAAACTCGTCTGTATCCTTTACCCTGGGCATCAGCAAATTTTTTCTGTGAAAGACCAGGTGGTGAATATTTTCATCTTTGCAGGCCATAAGGTCTCCGTTACAACTGCTCAGTTCTGACCTTGTGGCACAGGGCAGACAGACAATATGTAAATGAGTGGGTGTGGGTGTGGCTGTGTTCTGATAAAACTTTATGCACAAAAACAGACAGGGAGGAGGATTTGGCCCAAAAGCCAGTATTTGCTGAGCCCTGCTTAGCTCATGGGATTCTTAGGAAATTGTTGGATCAAGGTGATGTCAGATGAGTGTTGAGAATGAATTATGGTGACTGCTGAAAGATGGATGCAGCCTATTTTAGATGTTACATGAAAAAAAATACTAGTGTTTTTATTTTTCTCTGCTATTTGAATTGTTGGTTGTATCCCACTATTTTAGAAGAATATTCTTCCTGGCTTTTAAGTTATTCTGATAGGAATTTTAAATTCTTTTCAGCTATGGTAGGAAAATGATACTCTTGGCTTTTAAATTCCTTAGCCAAATAATCAACTTTAGTTTGTTGGGACTGGGACAAAATTAGAGGGTGAGTGTTTATTTCCCTACTTGACTTTGTGGACAGAATGAGGGTTTTTGGCAACCTGTACAATGGCAGGTAGCCTGTTAAGAACTGACTTCAGTTTTCCCAAGGAGTCTGCTACCCTGCAGTAGATCCTAGAGGCCGATAAATTTGGGTGCAGAGAATTTCAAGGTACGTCAAGCATATTCACTGAAAAACAGACGTTTTAACATAGCTCAGGGCTTTGCAATGTCTGTGCTGCCTTTTTCAACTTCTAATTTTTTAATGATGTCCCTTATAGAAGATCAGCAGTGAGGGGCCTTTGCTTCAATTTGCAATCCTGGGACCTTTAAGCAAAGCTGTTCAGCAAAGGCGTTTGAAGTCCTGTCTTTAATTGACTCTCTCTTTCAAGTTTTCAACTGTCACATCATGAAAACCATTATGCTTTCGAGGCTTCTCTTCTATTCATTTTTTATTGCATGTCTGTTTCTAGGCAGAAATTCGTACGGATTTTAATATTCTCTACAGTATGATGAAAAAGCATGAAGAATTCCGGTGGATGAGACTCCGGATCCGGCGAATGGCTGATGCGTGGATCCAAGCAATCAAGTCCCTGGCAGAAAAGCAGAATCTTGAAAAGAGAAAGCGGAAGAAAGTGAGTTTCTGATGAATTCACTTCAGTTAGATGCCAGTTTTCTTTAAAGTTTGATTTTGCGCAGAAACCAGGCTAAGAGAAATGGCATGCCTCAGATGATACTCCCTCAGGGTGAACCTGCTCAGTCTCTTGGACAGACATTTTTGGGCTTTCCTTTCCCTGATTACAGTAATCTTACTTAGCAGGGCCTGGCACACATGTTTCTTGGGTGAAGCCAAGCAGGATATCTGTCTGTAAGATTTTCCTTTGAACAACCTGACTATCTCTCTCAGTGGCATCAGGAAATTTAATTCTCTTTACTTCCCCTGAATACAGCCTTCTAACACTTCCTGTTACAACATCATGACAATTGTGTATTTTTGGTATTTGTCAATTCTGGGACTGGAGAAACTAACGGGTGAGTTCTGCTGCTGCTCTGTTTGGTTGGTGCTCCTTCCTACGTTCCTGAGAGAGAGAGATACTGTAAATTAAAGCCAACCTGTTTTGAAATTCATGAGGAGACGCTTGGAAAACCTCTAGAATATCCCTGAGCATGGAAGATCTTATACCTTATTATACAGGAAGCAGCTGTGACTTTAGATTAATGGTTCTGTTGAAGAATAACTGAGCAAAGTAAACAGTCTGTTCCCATATCTAAAAATAAATGAAACATGAGTTTGGTATTCCTAGTTAAACTAATATGACATCCTTGGGGGGAAAAATACAGATACACTCGCAGAACCCAAGTCATAGTTCGATGAGTCCGTTTTGCTTAGATCCCTTGAGTTTATGACACAGTAGGACCAGACATCCTGGTACTAAATAGTCCTCTAAGAAAGAGTATGTAGTCATAGATCCAGATGGGCTGTAAAAATAAATAAAGAGTATTTCTATATAATCCTGTGAGGTAATCTCCAGGATATATTGTTAGGTGGAGAATAGTGAACATTATTTTTAAAGAGAAGAAGGGTTTATATATCTCTATTACCTGCATGTATACCTATGGATATATACATATACACACATATATAATGAATATGTAATATACATAAGTGCTTTTTGCTCAGATTTTTTTAAACGGAAGGGCAACCATAAAATGCAAAATAAAGGAGATGGATGGATGGTGGTGGTGGCTATGCAACAATGAGAATGTGCTTAATACCACTGAACCATACCCTTAAAGATGGTTAAAATGGTAAAGAATGTTTTACCACAGTAAAAAAAAAAAAAAAAAAAAAAAAAAAGGTCAAAGAAGGGAAAGGAGGAAATAGTGGAGATACAATGTCTAGTATTTGCTTCAAGATAAGCTAGAGGAGTTGGGAGAAGATGAGGGGTGTACATTAAATCAGATTTATCATGAGTTAATAATTGTTGAAGTTAATAATAATTGCTGAGTATATCGGAATTGCCTGCATTGTCATGTCTGCT